>NC_134954.1:22632642-22932927 GCF_965638725.1 Aptenodytes patagonicus
CCTTTCCTTTCCTTTCCTTTCCTTTCCTTTCCTTTCCTTTCCTTCCCTTCCCTTCCCTTCCCTTCCCTTCCCTTCCCTTCCCTTCCCTTCCCTTTCCCTTCCCTTTCCCTTCCCTTTCCCTTCCCTTCCCTTTCCTTTCCTTTCCCTTTCCTCTCTCTTCTCTTCTCTTCTCTTCTCTTCTCTTCTCTTCTCTTCTCTTCTCTTCTCTTCTCTTCTCTTCTCTTCTCTTCTCTTCTCTTCTCTTCTCTTCTCTTCTCTTCTCTTCTCTTTTCTCTTCTCTTCTCTTCTCCTTTCCTTTCCTTTCCTTTCCTTTCCTTTCCTTTCCTTTCCTTTCCTTTCCTTTCCTTTCCTTTCCTTTCCTTTCCTTTCCTTTCCTTTCCGTTCTTTTTTTCTTTCCCTGTTGACTTGATTCTGTACAGAGCAAATCCGCATCTCAACAGAGAGACATACTGGGGAGGGAGGGGGGACATGTTGTCCCCTGCTGCACAAAACACTGTCACTTCTCAGTTTTTCTTAAGATCTTGTGTAGCCTCCAAGTTTTCGAGGGGAACCCTCCGCGGCTTCATCCTGCTGCGGCGGTGGGTATGCGGCCCTGCAGCCTGTATGCAATCTGTATTTGTCTTGATCAGGATATTAAACTACAATCGTGCACAAAGCAGTGAGGTCCCTCTGCACTACTGTTGAACTAAGAAATCATTATCATCAGACAGAAGAGAAGTATGGATGATGGATAATGGGTCTCTCTGCTGCCCAGCGATCATTACGCTCCTGTCGATGAGGCAGCAACTGTTTTAAGTCCCATTAGCAGATGATGGGCTGTCTGGAAGAGGATGCTTGTACCTGAGCAGGCAGCTCGCTCCGGCTGCGCTGTGTTAACCCCAGTGCGGTGGGACCGTCCCCCTCCCGGTGTGGTGCTGCTGGCCAAGCCCCTGGGATATGGGAAGAGGTGAAACAGCGTGTACTCATCAGCACATGAGGCAGAAAAATGCAGAAACTGAGAAACTGGAGGTGAAAGGTAAATTGCTGCTTCCTGAAGGGACTGTTGGGCAAGAAACACATTTAGGGAAGTGTTAATGAAACTCTGACATGAATTTGAGGCTTTATAAATGAGAGTTGTCTGCTGGTAGCTTTTACGTCTGCTTAGCCCAGTGTGGGTTAAACTCTTCCCGTATCCATGGTCTGAAACATCTATGGACATGCTGAGTTTGTCATCACCTGAAGCAAGAGGGGACTTACAGGTCCCAGCTGGTGTTGGCGTGGCTGGCATTTAGGAAAGTTTAGGGCATTTACTTTTAGGCATGAACGATATTATCTACAACCACAGAGAGGTCATTAATGTAAGCTGAAGGTCTGTGATGCCAAGTCAGTTTCCAAAGAGTCTTTCCTGAGGTGGTCAAACAAGCCACGGCTGCACTGGGTAGTCATGGGGTAAAATAACCTGAGAAGTAAGCAAGGATGGGATGTACAGTTGGGAACTGTTAGCCAGCATGAGTATTAGCCTGAGTTCCTCCCCGAGTCCAGCTAAGTGCACTGCCAACATGCCACAAGTGCTGTTTTGAGATGCTGTTTATGGTCCTCTGTGTAATATATGACTCTCACGGGGTGCTTGCACACATGGCTTATACATTTGCTTTTGCTAGCAGGTGGAGGTTACAGTAAGCATGGGAGCAGCTGTACAGAAAGAGTTATAATGTCAGGAGCACGACGTATCAGCCAGGAGGGATGGAGCAGCAGGAGGCAATGACGCTGCCGGGTTTGGGAGAGCAGCTCTCCAGGATGTTTGAGCAAACCTGTGGGCGCCTGACATCCGTTATCAACGTTGGCTGAAAAATGCCATGGGGAGGGCACAGGTGTCTCCTGACTCTGCAGACTCAGAGAGGACTCGCTATCATGGCCTGTTTCATTTTCAATGAAGCCCTCTCCTATTGCTGTGTGCATCCCTGATGCAGCTGTGGATGGTATGGGCGAGTTCACAGCTGTTAATGCCACAGCATTCGTGAATCTGAGTAATTTTAAGTAAACTTTGAGAAATTGAATTTTAAGTCATATCTAAATCAGATACATCACTGGTCTGTGACCTGGGTACATGGTAATGAACAAACAGCATCCATCGGTAGCTGCTGGGTCTCCCTTGGGGAGCAGATCTTCCCTTGGCAGCTTTGTTTTAGATTGCACAGCCATGACTGTGGCTCCCTCGGCGTGATTCATCCTGACGTGATCCCCTGGTGATGAGACCAGAGGACATGAACCTGTGTTTAGCTGGAAATACGCTTAAAAACGCATTCTGGAGGGTTTTCTTTAAATTATTAAAGAACAGTAATTCACCTTTTAAACTCCCAAAGATGTAAAGCACTTTATGGACTATCTTTCAAATTGTTTTGAAAATCTTCAGATCCCTCTCTTGGTGCTCTCAGAACTATTTAGTAAAACAATAATAAAACCAAAACTGATACAAATGTTATCTGTTGTTTAGAGAAGTAAATATCCTTGGTAAGTCTTAGCAAAGCACTTACAACAGAGTGGTTTGGATGAAGTCCAGACTGTTCAATGGTTAATATATTATTCATATTAATAAAATAATGTTTGGAAAGGCACCAAGAGTCCTAATATGTGTATCAAGGCCCGGCTTTTAGTAGTTAGTTGACAATTATTTACCAGTTGAGGATTTCCCACATTTCTCTGAAATTTATTAGGGTGTGAAGAGGCTGGTTTCAAGCCACATTGCTGACATGACTGATGTATTCAGCACTGCAAATGTCCAAAGCAAGCTTCTCCGCTGGACCCTCAAGCGATGGGGCTCAGCTTTCACCCCGGGGGATTGGGAACCTGGGGGCTCCATTAATTGCATGTGGGTGGGAGACCGTTTGCAGCCAAATTGGGAGGAAAGCCGATGCCCAGCAAAGCCCTGGCAGTGGGAGCAGCAGTTTCGGGGCGGCTCGTTGGACCTCAGCTGGGCGCTGGACAGGACATAAAGTTTGCCAACTTTAAGGACCATGAGTCCCCTCGCTGGGGACCCCTCGCATAGCCCCTCACCCTGGCCAAAGCCCTCCCTGCACTTTGCCGGAGCAGCTCTTTGAGGAGCTGAAGCCCTCTTGCCAGAGCAGCAGAAAACAAATGAGCTATTTGTAACCCTTAATTTAAACAGCTACCAAAGTAATAGTATAAATAGTATAATGCAATTGTAATAGATAAGGAATTATGCATACAAGCTCTTCTCTCTTTGAATATGCATGAGGCAGGAACTCGCGAAGTGGCACAATATTGCTGCTTTATTGCTTACTTAGACCCTGGTCCTAAAGGGGGACTCTGGGGACACCGAGCCCAGGGTCTGCACCATCCCCTATCCTCCTGGTTATCACAATGTTGCTCTAAACACTTTGATAAAGATCTTCTGGCTTTGGACAAAACCTGCACCAAACCTTACTCTTCCAACCATCAGTAAGCCCGATATAAATATCAGAGCCAGTTCCAGCTTTTCTAGCCTTTGTACTGTCTAGCTTAAAAATCAGAAAAATATCAAACTAGTTCTAGAAGCTGAAGCAAATAAATTAATTTCAGTGACAGGAATAAAGTGGATCTAATTAGAAGTCCCTCTGCAGCGCCTCATTAGTGTGGTTGGTAAGTAAATGAAATTTCAGCAGTAGTGAGTTAGACTATTTGTCTTTGGTTATTTTTAGGATTTACAAAATGCCAACAACTGGGTTTCCTCGCAGAAAATTTTCTTCATCAGATGTCTAGAGGCCTTTTTCATAGACCATGGCGCAGCCACTTCATTTACATTCCTTACTTCCTTCACTCTCTGCAGCTCATTCATAAATTGAAACAAATCAAAGCAATTTTTGGAGACAAATGGATTTTAGCTGTCTTACTGCATATATGTAACTCCATAGAGTAAGGTGCTACTGTTATATCTGAATACTTTATAAACTTAATTTTTTTTTCCCTGTGAATAAATGACAATTTTTTTCTTTCTGCGGGTGCCATCGTCCTCCAGCACAGGAGAAACCCACACGTCGCACGGTAATTTTATTACAGGCTTGTCCAGGGAGCAGGAGGACTAATTTGTCAGTCTTATTCAACTTGAGTCAGCTGTTGGTAACCTGCACTCTCTGGCAATCCCGAATTGTCAGTCAGCAACGATTTTCCTTGACTTTCAGTGCTTATAAAGTCATACACGGTGGTAATTTAATGAGCCGGAGATAAAAATTCTGGTCATACTCATCCAGCGACGGTCCTGACATATCATTTAGTTAGAAACCCTCCTTTCAGGACAGAGCCCTCTCTGATTGAAACCACAAAGTTACTCCCGTTAATTATGTCCTCAACATATTAGAAACCCCAAACACTGGCAATTCATGCAGTTTAGGTTTTTGGATGTGTTGCCACCTACGATCCTGTTGTTATTACCATACCACAAGCTATAGACATTGGGAATTTAATCAAATTAATGCCAATACCGTTCTGGAGTGGCAGCTAAGGGACACGTGCCGTTAGCAGGGAGCAACCTGCAGCCCAGCTGAAGAGCTCTGCTCCTTGTTGAAGGGAAGCAGAGAGATCCCAATAGCTCTGCACGCTATTTGCCGTTTTCCAGGGTTTGTTTGTTATGCAAAAGGAGGCTTTTTTGCCTAAAAGGTAAGATTGCTGCAAGGAAAACCTGTGCAGTTTTGCACCAAGTCCCATTGTCTGCAAGTTGCATCTCTGCGTGAAGGCACCTGGGCGCTTTCTGCCTGGTCTTTCCACCGACATATGCTCCCAGCCTCCCCTGACCTATGCAATGATGATAACAGGGAATAAGAGGGGAAAAGCTTCCCAAAAGCTTCCACTTCCTGGGGCTAGGAAAAAAACCTGCACGAGCTTTTATCCTGTTTGCAGCCTGAACTTTGCTATCTAACCATTAACTGCAGCCCCTGCAATGTTTCAAAAACATTTGGATTGGGATCTAGATGTTCAGCTTCCACCTCTAGAAATGCTTGAATTCAAACATTGTTTTTATGGCAGATTTTAAGCCCGATTTTAACGTGAGCAGTAGCCTTAAAGAACTAGCACAGATTTGGGGACTCTATATTGCAATCAGTTCTAACAAGAACATCAATTTGTACTGGGTTGGGTTAGCTGTGTAGACTACATAGGATTGGACATACAAATTAGTATAAAGTTCTTAATAGATTTTAAGCCAATGGCTAAGATTATCATCTTTATTTAAAAATATTACATGGCTTAAATTGAGACGCTGTGTACTTCCATTCTGTTTCACAGTATTACTGACTAGAAATTGGGCCACACAGGATGATTCATAAAGTTTAGATACCAGAATAACATCTTAAGGCAAGAATAATTTGATTTTTTTTCCCTAAATGTGTTGCCATAGTTTTTCCTAAGTGTTTTACAAACAGTTATTAAAAGCACATTGAGAATCTGAATTCCCTGTGGGCAAAATGTTTTTGTACTTAACTTTCATTTAATTCAAAAAATCACATCTGGTTGGAATTGCAGCAAAACATGGGAAAATCGTACCCGGCTATCACACCAGCAGTGACGCGAACCCGCAGATCGCTTGTGGCCACCTTCCCTCGTCCCCTTCTTTCTGGGGTCGGGCAAGAGCCATGTGGGGGGCTCAGCTGTGGGACCCTCTCTTCGGGACAGTTCTGCTGGCAGCGGTCAAGCCAAGGCAAGGCTTTGGAGGCGCTCAGTCATTAAACCTCTGCCCGATGTGGGCTTTGGCAGCATCCCTGCAGGGTTCCATCCGGAGCATCCTGGGCCCATTGCACCGTGGGGCCATTGCGTATTTGCACGGTGGTGGCCCTGGCTGGACAACTTGTAGCATTAACAACAGGCAGGTGCCATGGGGGCTGGCCCACCTTTCTTACAGCAACTATCTGGAGACAAAAAGAACATTCCAGCATTAATTTATTGTGCCCGTGTTAGAGTTTTAAAAAATGCATTTATCAGCTTTTGGTATTAAATAGTCCATAACTGAGTAAATATACGGGAATTAAAACAAAAATATCCAACACCTCCTTTCAAATCTCCCTTCCCTTAACGGTGCCGTAAATTTCAATGTCATATTCCTGTATGTCGCTGCCCTTAATCTGACAGTGTCAGAGGGATCTATCTTCATTTTCTCACTCTTTTCATAATCTAATCCTCAGCTCTAACATGCAATTAGTGCCCTCCTTGCCCTCCGCATACCAAGCAGGCTGATTGCTACAGCTTTCACTGTGCAATCCATTTAGCCATGCGGCTCGTAATGAATATGTACATTTTGAGGACCTCGGCGAGGAGGGTCACAGGCAATCAACCTTGAATTCAATTACGCGAGTCAAGGTTAATGACTCGGCGCAGTGGTCAGAGGCATTCAGCCTCCTGCAGATTAAATCAGGCTGTCACAGCTGACAATGCCGGCTCGTGCGAGGAGCAGGGGATCGCACCGAGAGAAGATGGTGTCACTCTGCGGCCGAGGCCGTGCGGGGCTCTCCCTGGCAAATCTGATTGTCAGGCTCCCCCCGACCCCTAATACGATTAGGTGGCAGAAAGGCACGGCTAGTTGGGAGCACGGGGTGCCCATGCCCTGCTGATGCTTGCATGGGTGCATGGGGAGGATGCTGCCACCAGGGAAAGGAGCATTTGACCAAATGTTTCCCACCATCAGCGCAAGTGCTTTTACTCTTAATGCTGCTCTTGGGTGAAGAAGGAAAAGCATGAACAACCCCAACCTCCAGTGCTTTCGCATCCTGCAGGTTCCTGCCCCCAGGGCGCCCCAACAGCAGTGATGCCCCAGCACGCCTTGGGTCCCACCTGGGCGGCTCTCGGGCAATAGCCCTGCCAGCGTGCCTTCACCAGGCAGCCCTGGGCTGACCACAATGTGAAGGATGCTAGGAGGTTCCCCAGCCCATGGTGGGACCAGCCAAGAAGGGCGTGCAGCCTTTTCCTGGTCTGGCACCCAGAGGGATGCCCCAAGCCCAAGCACCACACTCTACCACTCCAAGGAGAGACCATGGTGTTTCAGGACAACTTCACAGCTGATATTTAAATAGCATCTATTTCTTTTTTTTGCTGCTTCTTCATGCAGCTCCCCCAGGGGCTCTATTTTTAGCTGTGCTCTAGGTGTAATGACACGGTGCTAGAGGGCTTAGAATAGTCTTGAAGGTGGTGCTTTAATGGTGGACTGCAAACACTTTATTACATGTTTTCATAACCATGAGGGCTAAATTGCACTCCTGACAGCTTGCTGGCTGCGTCACAGATGCAGCACGGCTGACACCTGGCTCTGGGGGTGTCCCAGCCAACAGCGGGGTTTCGGCAGGTCTGCCTTTGGTTCAGGGCAAAATGGGTTTTCTGCGATGAGTTCATCCCAAACAGAGCCAGCATCCACAGAAATCCCTTCCGGAAAGTCCATCCATGGGAAAGGGTAATGCAAGTGATTGCTCTACAATGGGACGCTGGGACCAGTGCTGACAGTGACTCTGTGACCTGGTGCAGCCCTGCATGGGGAGCCCTGCTAGTGTAGGAGGCACTCAAAGCCAGCTGGCTTTTGGGAATTGCATCAACCCTCTGAGTGTTTTGGCTCCATTAAAAGCTGGTGCAGCACACAGTGCATTTGTACCCCAGTCCCCAGGAGCAGGATAGCCAGCTGGGGCCGGGGCTGCCATCCCCATCAGCTGCTCCAGCTCCACAGACGTGACGCTCATGATGAAGAGCTGCTCATCAGCACTGACGGTTTATGATGCACTATGTCAAACCTCCACTTATTAAAACCTCCGTAGCATAGATTGATTTTTTTTGTCCCTTGCAGTGGCTGTGTTGGAGGTGCTTGTGGGCCTTTCCTCCCACAGTGTGGAGGTACTGTGTACCTACGAGCAGAGATGTTCGGTACTTGCAGCTTCAGCCGTTGCGGCCAGCTCCCAGCGCGTACTCCTGCCTGGGCATCATGGGCACTTGGGACACCAGAGGCTGGAGCTGCAGACAAACCCCCCGGAGCAGCCAGCACCTGCTGGGGATGAGGTCCCGGGGTCTCGCCTGCCCCAGGCTTTACCACGGGACTGCACGCTGAGTAGGGAGTTATTTAGTAGTACGGACAAATTAAAAACATAAATAACATTCGACTGTCTGAATCTTTTCAATAAAAACAAATTATGAGGTTTACGTATGTAAAGCAGTATCGCTTGGTGTGAAGAATCTTTTGCACATGATTTATACTGTTATTAAATATGGGGCAATTTTTAGAACCAAATCACTGCTGTAATTTCAGAACCATTACATTGTATTTAACACAAATTCATAATGAATGTGTTTTTCAAAATGTCTTTCCAATGCATAGTCTATTGGTAGCTTTTAAAATAGAAACCCCTTTCTTTAAAAAATATTATTTTGTTTATTTTGCCTTGTCTTCCTTCCTTTCCACTGGGAGAAAAAAAATTGGAGAGGCCAAACGAGCAGGTTCGGTTCACATAACTCGGCTTGCCAGAGATGCAGTCCGAGACCTAGCAGAGCTTTGTAGATATATACAAATTCATCATTCCTTAGCATGAAACGTTTTCTGTGCTAGGGTGGACATCCATGACCCCCCCGGCAGGTGCCCATCACCTCCCTGTGTTGCCCTGTGCGTAAGCAAGGACATGCCTTGGGTGCCAGCGCTCTGAAACATGTTCACCATGTTCCTGCTCCTCGGAAAACACTGAGAAATCTTCTGGGTTGTTTTTTTTTCTTGGTGTCTTTATGACTGGGTGTTCAGGACTCAGACGCGCAGGGCTTGGATGGAATGGCCACCCCAGGACAACCCCGGGAAATGGGTCCCAGGAAAAAAAGCATCTTTATATTTATATCCAAGTCCCGATGTGCACCAGCTCTCTCCTCTGCTTGAGGACTGAATAGCAGGGGAGTGGGTGCAGCCCCCAGCCCTCCCAGAGTGTGTGTGTATGGAAACGGGGGCCAGAGCTGAGACGGGCTCTGGGCTGGGCCTGCTCCGTCACCTCCTCCATGCCCCTACGGCCAGAGGCCACCGTGGACCCGCTGCCAGGCTCCTCACCCCAAACACACAGCTTGAAGAACTGTGGGATGTTTATAATTGTATTGGTCATTAGTGCAGTAGTTATGAATTGCTCACTACCATTAGTGATAAGAAGAGAGAGAATAAAATACAAATATATAGGCTTAAGCTCCCTTCCTGTTACTTAGAAACTGGAGAAAGTTTCTGCAAATCCATTTGGCTCTTCCATCATCAATTAAACATTAAAAAAACAGCTCTCCTGGGCAATAGAAAAGCACTTTAAAGTGCTCTAGCTCAGCCCTAAAACTCTGAGACAGACTTAAACTTTCAGTACATTGAACCTAATACTTGTAAGAGACACCGTGGTCTCTGCCCCACGCCGAGTGATGCTGTCTCTGTAGAGCAGCATGGATAAATCACCTGGAAGGGACAAGGCTGGGGCAATGCAGCAGCGTGGGGAGCCTGGGCAGGGGAAGATGTACAGCAAAACCCAAAGAAATATTTCTCTGTAATGGTGGTGCCAACAAAGGCTACAGAAGGAGGAATAGCACGACACAAGCTCACACCCAAAGCCTGATTGAAAGCTGTCAGCTCAGCTGCCAGCCCGTGGGGCAGCGCTGCCAGAAATTGGGAACTGGAGAAAATCACGGGGACTGTCCCCCAACAAGAGGGGTTTGCGGAGGTGGGCTGGTGGAAACTTTAGAAGAAAGATTAAATAGGAGAAAAATATGAAACTGCCGGCAGCGCTTTTCATCGAGGTGAAAGAAAACTCGGTGGAGCACAGAGGAGAGGTGACACCATGCATTAAGGGAAATGTTTGTTGTTGTCCAATGTGATTTGTCTGACATACAGATTTCTTAATATTGCACAGTGATGCATTTCAGGTATTACGAAAATTTGCATGTGTTTGTTTAGTGGTCTGGGGGAGCCGCTAACGAGAATTCATAAATCCTCTGCTCTGACTTTTAGCTGACTGGAGCCTTCTTTTATTTAAGCTCTTTAAATGCAATTTTGGCAAAACCATAACATCAGATTAGAAACAAACAGCAAATTGAAGCTTGTTCGAGAGGGGTAGCATGACAAGCAGCAAAATGAAAACTTATGAATTGCCGGCACAGCCCCAGCCACCAGCCCCAGCCATTGCTGCCCCATCTCGGAGCAGGAAACGTGTGTGCTGAGAGTTTTTGAACCATGCAAAATTATTGCCTGCTATCGCTACATTGAAATAGTGGAGAATTCATACTGCTTTATAAACTGCCCAGCAATTTGGCTGTCCTAATCCCGGACATTCTCAGAGATTGGGGAATGGAATATTTTTAGGATTATCTGATTAGAGGCATTTACTTAAAATTGCTCTAATTAGATTAGTGAATATTACAGCCACTGAGGACGCTGTTGGGATGAATTAGCTACCTAAATGGTAGATGATCAATCAGTGGAGACTTTTAATTGGTCTAACGAGTTTACTTACCAGAATATGCGATCACGTCTTCCGGGTTTTATTTCAGTTTCCTCCAAGCACCTAAAAAGTCTTGCAGGGGCTGTCAGGAGTCCCTGGGGAAAGCAAACAGGCTGCTTTTCCCCACTATACTTACAATATAACTGGTTTGTAGCGAAAGGGCTTGGAGGGAGAGTTTGGAAAACGAGCTGGCGTGTAGGTGATATACATGTGACTGATACCAGTTCCTTTACATTTCCAAAATATATTCAGGTGTAGCAAAAGAGCTGCGGGATTAGATGCTCTGAACCAGTGTCATTATTATACACAATTATATTAAATCATACTTTTGTATTCATAAAAGGCACCCCCAAACCCCAGACTTTCATCACAAAATGGGGCACCTTTCTGGGTGCATCCACAGCTTTCTCAATGCGCACTGAAAGTTAAATAAAGCTTTCAAAAGGATTTATCAGGTAAATGTTATGGATTGCTGTGATTTAATTTATGGGATTAGTTTGACTTTCAATTACCAGGCTTCACACTGAATCACTTTATATTTTGAGCTCTGTAACTGGCACTTGTTACACTCGATCTTTCATTTAGAGAAGGATTATCAATAATTAGACACCATGGCCTTATTGATCAACTAATCAATAGCCACATTAATCATCAGCAGTCTGAAAACAATTCACTCTTTGCATTAAAAGGAATCGGTGCAATCAAATTAGCATCCTTTGCCACACACCCATCGCAGGTGGTACCTTTATGATAGATGTAATTTCTGAACCTGTCACTGCAGAGCTAGAAAGTGTTTTCTCTTTATTTGAACGTCTGAATTAAGCTTGGGTCATTATTTCTTAATTGTCCACTGTTTATTTGTCACTAACAATAAATTTTTGCTCAGAAAAGGTATCGGGTACAGAGACTGAGTCTCCAAAGATGCCAGTTTATCCACACATGGACAATACAGAAGAAATGCAAAGCTCCCTGATTTGAACCCTGAGGTCCAGCTGTTACCTACATCCACATCGCCCCAAAGCTCAGTGGAGGTGAGGTGGTGCTGTGTCCTGAGCCAGCTGCTTTACACAAATGTGTCTCTCTGAGTTTTTTCCCCTTAATTGCTTAAATTTTTCCAAGACATTACAAATAATTATACCTTTGTATTATCCAAGTTACATGGAGTTTACTTAATCCAGAGCGGAACACCTGATTAAGTTTGCATTTGCTCTTACTCAGCCATAAAAAACATTTATAGCCATCCCTCTCCATCAATCAGGTGAGACTATTAGGAAAACAGCAAATCGCCCAATAAATTATCCTAATCTGTTGTAAAACTGATCTTAGTAATTAATTCAGTCAATTGTATTTAACCAGTTGGAAAGTAGCCTAAATAATGTAATCACATTGGGTATTTCATGGAATAAAACCTGAGAAAGCCGTAAAAATTATTCAGAATAACATGAAACTATCATTTTGTTTGTCAATATTATGCAAACCTGTAGCTCGGGTAGGCAGATGGTCTCAGGTACAGCCATAAATTGCTTTTTGTGGCTGGTGTTTGGGCTGGGCGGTAGCTGGTGGGGAGAGACCGGCACGAGGCTGCCCAGTTTTGCTGAACCGTGGTAGCTTCCAGCTCCGCGGCATGGGGGTGGCTTGTGGGGGTGACCATCCGTGGGCAGAGGGAGACCCTGCTTCATCGAGACACCCCAGGACTGGCCTCAGAGCATTGGCTCACTGGTGTGACTTCTCAGCTCTCACAGCTAAGGGAGAACCGATGTAAACCAATGATTTTCACAGGGGTGGAGCCTAGAGGCTTCAGCAAGAGTTTTGTTCATTGAGACAGTCAAACAGCATCAGGATCTGGTCCGTAGCAGGGAAAATGCAACGTCTTTTTGTGTGTTCATTAATTCCCTTGATTTGCCCCTAGTATTGACATAAAGATGCCCTGGAAGTGGCCATCAGTGCACGAATCCATGTTTCTGATGGCTGGGACTGTCCAAAGTGGGCGGAAGACTGGCACATGCTCAACTGCATGGACTGGGATGATGAAAACCAACCCTACACCTTCCAAAAGGGCAGTTCTGCTAGAAAAGGGCAGTGCTCATCGCCAGGGACTTCTAAAAGCACCTCTGCATGGGTCGCAATCTTCTGTCCTGCTTTATCAGTGAAGTATTTTTAATGGAGAGAGAGGAGACTTGTGCTTGCTTAACCACATTCAACATGTGGAGTCAGCAATGGAAAAATACAAAATAAACAGAAAGGTTCATGGAAGCGCACAAAGGTTTGCATTGGATTTGGTTTGCAATTGGCTCATTTACTTGCAAGAATTTCCCAGTTCAAGATTATTAATAGGGCTGTGGGCTCAGAAACACAGAACTGCTAATGGCAAACTGGAGCTTTCTGATACCATTTATGTATCCAGCTTCCAGAGGAATCATTGGATTGTGCATGTCCTGGTGGAAAGGACCCATTTGTTTCCTTCCTCTAAATAGATCCATGCCCCTGCTCCACATATTGGGATCTGATTGTACGCTTAGAAATTTCAACAGGCTAATGGCAACTTCATGTATAATTTAGATGAAATACGTGTAATGCAATTTATCAAGTTAACTAACACGTCATGCCTACGGCCAGGGAGGAAGAGTTTTCTACAACAAATACTAAAAATGCACTATTGGTGGGACGAACGTCGGAGAGGGGGAACGAGGTGCAAAGACATGTGCCGTCACGATGCAGGAATGCACAGGGATTCCTTGGACCACCAAAGGGGGGGGTTCATCACCAGAAACCACATTCCTGGTGCTCTGTTGGAAGACCAATGGCTGGCAGACACACACGGAGCACCCGTGTGCGGCTGTTTCTTGCTCCTTGCCAGGCGCATTATAATTTTTTAAAATCATAAAACCATTTCTTAATCACATCTTCTTATTCTTTGAATTAATGAAGGACTTGTTCAACGCTCTCCTGTCCAAAAAAAGCAATTAAAAAACTGGCAAAACAGAAGCGGCGGCGTATGTTTCCCTGCCGCTGTCACCCGAGACCTTTGACTCATAGCGACTGAAGCTTTTGTGTTTAACCCGTGTAGCATTAAAACTTGCAGCACGGGCGGTACATGGGAACAACAGCATGTGCTGTTTTGTTTGATGTAACAGTATGTGCCACCGTTGTGAGAGGCTTAAACTGTCTGCATGGTATATTTTAACATTGATGCAGTTTGTGCTAGAAGAAGACGTTTTTAGCTGTGAAGTTGCAGGAGGGCAGCTCCCCACCCGGTGTGGGACTGGGGCTGCTGCTGGGGGACATGGCTCCCTCTCCCTGCATGGGCTCGTCCTACAGCGGAGACCGCTGAGCCCCCTGCCAATTCAATTATTATTAATTAGGTGATATATATATGGTCAATAATTATTGTTTAGTAGTATAATACATTCAAATGTGTATGTCAATATCCATATACATCCCTGATTTCTTCGTTGGTGACGATGAACCAAGAAGCTGCGGCTGCCCAGCCTACCATACCCTGGCAATTCCTCCTGCTCAGTTACATGCTCGGTGCGTAACATCTTCCAATGCTGTGAAAAAGGAAAAATAAAATAGAAACCAGAGAGACCTTGCATTTGGAGATGCTTAGAAAAGAGAGTGGAGGGCTCAGCTCTGGGATGCTGGAGCCACTCGTGGTGCTGGTCCCAGCCGCAAACCTCTCTGCGGGAATGCTTTCTGCTGGTTATTTTGGTTTGAGTTGTTTTTTTGTTGAACTGTTAACCTCTTCACCTAGAAGCAGTTAGAAACTTCACTCAAGACAGGACACACAAATGCTTGGAGACCTGCGCTTGCAGTATTTACAGCTTGGGTACTGCAGTAACTCTTAGGTTAGTAGACTATTCACAACTCCCTTTCTTATTTTATTTAGTTCTTTCTCTTTTGTGTTTGCCAGTAATTCTGTCCCTCACACTGACAGCAGCGAAAAAGAGAGCTGAATGGAGTAGATTGGGCAGGGTCCTGGTTCCCAGCCACATTGACATCCAGAAGATGGGATTCAGTTTGCTCTGCCATAGTGCCAGCAAGAGATTTCAGCTATAAATTTTAGACCTGCATACAGTGACCCAGAGGGATGAAGACATGCACGGAGCTGAACCCTTTGCTTCGGCACCATCCTTAGCATCCAAGCCTTCTTGAATTAGGGTCAACGTTTCCAAAGCCAACAGTGCATTCAGTCTCCTTTTTCCCTGTTTAGTTTGTATTATTTTACAAGCACGCAGTGCGGAAAGCAGGTCGCTCTTAACTTAGGAAAGGGAACGCTGCACTGCAAGAGGGCAGGTCTTCACAGCCTGGTTTTGCTGGATCCCTGCCCTGCGTGTTGCATTCGTACCTCTGCGGAAGGGCAGCAGCTCGGCCGCAATATCTCATCAACGCACAACATCTCCAGCAGCATCCATCCCACCCCTTTGCAGGTGGGACCCCACGGTGCATGTGCGGGGGCTCGCAGAGGAGCCCCCCAGGGCTGGGCAACCCCCGCCTCTGCACCCCGGGTGACTCCTCTCTGCGAACAGCACCACACAATAAAGCCCAGCTTAAAAGACCCATAAAAATAGCAATTATAAGACACGAAGTGATCTGAGGAAGGGCTGGCGCAAAGAGGCCTCCCTCCTTTGATGTTTATTGCCACAGCGGAGCAAATACGAACAATGCTGGTTTTGATGAACACTTCTTAGCATTCAGTATTTCACATTTGTTTCCAATTTTAACAGTTAACATTGTATGCTTTCATTATGCCATTGTCTAAGGAATCGCTCAGGCTGTAGCGGTTGTAATTTATCTTTTGTACTACGTAATTTGGAGCAGTCCAGGCCAGAAAGGAACATCTGTATTGAGGGACCGGCATCCACGCGCCCTGCACTTCTGCACCGGGACATGTTAGAAGGTCACTTTCCTCATAAACTTCGTTATCACTGTTGGTTTTATTCATTATATTTGACATATTAAGCTTCTGTATCTTGGCATAAAGGACACAATATTGCAGCATATTGGCAAGCTCATTTGCTTTTCACAGCTAGTGTTGTGTCCAAATATCAGTCCCCAGGGAGCAACACGTGTATATAGACTGCAGGAAAATGAGCCTCAGCAGCAGGTGGCCTTTTGCAGCCTAATGAACATGGCAATCTGTTACTAGCACGGCAAGGCTTTTCACCAGACAATTAGGCAACTAAGCATGTAATTATTCAGGCCAACAAGAAGAGACTCTTCTCTAATTTCATCTTTTCATTGCTGTTTACTCACCCACACTCCCCTCATTAATGAGAGATTTTCCAGTCTATGCTAATTGGTTTCAATAACATTCATTTCAGTTGAAAGGGAATGATTCTGTTAATTGAGAATCGAAAACATCTTTTCATTTCAAGTGCGTCCTGCTATGGAAATCTGAACACTCTCAACAGGTTCAAGCTAATGAAATTAAGTTACACAGCCACCGGTGGTGTAATAGAAATAAAGCAATTTATTTTCACTGAAGCATGTGCTATAGGTCCTGAACAATTAATCCAGCTCGTTCGGGAGAGCCATTGGAGAAGGCGATTTTGAATAAACAGGGCTGCCTGCTTCAGATCTGCCGCTGTAATTCTCAGGGTGGTTTAACTGCTAAGCTTTCCAGCACGACCTGAAAATGTTTAATGAGAATGAGACGCATTTACAGAAACACTAATTCTTTAATAACTGTTTGGAAAAAAAAAAATAGAGCACAGAGCTTGCCAGCCTGCTAAGCATGAGGGTGGGTTAAAGCATTGTAAAATAAATAAATGGGTGGTTCCTGGCTCCGAAATTGGAGACGACCTCGTGGCACGTGATGCTGAGGACTGTGGAGCTATAATCCTATTTCTTCAGTATTCTGGACCTGGAAAGCAAGAAGGAACCGAAGCCCAAGAAGCAAATACAGGATTTTTGTGTTGACCATGAGTACTAGGAACTATTTTTAAGGGAAACTGAGATTCTCAATTATCGATGTAACTTCTAGTGTTCAGGCTTTAAGGAAAACTTTGGCTACCACAAAATAAACATTAGCACATCTGCAGGCAGCGCTGAGGCAAAGAAGGCAGCTTGGAGGTGCCTGAGCATCCTGCCCGGGGGAGCAGTCCTGCGGGGACCCTGTGGCCCCCAGCCTTTCCCTGCCTTTTCCCCGTCCTTGTCCTTACAACTGATCTTGGAGTGAGTGATTGCAACTGCTGCAGGTCAGTGCAGTGGCTATTAATTAATTAAAAATACATTTGCAGACTGGGGACTTTAGTCTGCGACCAATGCCAGGACAAAGGGATGGCTTTCTATGTGGGAAAAACCAGGAAACTTTGAAAACTTCAGTGCTTCAGTGTGGAGGAAACAAAAGATGGAGCGTGTATGAGCACTTTCTGTATCTAGATACAAGCCTATGTACACAGGCATATGGAAAGTCTCTGCAGCTACATATGTAATTATTTATTGTTCAAGTACGATGCAGTATATATTTAAAGTATCTTATGGTCATCCAAAATACTTACATAAATAACTGAATAAAAAAACCCCAAACCATACATGTGCTTGACTTCATGAATTTTTAAGGGAGACTTCCATCTTTTCCTACCTTTCTGGTATTAAAACACCCTGCTGAATATATTTTAACAGGAGTGAAACTACAGCGTGTAACTTTCATTTTTATCCGAACTGATGATGGAAGGTCCTTTTTCAAATCTATGGGAGTAATCCGTCCTCTGTGCTGTTCTTCCAGCTAGAGTATTTGCTTGGGGGGAGATGCCCTTTCCACCATTAAGAAGAGGAACCCAGGGTTGCTGCCGTTGCTGGTTGTGTTTCGTGTTGGCTTTATTTGTAAGCATTTATGCAGGCATGGGGTATGTAAATGCTAATGCTTTTTTTTTTAAAAAGGCTGGCTTCCAAAATGCATAATAGGCAGAGACTTATAAAATAATACACTGCAGACTGTTATGAATATTTCAAAGAATTATTTCTTTATTTTGTACATACCTCATCGCACTGACATTTGATTCATAGCTGCACAAATGTACCTGGGGTTGCTAAGGTTACCCAATTTCATTCACCCATAGATAGTTGAGATCTACATAATCCCATCAGATCATCCACTGCATTTCAAAGTGATATTGATAAATGGTGCCTTGCTCAGATGATATGTCCATTTACATGTGATATATCTCATGATTCCTGTCTTCTAAAATATTGTGGCTGATGAAATTTCACATTATGTGCGTATACAGAAAGCAGAGATATGTGTCTTTTTTCTCAGTTTGAAAAGGCCCCAGAAGTAGGAGCCAAGGGGGGTTATTTTGTGCTTGAAGCTCACTTTTTCTACAGAAATTGAAAATACTGTGACTCTAATATCAGACTTTGGTTTTGTCACAAGAGCATGGAAAAGGATCCAGTTCTCTGCAGCAGTACCATCTCCTGGGTGTCACCAGAAAGCTCAGCACCTTGCTTCACTGAGCCAGAGCTTTCTAGTAGCATCCTCATCACCTTTTAATGCAGAATATCCCATGAAAGCTGAGTAGTTTTTCTAGCAGAAGTTTTAGACCCCGGTGGATGGCCCAGGCTGGGCATCGTGGCTCTTGGTGTGGCAGCGCGCAGTGGGGAGGGCAGCCGGGGGACACACCTTTGGGGAAGGGGGGAAAGATGCATGACAGAAACGTGGCCGTGACCGTGGCCATGGTCGTTTTCACCTGGTGAGCCCTGGGGCCACAGGCAAGCAGCACGACAGGAGACTGCTCTGGGCATTGCAATGGCAAAGCCAGCACAGCTAGCGGGCAAAGGCACACTGCCTGCCTAATATTTTGGAAAACATTTCAGGAAATCTGGTGTGCATGTAGTGCTTGCTTTGCCATTCGCTTTGTATTTATTTTTGGTGTAGTAAGCAGTTAAACTGGGAGCAGGGGCGAGAGCCACGCGAGGGGCACCCAGGCACCCATGGCACCAGCACAGTGTTGCCTTCCTGCAGCGAAGCTTGCTTCCTCCAAAGAGAGAAGAAACACAGCGGAGGAAGATTGTGTCCCATCAGGAGCACCGTGGGGAGAGCCTGTGCAAAGGAGCCCCAAAACCCATCTGTTGTCCTTGGCATTACCGAGGTGCGAGTACAACCTGGCCACTGCATGGCAAGCCCTGCTCCCATCCTCAGCAATGCCCTCTGCTTCCTGCCTCAAAAGGATATATATTATATGCAATATATATTAATCTCTATATTATAAACCACAGCTGAGCCGTAGGCGCCCTTTTATTTGAATTTACAGAAGCGCAATAGCAACCGTCAGCCGCTGAGTGTTCAGAGGCAGGGAAGACGTTAACTCCATCAACTGGCAAAATCCAAACCGAAGAAAGCCCCTCTCCTTGTGCCCCCTTTCCCTCAGAAACCCAGCCCAAACCACATCACACAGGGCTGGGAAGCAGTGGAGCTGTGGTCTCAGTGGGACCAAGGCAGGCTGGGAGGCGCCGGCAGCCCACAGCATTCCCTGGAGAACCCCCAGCCAAATCTAAGGGTGGATGCAGCCAGGGCAGTTATCCTAGGTGAGCATCCCTCACTGCTCTGGTACGCCGTCAGCCATGCCGGGAGCCAGCGGGGTGGCACCCCTGCTTGCATAAAATGGATGAAAATCAAACAAATTTGGCAAGAGCAGGCATGGCTCAGGAGCAGGGCACGGACCGAATGTTTCAGGTCATTTATTCACAATGGATAATGCCTAGTTAGCATCTTATTTCCAAGCCTAGAGATGTTTGTAACAAATCTCCTCAGAGATACATTTGTAAGTGAAATGAAGAAACTGTTATTGAAGCAATATGAAGCTGGAGCCTATGCAGTCCTGAAAACCTACGCTATATTTCATCCTTTAAAAGCTATCATTTTACTTAGCAAGCTGCTTACTACAATTATACAATGTTTTTCTTGGCCCCCAGCTACATTAAACATCTATTTTATAGTGTTCACTGTATTACCCTGTAAGCCTGGCTCCCAAGGAGGGGGTTATAAAGGGTTATACTGTAAAAAAGTACACGGTTTCCTCATTAACTTTATAGTTTTACTGCCTTGTTTTGGGGCACCTTCCCTTCCTCCCCCTCTGTGGCCGGTGGGGCTGAGCACAGTTACTTTACCCAAACGTATTTGGCTGGGGATGTTTTCCAACAGCATCCTCTGCTCTTGGCTGCAAAGCCCCTCCTAACATGAATGCAAAGCCCCTCCTAGCAAAGCCCCCCGCGCTGATCTAGCTGGTTCTCACAGCATTTACCCCACGATGGCTCCTTCCCTATCAAAAATGAGGCATCTCCACAGCAGCAATGGCAAAGCTCCCCTCCAGAGCTGCCTGTCGCAATATTTATGTTTTCCACACGTTCCCAGGCCAGCTGGACTTTTTTACACCCATGCACATTATCGAGATGGTCAGAGCAGCCGATTAAACCATGTTTGAACGTACGTAAAATCTGTTATCGTTCCTGTACAGCCCGGACAATCGCACCCTGTCACACAAACGGGATTTGACTGCTGCTAATTATAGGCAGATAAAAAATGCTCGGCTCTACGGAGGCCTCCTGGAGCAGACAACGTCTATAGCTGTTGATTATTAAAGCCTATTATATATTGATAGGTTAGGATTTATTACTGAAAGCAGAACCCAATTGCTGGGGATTGGCTGGTAGTGGGGCGCTGGGGAATAGGTGCGGGGGCTGTTAGCCTGGGGTAATCTATCAGCGGGAGGAGGAGCGTGCTCGAGCAATTAGGGAGCCAGCAATCCCACCGATGTGCTATCGGCAGCCTAATAGAGATAATGGGTTTTACTGGACAGGACGGGTACAGCACTGCTGGGGAAACAGTGACATTAGATAAATAGAAAAATGGCTCATTAAAACATGATGATGGCTGCTGCGAAGCAATGCAACCAAAGGGCACGAGGCACCAGAGTGTCTAGCTGGAGCAGATCCTCCCGATACAGGCGGATGTTGCAGGGAAACCTATATGGCTCTGAGTTTAAGGACATACATTAAGCTGGTGTTTGTGACAGAATTAAGTTATTTACATCTGAACGTGTTTCTTATTACAGACCCCCTCCCCACGATACTATTTTTACTGCCTCGGTGCCTGCGCTGTGAGCTGCCCTTTTTTTTCTCAAGTCATTTGTAACCCAGCCGTAAATACCCATCCTGCCCGGGGGTAGTGGTGCTGCCAGATCCTCCCTGAAACTTGCCTGCTGCTGGGCATCAGCGCTGGCTGCCAAGGCGGTGGCAAAGGGCAGTTCAAAGCTATAGAAACCTTCCCCTGCAAGAGACCATCTTCTTGAGGGGGCCAAGCCCTCCACCACCCACCATTAGCATATGGGAATAGCGGGAAACCCTCTATACCCACTTCTCCATATCTATTACAGTCTTGCTAAACAGTTCTGATCCAGTAAGGCTTGGAAATTGGCTTCAAACACAGTAATTTGGACTTCATAAAAATGTGTGATCCATTCATGTGCAAGGAGGTCTGAACCGTTGCCACACCTGGAAATCGCAAGCGGATTTTGAGAGAAGCAGCTCTCCAGAATGAGAATGTGTTTTACCTTCACAATTAGTGTTTTGCTATTAAGTGAAGTCCCTGGGTGCTATAATTAATATCTTACGATGCCACAGGTGAACTGCGAAAGTACTATTTCACACACAGGAATAAATGAATACTTCTACTCTAAACCCATTAAAGATGTGCAAGCAGCAAAGTGTATAGGTTAATAAAGTGTTCAATAATAAATAAATTAAGATACAGGTAATAAATTATCTGGTTTTGTCATCATCCAATTTGTGAACCACAGTGTATAAGAGAAAAAATTCATATTGGATTTGTGCTGCTTGAATTAATAGGGGACAGGCACTGGAAAAGACTGCTTGCTGTGAGGACCGAGGCACAGGGGTGAGCATTGCTACCCAGTGAATACCACATGCATCCCTCTCTCTTCTGAACGGAGGCAATGAAAGAGGCTTGAAGATTTTCTTCTTCTGAATATTTCAATTTAGCTGAATATAAAGAAATCAGGCACTTTCAGACTCAGCAGGATCCTACCTCCTGCAATAGTGCTCTGTCATCCTATTCCTGCCCGGGCTTCCTTCGGCATCGGCCCGGCTGCATCTTTTATTAGCTCTGCGCTCACAACTGGCCATGGTTAGTATCCAGTTACAGTAAAACCCAATGGCAATTGCGAGGTTTTCCATCCACCGGATTGTCTTACCAGTGCAGAAGGAAAGCCAGACAGCATTAGGCTGGGAGTGAGCCCGTCCCAGTGGTGACAGCTCTGTCCCGCTTGCTGGGGGGCTTCCCACAGCAGCACCCCGGCACCCGCTCCCCCCTCCCCGGCAATGAGACCAGGTCCTAAGGGAGTCCCGGTGCAGGGGTCTGCACGTGGCCAGACAACAGAGACCGTGTCCCCGGTGAAGGGCTTACACACCCAGCAGATACAAAATCCCACTCCATCCAAGCAGTTGGGTTTGCTCCGGATTTGCTCTCCTTCTCCATAATGTGCCATGTGGCACATTGTTGTCATAACCTGGGAACAATCCATCCCTTCCCAATGGGGCCAGTTATTTTTCTTGTCAGTGAACATTAAGGGAATAACTTGTGAATGCTGAGCAAGTAAATGAATTGCACAAACTCACCCGCAGGAGCACAACCAGTATGAGTTAGGGCTGATGAAAATCAGGCTCTGCAATGACATCTGTTTTAGTGCTCGGTGCATCGCTGCGCGCTCAGCCATGGTCACCAGTGACCGGCTGGCCGCCTCTTATGCAAGGGAAAGCTCCTGGATGTATATCCCATGTCAGGGCAGGTTTTATTAAAAAAGAGATTTGATAACAATTAGGTAGTGTGCTGAGGTACTCCATAATTGCCCTCTATATTTAGCATGACTTTTCCACAAGCCTCCTGCAAGAAGCATCCGTGCAGAGCGGGCTGGGCCATTCACCTTGGCGTCTGTGGAGCAGTCCTGCCGTGCAGCAGCGCTTCAAAACACAGGCACAGTCAAACACACCGCTGGAGCTGTCGGTGTGTTACTTATCTTGCATGTATGGCTTCTCCAGCAATCTTCACTGGGCCCAGGGCATGCTGGGGAAGGCGCTGGCATGGCCATGCTGCCTGGATATCAAGAAGCTCAGCCCTGTCCCACTCATCCCTAAAGAGATGATGAGCTGGGACATGCTGGGGGGTGCTAGGATGTACTGGGATCAGCTGGCACATGCTGGAATGAGGTGGGATGTGCAGGGGGGAGCTGGGATGTGCTTGGACATGTTGGGATGTGCTAGGATCAGCTGGGATATCCTGGCACATGTTGGGATGAGCTGGTACACGCTAGGATGAGCTGGGACATGCTGGGATGAGCTAGGATGTACTGGGATGAGTTGGGACATGTTGAGACATGCTGGGATGAGCTGGGATGCGCTGGGACATGCTGGGATGAGCTGGGATATGCATCACCATGCTCAGCTCTCTGGTTGAGATCCACATCAAGGGCAACTGCAAAGGGCACAGGCACTGCTCTCTCCAAGCCACCACCTTTTCCCACCATCTCTTTATTCCTATTCGTGTTTCCCACTGGCACGTGCAGGCAGCAGGTCGTGACTGCTTCTTGCAGAGAGCAGTCAAAGGGAGGGAAGCAGAAATTTGGCCGAGCGCCTTCATTTTGGAAACTCTTACATCACTGTTGAACGCGGTACATGAAACATTGCGAACTTCACGGCAACAGCAAGCTAAATTATTTCCAAAGACATGCCTTAAGGTTTTCCATGAATTTCTCTGAAGAGTCATGAGATCAAGCTATTTTACTGAAGCAAGCCGAGTTTTACTGACACGGTCTGCTCAGAAAATGACCAAATTTGTCCTCAAACCTGATGTTGTCCGCAACGCCGTAGATGAGGCTGGAGGAGCACTGCTCCTAGGGGAGGGGCGAGATTGGGAGACCTGGGTGAGATGCATGGCCTGAGCATCCATGGTGGCGATGGGACCACAGGTGCGGGCAGCCTCTGAGGAGCTAAGTGGATGATTTCACATGCCTTGAGGCTTTTCGGTGGAGTTGGAGCATCCCCCTGCTCCTCCTTGGGGTCTCCCAACCCCACGCCCCTCGCTGCTGCTTCACTACCACAGGTCTGATCCCCCCTGAACTACATTAAGCCCCTCTCACTACCCAATTCCTGCTCTTCTCCAGGGCCTGATCTTTGCTTTCTCTTCCTGACATGGATGTTAAAGACATTCCTGGGAAGATAATGTGGAGTGGAGGCAATACGAGACCCAGGCTTTGTGAACCGAAGCAGCATGAACCATAATCCTGGCCCATACGTCCTTCTACCACACACTTATTACACTTAATTTGCATGTGCTAATTTCCAATGTACGCAGCAGACTGTGAACAGGGCTCCCTGAAAACCCAGGTCTTCGTCCTGGCTTACGCCGAGTCTCCCCGGGCTGCTGGGACTGCTCCTCCTGGCTAGGGGGGCTGAAGGCCAAGCCCAGGGTGGGCACCAAAAACCAAGGGAAACAACAAAAAAAGCCATGGTAGTGGTTAAAAATGTCTTGCATTTCTTTCCTGTGTGAGGGAAACTATTTAAACTGGCACAAAATAAATTTAAGGAGCATATTCTTGGAATTACATAGAAAAATACCCCGTACATTTTGGCAGCAGCTAAACATATCCTTAATAGAATTCATATGGGGCCTGGAGTGATCACAATGTTTGGAGAGGAGCCAGATAGTAAGTAATTTAAACATCACAGGAAATTAAATTTTAGAATTCAATTTTGCATAAAGTTTTCTGTAATGAAAATGTCACACATAAATTATGAAGTCTGATTATATTCTTTTTTGACTTTTTAATAAAATAATAGAGGCACTTGACAGTCAAGAACAAATGCATATTTTATGTGAGGAGCATTACGTTAAACTAACGTCCTCTGGAAATAATGGAACAGATGTTAACACTGCTATATCAGTTATCAGGTGCTCTGTTAAACAGCTTCAAACACAAGTATTTATTAAAAATGCTAACAGGATTGTCTCTCAGGATTATCTAATTGTAGGCTTAAAATGTAGATGTTTAATGTAATTAATTATATGTGTAGAATTATATAGTTAGGCCATAATTTATTGTATATGTCTACATATAAATTATACACCACTGTTAATATATAATTAATTCAGTACAGGCAAGGAGAATGACTTTGGTGAAAACACAAACTTGTTCATAATAGAGTGATAAATCAAAACCAAACCAAATTTCCCCTTCGTTTCGATGGAGAGACTCAATGCCGTTACACGTTTCTGGGTGCCTCTCAAACTTCATCCACTCCCGGGGACTGTTGAGCCCCCGAATTGGGCTGAGACCCTGGGGGGACACAGAGAGAGCCCTGAGAACCCGCTCCACGCTGCTGCTGGTCCCTCTCATGCAGTGGACATCGTGGCAGACATCACGGTGGGCATCGTGGCGGGCATCGCGACAGGCATTGCAGCAGGTAGCATGTTCCAAACATGCAAAACCAGCCCTGCAAGAGCCACCAGGAACAGATTTAGATCAGCGAAACTTTATTGATTATCAACAAACATGATTTTTGGCCAAGGGCATTACTCTGCAGCCTTGCTATAATAATACCAGCTCTTGGCTTTGTGGGTTTTTTTAACGTCCTGACAAAGCCCTTGGTGGCTCTTTCCGCCCAGCGTGCACAAGGCTGGCATTTCGGCTGGGGGCAGGCAGCCAGGGCTGGCCGCAGGTGGTGGGCACAATGGGACCCCTCTCCTCCCCAAGGCTTGGGATGCCATTGACTTCCCCTTGGGGCGAGAGGGATGCAAAGCCCTGGTTGAGCACATCGGGAGGCATCAGGATGCAACCCTGGCTCTGGCTGCATCCCAAAAATTATCTTTGCATGGAGCAGACGGAGGGATATCTTCACTCCTAACATGGAGATGTCAAAAAGCTACATCCCTTTGATAGTGGATGTTAAAAAAAGCCCGGCACAGCAGCCACTGAACCAGCCCCAAGGGTGGCCGGAGCTGCTGGAGGGCTGTGCTGGGGGAAGTCCCCAGCATTTCCCTCGGGCTTCCCGGTATGCCCAAATACAGGACACACATTTTGGCATGGTCCCCCCACATTCCTGGCTCTAATACATTATAAATGTGCAAAGTCCAGTCTGAAGTAAGTAAAATACATCAGTGGTTTTGCAGTTTGCACTCATATGTAGTTGCTGGTCCCCTGCCCCGCTCTCATCCTGCCAGCAAAAAGAGGGTCAAGGCGAAACCAGTGGCATGTGTGGCATGTCCCTGGTGCACATCCCCACCGCCGTCCCCACGAGGGGACCTGGTTTCCCACGAGGAGCACCATGGGCTGTGCCGCTTCGCATCCAGGGCTCCTGCAGAAACACAGCTGCAATGGGCTGCGGCCTCTTAAAAATGTAACGGTTTAAATGGCTTTGAAAAATAAAGTTGGATTTGTTTCCTCGGATTTAAATTGGTAAATTATTTGAATTTCTCCACCCCTAGGTGAATGATTTAGATGGCCTTGACCCCAGTCTGACTGCAGGGATTAATGTGGTATAATGATTGCTGAGGCTATCATTGCAGCAGGCATCATTAATTATCCTTATTGATTGTAGCTTTCAAAGATAAAGCATTATGCTGACTGGAAAATACCCTCTTCCTGCAAGGTCAAGGCTAAAATAGGGCAGCTAAATAATTGCATTAACAAACAAAGAAATAAAAATAACCTCTCGGAGAGCTGTGTAATTAAGATCCAATTACAGCATTTGGCCCTGCTGGCAGAGCGGCATTGCCTGGTGCAGGGTGGGATGTGGGATGAGGGATGTGGAATGCGGGTTGCAGGGTAGAGGATGGGGGAGCCCATAGGATGGCTCCTGCCACGCTCACCTGCAGCCCCGCCAGGGCCTGGAGGGACTGCTCTGAAAATACTCATGGTATGTTAAATGAAGGAAGTGATAACTGGCCCTAAATCCTATTATATTACTTTTGGATCGTATAGTGGAGTTTAAAGATGTCCCAGGGATGTTGCTGTCGATGTCTCTCACTCCCCCTTTTCCCTCCTGCAGCATTTCTGGCTGCACTGAGCACCCGGGTGCTACGGGGACACTCAGCTGCAGTTTACTCCTGCGCACCAGCGAGCTGTTTATCCTGCGTCATCGGTCATCCCAGCACCAATGTTTAAAAAAATGCTTTTAAAAGATGCCTTTAGAAATATAGAGCAGAAACCCACGCTGCATCCACAGTGCAGAAATGAGTGCAGACTGCTTACATTTATTTTCCTTAATAAAAACAACAACCAGGGAAGACAGTACCAGCTACATGTTCTCAAGCATCCAAACCCCATCTTTAAAAACAGCTTAAGCAGGAGGAGAGCTAAGCCTTAGCCTGAGTGCTGGGTGAGAGCAACAATTCCCGTCTCCTCCGGACCACGTGGGGTTTGCAAATGCATTAATGTTTGCAGAGAGCAAGAAGAGGCAAAGTGCTATACATGTATGTTAGCTTGGTATTATTAAAGCCCTAATAGTGGCTTTCATTTGGGTGGGGGTGACAGCTGGCCTCACTGCACTGTCAACTGCAGGTAGCACGTCGTGCGCGGACAGGGAATTACCACTGCGTCTTTTAGGAGAATTTGCCTAAAGGTCTCAGTTTATTTTCTGTTTTGTCATGTGGTCTGTCGTCTGATAGGATGTGATGTGAGGTTGTGAAGTGCGTTTCAAACTGAAACATTTTTTTGACATCCATTTAATTACAATTATTTTAATTAAAACATTTGTCATTATGAACCAGACGATCTGGCATGCCGATTCAACAGTCCGCTTGCTCTTCGTCATTAGAAATTTTTAAACCAATACAATAATTTATTTAAACATGAATACCACTTTCCATTTAAGCAATTATACAACTTGATTTTTAGCTGATGGAGACCAGGAAAGATCACCTTCCATCACGGGGAATTGTTCCCACCATGGGGTTATTTATCCCTTACAGTGGGTTTTGCAAGCTGGATCCCGGAGGATGCCAGCAGCATTACACTGCTGGGGAGGGAGGTTGGACGCTGCTGGGAGAGGCTTCCCAGGAGCAGGACTAATGGCAGAAATGTCCTGTCTCCCCAGGATGTTTCCCCACTGCTGGAAAGGCACTGGATGCAAAACCTGACCACAGGACATGGGAAATAACTGTGCTGATGCTGCCCTTCCCCAGGCAGAGACCTGCCCCTGCCCCAGGACTCCTGCCCATGGGACGGGCTGGTTTGCTCAGGGGGAGCCTGGCAGCCTGTGGTACCCTGGCAAGGGATCCTGCTTCTGTCCCTGGCACAATATTAAATTTATTCCAGCCTCCATACATAGCATCTTCTCTAGAGCCCTGAAAAAGCACATAGGGCATCTGCAGGGGCATGAGGCTGTACCCTGGGAGGATCAACGCTCTTTGGTTGCTCCTGTTGCAGGTTCGACCTCAAAGAATTAATAGATGAAGCCAAAAAGTTTTGCTTTTCAGCTGGTTTTCTGCTGAGGCGATCCAGAAGAGCTGGAAGATGGACATGATGTGGTGATGCCAGGAGTACCAGGGCTGGATCCTGCCCCTGTGCTCCGGTGGGATCGCTGGCTTGGGCTAGGAATAGCAGGCGCTGTGCTGGATGTGGGCCAGCGCCTGTGGCAGGGTGGCATCGGCACGGTGCCTGCCCCTGATGGCTTCATTAGCCAGAGACAAATCTTTGCAGAGTTAGAGATGTCATGTTAGGTAATTAATAATGTCCCCTAGATACGCAGATTTTACTGGGCTTTTCAGACAGAATAACCTGGCGAGTGGTGCGGTATGAGCTGGTGGTGGAAAATCTCTTGAAGAATTGTGCAGTTCTTTAGAGTTATCACTCATAATAGGTTGCAAAAGGGGAAAAAAATGTGAAAAGGCAACTATAGGAGCAAAAATAGTTTGCATTATTGTTCGCCCTGTGAAAAAGCAAGGTGCAGGATGTAAAGCACCGGGGGAAAGCTGGCAACAATAGACCCCATAGCAACAACAACTTCTAAGGGGGAGCGGGCGGTGCATGGCTGCTGCAGATCCCACTGCCCACCCCTTGATCTCAGCGCGCCGGCCCTGGGAGCCAGGCAGCCCCGCGGGGACAAAGGCCCCCCACTGCCCCGCCGCACAATGGCAGCTCCTTCTTCCCGGCACAATGCGCCCAGCGGACTGGGGCGGCAGCGAGGGGTTGGCAAACTGCATGCTGGTACCCCTGCACCCCAACACCCCTGCACCCCTACACAGCTGCACCCCTACAGGGTGCACACCGAGGGATGGCATGGGCAGGAGGAGGAGGGCTGCAGGGTGTCAGGGTGCAAGCGAGCCCATTGGGGTCCCGTCCCGCCCCAGCCAGCGTGCACCATAGCCGGCATCTCGGGGACATCTCCTGCAGCATCCCGTGCAAAGGCATGCCGGCTTCCTCGCTCGCCCGTCCCCCCGCCACCACCAGCTCCTCCGCTGCCCTCACCCTGCGGGAACTATTTTTAGCATTCAGGGGACTGCTGCTGCCTTTCCCCACCTTTGTCACCGAATGCAAACCCCTGGGTTCAAACCACATTTCTCTCGTTGCATTAGTGAAAGCTGGAGTCATTTTGACTCAATTTTTACATGCAAAGGTCACCATTAAAAAGTCATAATTCAGCATTGAACCGAGGGCTGGGTCCTGCCGGCGCTGTCATTAGGGCAGAATTTAAGGAGGTTCTGCCTGAAACAAGTCGGTATTTTTAGCTAACAGTATCAGGCAGAGGGAGCGGGGGTGCCTGGGGAGATAACGGCATGGTTTAGATTTCTGCCTTTACGCTCACTGTCACATTAAAAAAAATAAATCATAATTTTGATTTTCCACGTCCCTGAGGGAGAGATTGACAAGAGCATCCAGTCCTCATAATTGGATCATTCCTCTGGGAAAGTTGGCTCCTCTGCTGAAATCCTTACATGCTCTAAGGAAAATTGCTCTCAACATTATTGAAAATATTTTAGGAGACTGAAGATTCTGGGACCTTTCCAATTCAAGTGCTCCAGCCAGTCATGCCAAAGGAAGACAATAATGGGAACCAAATCTGGAGAGCATTGCACTTAATTGGAGCCCAATCCTGCAAGCCTGGAAAGCGCACATCCCCCACGAGGGCTCCAGACCCTCCTTTGGTAGGGACTTCCAGGAAGAAGCCGTTAGGACATGTTCCAAAATAGATGCCTGAAACAAATTATTTAAAAGGGGGGGGGGGGGGGGTTGATAATGAAAAAATTCAAGTGTTTTGACATGGGTAAGCGCTGCAGAGCAGGGCTGCAAGCAGCCGGTATGAAGCCTCTCCTGCAAAAGCCTTTCCCCAGCTGCTGTGGGGCCATTAGCATTTTGGAGACAACCTTTTGGGATGTGTTTGGACAGTGTTTTGCAGCCCCCATTTGCATGCTCGGGATGCTGAGGTCCCTTGTAGAGATGCTCTGCCATCCCCACCCTCTATCACTGTGGAGTCAGAGAGATCATAGCCAGAGACTGATGGCTGGTGGGTGGCAGGAGGTAGTGTGGGAGCAGAAAGGGTAGAGAAGTTGAATTATCATTACCGTCATACAAATTACTGCACTTTTTTGATTAAAACTTGGCCTCACATGAAATTTGCCAGCAGCAGAGATATTAAAGATGGAAACTTTTCATAATGCCAGGCCAAGGTGGAGGAGGGCTTCGAGGAGTTCCTGCTGAATTGGCTTTACACGACGGCACGCGTGTGCGAGCCATCTCATTACTTCCCCGTGGCAAGAGAATATGCCGTTTAGAGCAGACGCCGTCTGTCGGCACCCGGCGGGGTGAAGGGAGCCTTGGAGGGAGACGTTGGAGACTTTCCATCATTTCACATGAAAACGATGATGCTGTGCATCCACAGCATGAATGGCTGGTTTTACCCTGCTCGCTTTTGGAGGATGGGGCTAAAAAGGAAGATTTTTTATGAGATACAGTCTTCCGTTCCTTCCACATAGATTAATTGTAAAATTTAATAAACTAACAGGTGGTTCCACTTCAGACTGAGCAGATGTTAGCCTGAATGAGCCAAGTCCCCTCTCGCCATCCCTTCGTCCCCCAGCTATTTCTTCCTTTATATCTTCCCCTTTCTCTTCCCCTCTTCCCTTTTCCCCCTTCTTCTCTATCTGATTTATGAGCAGCTACAATATAAAATGTTTTGTCTGGGCTATATGAATATTGATGACGAGGTAGTGTTGATTTTAGCTGTATTCATAACTTTTTGTGCTTCCTGGAAGTATCCCTTCTCACAGGCACCGGCGATGCTCTTACGTCCCTATTTATTTCGCGGACCACATTTTCGGAAGGCAGCCCCATTTGTTAAGCCTGCATCTCGCATGCACATTTGTCTTCGATTATCTTCTAAGGAGAAGACGATAAGTACTTACACAAACCTACGAAGAAATTAAACACACAAAACAAATGAGCCTGGTGTGTTCACATTCTTTCATTTCCAGTGATAATGCCCGGGAGGAAACACTTGTGTGACCGCAGATGGAGGATGGGTTGAGAGCCCCAGGAGGATTTGGGCTACCCTCTTTAGAGGAAAGCTCTCTTGTATTTCCCATGTGAAGAGAAAAAATGATAGCACTGCTAATGGCTGGGGCATGGCAGTGCACCAAAGGGAAGGAGGAGGTAGCTGGGGATGGAGGGAAGACTGGAAAATAATAATGGGAAATGTTTTGATAAGAAGCGTTGTGGTCTTATACAAATATTCAAAAACTTCTGGAGCCCATTTATCACTAGATTGAACCCAGATGATATCAAGCTGTTTGTATGGGCTGGAATGTGCCTCCAACAGGCTCTGCAGACACCCAGGTCTCCAGGCTGGGGACCAGGAGGGGAGCACGGGGTGGGGGCACCCACAGCCCTAGGTGCGTCGCTCACCCCTTGTCTCCTCCAGTGCCCAAAACATCCCCGTCTGAACTTGGCTGGGCAGTTCTGCACACGTGGGACCTGTCTGCAGTCACTCGCAGCCCTTCCTAAGGCAAAGGGAGAGGCTTCAAATATGGGCACAATCTTGAAGACAGTGTGAATTACACATGAATATCTCCTCAAGCTTTTCAAAGGCTCAGAGGGCAGGTCAGTACCCAGCTCACATCAAAAGCCAAAGGTGATCTCGCACACACCTGTGCCTTTGAGGACGTCTAAAACACTTACAGTAAATGAGCATTTACACCTCTCACTTGTCCAGGCTTTCTTTTTGCCTCCTCTTTCTTCTAGCAGGCACCACCATTTTAATTTCCTTTATATCCTTCCTAAGCTTCTTCTGATGTTCAGGAACAAGCGGCAATAAAAGGTGTTAAACCCTAATTACTAATTTCCTACTGGAATCTCTGTAACTGTGACCCCGGTGTTTATTATATTCCCCAGAGCAGACATGGGGCCGGGAGCATCCAGCCCTGCACTCCAAGGGTCGCAGCACCATTCACTGCTGGTGTTTGGCTCCTTACCTCTGCACAGGCAATGTTTGTAACTCACAGTTTTATTACAAAAGCCAACAAGAAAAAACGACGTCACTGAATAAGCCTTTCCTTCTTCAGCTGTCAGCACTGGTTTCTGACATCAGCCTCTGTAAGGCATTTTAGAAGGATGACTCCAAACATCGGAGCACTCTGGCCATTTCTTTGCTCCTTCCAGCAGAATCCATGTCTGTAAGGTCCCACCTTGGCCCCCATAGCTACATGGGTGACCCCCCAGAAACCCGCCCAGAGCCGTCCCTATGTCCCTCGCGAAGCCCCTTGGAGTGTGTTGGGGCACTGACGTGCAAAGGGACCCTGCGGGGGGATGTCCATCACACCCCATCCTACCCCCCCACTGCAGCAGGAGCCTCCTGTGGCACTTCTTCCCCTTAGCCTCCACAATGAGCTCCTTTTCTAGGAAAGGCGGTCTTGGCCGAGGTGGTGGATGCACATTTCTTGGGCTGGTGTTGGCCCCCAGAGACCTGGGGCTTGTTCGCACAAACAGCATGTTGGCTAATGCAGAGCAGCTCCTGGAGAGCACCCGATAGCGATCAGCAACAGCAGAAATGAACTTGGGATGTGTAATTCCCATCAAGCAGGAATAATCTTCAAAGTCCTACTGGAGTGCTTTTTGGACGACAACGCAGTTTCCCTGCTGTAAATGGGATGCGAAAGAATTAACTGAAGTTGGAATGTTATTGTTTGTGTCAGACTCTGTTAACCACGTTAAAACTATATATAATACTTCAATTTCCTATGTAAAAACTCTCTAATGGGCAATATTCAGAAATCAAAGACTTATGTAGCGGTTAATCTTCTGCATGGACAACGCCAAGTTTAAATCCAGTCCAAATGCCACTTCTCAGTCACAGCTTTAAAGGATTATAAATGATTATAATGGTATTTGTCTACTTGCCTGATACATAAGTTCATGTCAATGTTATCTTGAAAATTGACATTCGGTTTCATCTTTGAGGTGAGAGAATAAACTGTTGACTACCAGCTTCAGAGAGGAAAATGGATTAGCTATAATGTAATTAGAGCTCTATTCACAAATGATTATTTTAGGCCAGTGCACAAAACATGGCGATAAGGAACACATTCAGCAGAGGCAAGCGGAGGAAGGCTTTCACTAGCATTTGCTCTTTATTCTGCACAGGATGACGTGCTCCCTGTGTGCAGCTCCTGTTTAAGAAATACGTAATATTTGTGCAGAGTGGGCAAAAGACAGCTCGTGCTCAAACACTTCAAGTTCCATTATTACAGATGTGTGCGTTAACTGTGACAAAGTTTGCTGCCACTGTCCCTCCTCTGACGGTCCGGCTCACACCAGAGAGATGCTCTATATTGTGCCTCCCTTTTTCCTGGTCCCTGCCCCAGCACACCAATGCCAATGAGATGGCCTCCTCCAGCTCTTGGTTTTTAACTTCTTCCAGCACTCCAAAAACAAAGATGACCAAAACCGCTACGACTTTTTAATGTGTTAGTTGTCTATGTCCCTCTTTAGCTATTAAAAAATACATGAAAGAATAAGGATTGTCCCCGAAGATGAAGGAACAATGGGAAGCAGTGATAATTTAACAAAAATAAATAAATTAATCTGTATACACTGGTGCTAATACAAATGCTTTGTGAATGGCATGAAAGATCTTGCATTATTTTCAAAAAAGCACAAACATCTTTTCTTTTGCATTATAAATTCAATTTAATTTTAAGTAACATGATAAATAATGGCAAATTGAACTTTATTATGTATTCATGAATGCAGTTTAATACAATTGTTATTTCTGGTGTTTGTGGTTTAAAGATATTCCCTTCTGACTCAATGTTATTTTTTAATGTGCAAATTCAGAAATAATGACCTGCGGTTTCCCTCACCCGTGGGTGCCAGTGCTGTGAAGTGGGGGATGAGGTCTCGGCGCCGGGGTTCAGTGCCGGCAGAGCCCGGCTCGCCATACAGCACAGTGTGCTTTGAGAGTGCCGGCTGCTGAAGAGCTTCTGCGAGCGACGCTGCCTTTCCCCATCCCCTGGCTCTGCAGTAAAGACCCACATCTGAAAAACTATGGGGGAATTATGAAGTGGAGATTATTTTCCGAAGACAATGCAAACTCTGAGACATGAATGTCACTCCAATGAAACTCCCATACAAAGCCTTCGCCTTGGCAGCTCAATAATAGCAAAGCCAGCCTTGCGAGCATGCAGGGAGTGAGCGAGCGAGTGCTCCAGCCCCGCTGCGCCTCGCAAGCCAGGCTCCAGAGAGCCAGCCGAGAAAACGCCAAGACGTCTTATTTTGGGGACTGAATTGTTCTGTTCCCGTGGCAGGCTGGCTAAGCCCTCCTTATCCCCTGCCTGCTGCCCCACTCGGCAAGGGGAGCCCCAAGGACAGGGCTGCGGGGCTCATCCCTCCCTGTCCCCTCACCACCCCCCTTCCCACCTCTGTCCTGCGCTGGGGTAAATCTGCTCACGAGTGTCTCCATCATGGAGCCACCAAAGGACGTTACATTTGCGCATCCAATATTCACCCGCTATAAAGAATATTAAAACACCCACTCTTTTGGATTATTAACGATAGCCGTCACGCTGGCTTTTTAATGGAAGTGAATTTATAAAAATTATTTAAATCATGATGAGGATTAAATATATATGCGGCAAACAACAGAAATGCAATTTGCAGATGAAAATTCTGTATGTATACTTTAGGTTTTTACATGGGCAAAGCAAATGAGCGTTGGTGCCTGCAGAAGAAGGATGCACAATCCTACAGCTTCAGCGCTGGGGCTGAAATTTCTTGCAAAGAGACTTTGGCAGAAAAAAAACCACAGTTACTTAGAAACAGTTTTCCTCTTCTTGCTGGAACCCCTTAAATTTAGAATAATTTCAGATGGACAAATTAAAAAGTACATTTGAGATAAAATACACAGTCAGACATAGATTTAAACTCCAGATCTAACTCCAAAACCACTTGCAGTTTGACACAGCATAATGATTTACTGCATTGCATGATTATATCCTGTAGGTAGCAGCTCTGCAAGTAGGAAATAATTCAGTCAGGGACGTGGAAAAGAAATAACTTCTTCCAAGAGCAGGACTTCAAGAGGAGCGGGCACAAAGCTGAAACCCCACAGTTTCTGACGGGAAGGCGCCGTGCCACCCAGCTGACAGCACCCGTGGGAGGCTGCCCCGTGGGGATGGAGATGCAGGCTGAGAGATGGAGATGGGGGTCCCCATCGCATCCCGCCAGCTCCTGGGATGAAAGCATTGATCAGTGACTTTGGGGTATTATACATTTAACCAGCAGCAGTGCAGGGTTATGATGATGTGCATTTGAGATCCTGACCCATAATTGAGCTGTTTTCTATTGTGCTCTGTGAAAATGATATAACCATACGTCAGATAAACTCTTCTACCCCCTTCCTCTGTGCACGAGGTAATGTTCTCTGAAGGCCCTTCATAAATACCCTTTTACACCTTCCCAGATTTAATTATAAAAATACTTGAAATACAATAGTCCATCACATCCAGGTCTCATTTTCTAATTGAGTTTTGATACGGATACGCACCCAGGAGACCCCAGGCTGATGCACGCCAGATGGAGGGACCGAGCCCTCTCTCCCCTCTCCCTGAAGCAAAGCTGCAGCAGGAGGACGTGTCAGATGTCTGGGCTCATCTCTCATATACTCCATCCCCTCCTGCCCGGTGGAGTTGGAGCTTGCTCGGGTGCAGCAGTTCAGCCCTGAAATGTCCCCGCAGTGGCCAAGGGGGGACCTGGGGGCAGAGTGGGGGCTCCCAGGCATCTGCAGCGCCTGCTCCTCCCTGGGAAGGATGTACTTAAGCCTTCCCAGAGCTGCCTGCCTCTCTGTGAGTGGTCTGTCACCGACACTTCCCCGGCTAGTTAGATTATCTTTGCAAAATTAATTCTGAAAAAAGGTTTAAACACAAAATTAGAAGTGGTTACGGCTGAGCCATGCAAAGCGAGGACTTCCCAGCTTGCGCGCCGGCGCGGTGCTGGTGGGCAGTACATCAAGGGAGGGATGACACCCTGGTGATGAATTACTCGCTCCTATAACGTTGCCCAGCTGGAGTGGCTGGAGCAAGCCTTAATTTACTATTTATAAACCTCTCCAGCTGTATTTTCCTAGGCAGAGCAGCTGGCTCGTTGTGGGAGTGTGAAGGAGAGGATGTTAACAGGTTGGCTGGCCGGACTCCGGAGAGCATTGTCGACGGCGCATGGGAAGGGGTTCACGTGCAGGACAGCACCGAAAATCCTCTGCTGGCCAGGGCTGGGCTGCAAACCCCCCGGGGCCAGGCTGGCGAGGAGGATCTGGCTATTTACTCGTTAAAAGATGATATTACTCCAATGATCACTGCCGAGGGAACAGCTCAGAAAGGCAGAGCCAAGGGCTGGTGGCAGCCAGCCTGGTACCCACCATGTGAAGTGGTGAAAAAACCCTCATTTACCTTTTCACCCTCACTGCTCTGCTGAGCCCCCAGCCTGGGCAGCCCCCCACCATCCTGCCTCTGCTCACCCAGCTCACCCCTATAGCACCAGTCCCCGGCAGCACAGGATGTGGTCCTAAGGGAGGATGTGCTGGCACCCGCGGGAGCCGGGGGCTCCCCCACATCTCGGCTGCCCCACTGCAGGAAAACCTGCAGAGAAATGGCAGCAAACGGTGCAAATCGGGGCATACACCACTTACTTACACACCTTCCCCACGTCAGACGCCATCTGAGGGTTTCTGTAATTCCTGCGCTTTGTGCTGGGTGACACATCCCCACCGCTCTGCGTAGGCTTCTCCCAACACTGCTAATGCAAACATTTAATTTTGATGATTTATAGCACGGCTATAAAAAAACTCTGGATTACACTTTGGAGTCAAGGTCTCAGCTCGAGAGCACATTTCTATAGAGTCAGCATCTCTGTTTTTAAAAGTTATACTTCAATATTAAATATGACTTTTTTCAGCAAGTCAGTAAAATCCCTTTAGACCAGATAATAAACTCATTTCTTCTGGGCTGTCTATTGTTTCTATGCTGGGTCATATCCTGCCGCCTTTAACACCGCTGTCATTTAGCCTCTCTGATTAGGATTTTTGCCTTAAAACCTTCTCAGGCGCGTGCCCAGGCACGGCTGTTGCCCCGTGGTGCGGGCAGTGACCCACAAAACAGCTCCACTAAGTTTTCCCTTCCTTGTACAGGCGCTATTCTTCAATGCAACATAGTTTTAAGAAGAAAGCACCAAGGCTTGTTATAGTAAATTAGTTTAATCTAATCACACCAGCTCTCTGGATGGAAGGAGGCAAATCTTTGCACTATCTTTGAAATATGCGTACAGGAGAAAGGCTGCGTTTATAACAAACACTCAAATATTTAGGTTTCTTAAATGAGACGGAATAAATCATATAATATTTCTACATATCTGCTATATTCTACAAAAAGCTGTGCAACCTTGACAGCAAGTAGTCTTCTTACAAAGCTTTTTACAGACATTAATGACTCCAGCTTGATTCCCCGAGTTGCAGCTAAGGAACAGGTTTGCTAATATGGGTCCCCCCTTGGCATCCAAATAAGCTTTAAATAATTTTTACAGTTCCGTCTGGCCTTTGCACTGAAACCTCCAAGATGGAAACCTTCCATTGGAAGTCGATAACGTAGTCAGCAGGGTTCAACACGGTGAGCCTCCCCAAGCGCACTCAGCTGGAGCAGGGTGAGAAGCCTCACCGGGGGACGGGCAAAGCAGGCGCTCCGAGCTCTGACCCTCTCCCATGGTTGCTCCTAGACCTAAAACCCCGTCTAGCCCAAGGGGCAGCAGGAGAGATGCAGCTATGGCTCCAGCGTGTGGTCTTGCCTTGGCTGGGCTGAGCCCATTGTGGCAGCTGCTGGTGCTCATCCTCGTCCCGTCCCTGTCCCATCCTCATCCTGGTGCATCTTGTCCCCAGTGCATCTTGTCCCCAGGGCATCCCCATCCCTGGTGCATCCCCATCCCATCCTCATCCCACCACCATCCCCGATGCATCCCCATGAAAATCCTTACCCCAACCCTGTCCCCGTCCCATCCTCATCCCGTCCCCTACCCAATACATCCCCATCCCATCCCCACTGTGCCTAGCAGCAGAGCCGGGCTGGTCAAAAGGCTGGGATTTGGCACAAAGCTCACTGTGCCAGGGCTGTGATGCCAGGATCAGGCCCTGTACTTGGGCACTGGCAGGTGACTGAAAGGAGAAGATGCCTATGGTGGGGGAGTTTATGGTATCGGTCACTGCAGAAGACAATCCAATGTCACGGCACGGATGATATTGCTATTAAAATGTACAATAAAACATAACTTCTGCATTTAAAGGGAGACAAGTGTTTTATGTTTTTAGAGCTCTCAGAATTATCCTGTAATCTTATTTATTTTCTAATACAAGTTTCTGTGGAAAAGGGTATCATAAGATAAATAGAAATTAACTGATTATAAGGATTGTCATTCTTTAAGTACATATTTATCAGACCATTTGCTCATTCTCTTCTAATATCTTGACATAAAAGTGTCAAATTAAACACTAGCCAGATTATGATAATCCTCAGCACTTTTGTAGCTTTCCTATCTGATTTGAAAAGCTTTCTTCTCCGCAAATGCACTTGAAGTTGGTGCTTTATAGGGTTTGATAGAATTCATTTCAGGGTTAATGAGCCTTCTCTGAACCATTTAACAAAATCTCTGCAGCATCCTATTCTTGAATAGGGAATAGATTCTGAATACCAAAGAGCGGTTTAATTAATTTGTCTAATTAATTGAGGGAAATGGAAGTTATTTCTTTTCTGCAAATTGTTTCATGTTAACAGCAGCAAATGTCAGCTGAATTACACGGGTGATACAGCCCCGGCTCCTGCCGAACACAAGGTTATCTGGGTGGTGTTTTAGCGGTACATGAAATTTGATGTCTGCGACCATCCGGGGCCAGCCGCCCGGGTGAGTCTATAATTACTTTTGCCACTTTGCTTTTGTGGAGTCATTCATTATGAGCCCGTTCTTATCTTGTCATACCTCCGTGTCATTAGCAATGTTTGAATGCATTAGTGACCAAAGGCAGGTTTAGCAGGCAGCGATTAGAGCGGCGGGGCCGCCAGCTGTCTGAGTGATGTTTGAAATATTGGAATTGTTCTGCTCATTTCTATCCAAACAGGAGAGTGAGGCGTCAGCGGCGAACCTGATGCTGCTCCGAGGGGGGAAACGCTTTGCTCTTTTATCACAGCATGATCACTTTCACAATTAACCTCATATTAACTGGGCTCCAAAGCCATGGTGTCCATTGAAATAGGACACGCGGTGTCGTAGCTGCAAAGGTTTGTTTAAACAAGCAACGCACTTGGGAAAGCGGCATCTCACCCCCCCACAGCTCCTTAAAAGCTGCTTCTGCCAATCTCAGAATATGTGTGTACACATGTGCATCTCTAAATACATAGGCGCTCACAGCCTCGCTATATGGATATGCAGTATATATGCAGCCAGCATCGCTGTAATGGGACCTCCAGCCTGTCAGGGGAAGGTTTAATTGGGCTGAGCCCCCAGAGCACATTAGTTGAACCCCAGCCCCCAGGAAAGCCCATGGGGGGGGGGGGGTCCTGCTGCTCCACCTTTCGATTCCTGGGTTTTCCATCCCCACCCGTCAGCCCAGGATAGGATATCACCTCTCTCCTCTGAACCCAGTGCCAACCCCTGATTTCCAATGCACTGCTGTCATACGAACCAGATCTCAAATCTTAACACCCAGAATATTGATCTTCCAAAAATGAACTGAACACTGAAACATATTTCCATTTATGAACTAAGAATTCATTTCTTTATTAAAAAGCCCAACTGCATCCTCCTGGAGGCAAACATTATGGGACAGATTTAAAAAGTGACTGCCTGTGTTGCAGATGCGATTAATTGCTGGCTAAAATAGTATTGTGTAGCCACTCATGCATACAGACATCTAGTTAGGGACTGATACTGCGGCATTTTCTGAAGCTCTTAAAATATCTAAGGCATCGTATATTTCTAATAAAGGCAACTTTTATATGTGCCCAGTTCCTGAGCTCAGACAACACATCTGTTGTACTTTCTTTTCCTGGAAACCAGTAGCAGATTTTACTCTGCTGTAGAAACAAACAATTTTTATGAGAATAAGAGAAAGTTTTACTAGATATGCTCTTACAGATCTAATCCAGTATTTACTAGAGGAGCTGAGCGTTTTCAAAAAGACTTTGAATGATTATGCCATGTGGTGTTAGTATATATGAAATTACTGGCACAGCTTTTGCACTCTGCTGAATTTCAAAAGCTGGAGAAATATGTCCTTTGATTGCTTTAAACTTATTTGCCCTTAATTTCATCACGTGAACTCTCTTTCTCATCACCTGGCGGTTACTGGATAGCACAGAAATTAAGCTTGATTACTTTTTTCTTTGTTTCTTTGCCATATGTAAAACTGCTCTAGGTTTTTTCCCTTAGAGCAGACCCTAGCACTTGCACTTGCGGAAGTGCTCCCAGGTGCCCCATCTTTGCTGTCCCTCCCTGGGGCCATGAAAGGGGGGGCAGATCTTTTCTCGCCCAGCATGGGGAAAGAGCCAGTACAGAGAATTGCAGGGACTTCTAGCAAACCCTCAATGTGATACAAAATGATCGTAGCACAGAAAATTCATAACCTACTGCTAAGAAGAGATAGAGAAAAAAAAACTAATATAGGCAACTGCAGACCATTTTTGTACCCTCCATAATGTGCAAGTCTTTGGACATTGTTTGATAAGAAAACTAATTAAGTAAATGGATATTAGATAAAACGTACCCTGGTTTTACCAGGAAGAGATGTGTTCGCTCTCATCCAACACGTACCTTTCTTGGTGAGATAAGTGGTTTGCCCGACAAGGAAAATGGGGTAAGTGTAATCAGTCCACACCTCCATGCCACATTTGATGTGGTGCCATAGAAGAGCTTGGTTAAACCAGAGGATGGAGGCCTCCTCCGGGAGGAAGACCTTCACCATGAGGACCTGGCTGACCTGGAGGAGTAGGAAGGCCTTCACCAGGAGGATGTGGCTGGGCTGGAGGCGGGGAGTGTCACATTGTGACTCCTCTGTAAACTAGGTGAGAAGGTGCATGAAGAACCAACACCGTGACCACAAGGTAAGCATGAGCCACCAGCCTGGTATGGCCACGAAGGGAAGCAAGCAGGTTTCCAGGTGGCTCCTCAGGGACACATCCAGCCCTGCTGCAGGACCTCCATGCAGCTGTGGCAAGCCCTGCTCAGCTAGGCATCACCTACAAGAGATGTCGTCTCAGCCTGGCTGGCCATGGTGGAGGAGAAGGAGGCACGAAGAACTGGGCATGGGCAAGAGCCCAGGGAGGCCATGCTGGCTGTGTAACCTCACCAGGAAAAGGAGTTATACAGGCTGAAGGACATTGCTGGCCCAAGAACAAAATGCCTATGAACTGTCTGAGAGGTAACTGGCTTCAAAACGGGGTTTCTGGCTTTCTGTTTTCTGGGATGAGAAGAATGACATTCTGCGGCAGCCATGCAAACACGTGTGTGCATGGGGGAGTGCAGGAGGAGGAAAGGAAAGCAGCCTTAGGGGGGCTGGTCTTGTCAAATTTATGGAAGGGATTATATCCTGCGGTTGCCTATGTACACAGCATTTTCTTCCCCTGAACTCAAACTGAAATCCCTTAAGTAGAAATTGTATGCCCCTTTCTGGCTCCCACTGCAAATTGAATCAAATACTTGGACAATTAGTACAATCGTCATGTCAAGGGAACAGCCTCAAGATACAGTAAACACACTGTACACCAAGCAAATGTTTGATATATCTAAAAAATCTTTATAGTCAAGATATTTTACACTAAGCCACGTTGATTTCCTGTCAATTTTTTTATATCAGTGTATGTAATCCTGGTTCAGCAAAAAATATAATAAATACTAGAAGCAATATATCCAAATGGCATATAGCAGACATTTTGCAGTAACTCAGTTCATAGCCTAATCATAAATAAATCAAAATGAAAACAAAAGCCAGCACATAAATCCCATGTATAACCTACACCCTTACTGAGATGTAAAATACAGCGGAAAAATACAGCTGGACGGTGCAAGGCATTCCTGCTGGGGAAGCCACACATCTGGTAGCCTGGACCGTGGCTCTCCTTGCTTATCTGAGAATTTGCTTTTCTCCTTTCATTAAATTTTGCAAACATATTACAGCATTTCATCTGTCAGTCCTAATACTGAAAGACCATATTAGCCTACATATTACCTGGTTCCTGTCTCCTGAAAACTTTGATAAGACCAGGCAGAAATAGCTCCAAAAAGCCGCATAATCATTTTGCGCTCTAAGCCTGGCTTTATGGAAATGGGCAGAAGGAGCTGTGAAGGAGGAACGGGAGGTCTGGAAACTAAAAATACATAGTGAAGCACTAAGAATAAGCAGGCAGTAATGGAAGGGGTGGGAAACACAGGCAAATGTCTGAACAGGGTTGAAGGAAGAGCAGCAGCTGCTTGGTACTATTCATTTTTCTTAGAAGGGGATAATTTATTAATTGGGATTGATATTCAGCAAACCCCACAGGAGAGATGCTGCTGCAGAGGAGCCCCATCCCCCGTGGCATCACATCCCTTTCCCTGTGCCAGGGATGCCGGCTGGCAGCATACCTCCTAGGCTTCCGAGCCAACGCAATCCCGTATCTCAAAGTAAGGTTTCTTTTGGAGAGCTGCAGAAATACAGGACAAGAATAAAATTGTTCGCAAAATGGCTAAGGTATTTCCAGTAAAAAACTTTTCTGACATTGATCTAACTTAAATGAACGTCACCCACATACCCGAGGGCAGAGCGGGGCCCATATATGTCACCATCAGTAAAGGTCAGTTTTAGGGGACAGAAAAAATAGTTTATTTTTTTGAGAGGACACTTAACGAGCATTATATAACACCCTTTCACATTTTTGCAAGTACATCACATTTCAGTGTATATATATATATATGTCAATAAGATTAGAAGAAACACTGGATTTCATTAGCAGTTGCGGTAGCTGGTCAATACCTTGTGTTTTATCGAAGCTCCGCGGGAGGGTTATGTTTTGCGATATAATTAGTACCTCAGTCTCTTCCCCACTGATGTGCTCATGTCTCATTTCCTTGGGGCTCTTCATCCCCCCTCTGCCTGATCCAACACCCCTGCTTTTGTGTGTGGAGAGCTCTGTTTGTATAATCACATAAAACCGCCACTTCACAAGAAAGGAGAATTTCCATTTATCGGTATTTTTAATACAATGGTATTTTAATTTTGAGATCTATACTTAGCTACTTAATGCTGTGGTAGTATATTTTAGCTGAGTTAGTTTAAAGTCTCCAAATTCAGTGTTTCATGTAATCTCTTGTAATATTTAAGATGTTGCAGATGCGTCCTTGTAGCAGATATTGGAGCTCCTACAGTTTTCTGCAGCTGTGCATGGAAGTTGCTTTTTACCATTGATTTTTTAGCTAATTTAAAATAGCAAGACAAACAGCCTATGCACTAAATTCAGTATAAGTGTGCATACTTTAAAATGGGGTTAAAGCAATTTTAACTAGAGATATTTCTTCAGTCTCTTTGTAGGGGAAAAAAAAGAATCAATCCTAACTTAATTGGAGGCCACAAACCAACTTCCACGTTCACTGCTTCCTATGAGGAGCACAAGAGGCTGTATTTACAACCACGATTTGGAGCAGGGAGCCTGATAAGCCTGTTGCATATCAAGCAATTTTAGGTTTTGCAACTTGAAAAACTCCGGTGTGCCTGTGCCTCGTGCTGGCAGCCGCGGTGCTCCCATGAATTTGGGGGGACCATCCAAGCTGGTTGGTATGTCAGGGACTCTGACTATGAGCGGCAATGCTTATAATCCGCCCCCCCCCAGGACTCCCTAAAAGCCCCATAGAAGTGCAAAAGATTATTAGTATGGGATCAATGCTCGTATATCTCCTCCGTGCCATGTTTATTGTGCAGCCGCTGCTGCGGGGCCTGTGCGAATCGGATACCGGAGCAATGGTCAATCCTGCCTGCCCGGCACTGCCGCCGCCTCTCAATGAGCATCTCCCCCCAGGCTTAGCAGACACCTTGAGGGGTTTCAGAGCAGGGGTTTGCAGCCCGAGCCATATGCCAGGAGCTGGGACCCTGGGCTGGTCGTGGGGCCACAAACACTCTTTGAGGGTTTCCAGCCCCTCCCCTCCGGCTCCGTGGCAAGGGCAGGGGCGGGATGGGGGGAGTTGCTTTCTCCCCTTCTTTGGGAAAATTGAATATTTTCTTTCCCAGTTCTCCTGAACGTGGGAAGTTTCTCGCTAGGTGTTTTATCCACACGTGCAAGGAGGGAGGCTTAATCCTCTTTGCATCCTCCAGATGTTACTGCAGCAGGGAAGCAGCAACGGGTCTGCTGGGCACAGGGTGCAGACGGCTGATGCTGGATTTCCCCTCTTCAGCAAAATAAACCCAAACGGAGATTACAGATATATTGCGTGAAAACCTAAGTCCAAGAGGCAAAACTTTCCACCTCATTATATCCACACTTCCAGACACTATGTTTCAGGTTGTGGAGCAAGAAGTGGGACAAGGTTTCTCCTTTTCTCTGGAGGAGACCAGTGCTGGCAGTGCCACAGCCTGGCTTTTCTCTGGTAATGAGGAGCAGTGGCACAGTGCCGTGTCCATCAAACTGCTTTTTGAAATGAAACTCACAATATAAGTGCAAAAAACCAACAGGCTAGGGAAAAAAGAAAAAAAGAATAAAAATCATATTAGTGCTGGAAATTCAACTTTCTACTTTTCTTCCTATACCAGAATTTAATAAACCCCTGCCCAGTCCCAGCGCCGCTGAAAGCCACGCAAGCCCCAAGCAAGCAACCTCGCAGGCGACCGCACCACGCAGACACCACATCAAGTCTTTATTAAACCCAGTCCTAGGAAAAAAAGTGTATTTCTGCAAAACTGAGTAGTAACCAAACAGGAGACGCAGAAGCTACAAACAAAACCCCTCCAGAGATGACTGGCTTTTTTAGCAGGTCACATCCACTTACGTGCAACTTAGAGGGAAAGAGAAAGCAGCTGTTCAGGCTGGAGGTGGCAGCAGCATCAGCAGCCGGAGGTTATGCAAAGCATCTCTGGCCAGCTGTGGTGGTGGTTTCAGGGTAGAGTTGGGAAAAGTGACCGAAAACCAGAGACCACTCCAACGGGGTGGATGTCAGTGATGCCAAAATTCAGCTTTAAAGACAAACAACCCCCCTTCTTCTTCCTCTTTTGGGGAATTCATCAATTGTTTTTTTACTTTGTGATTTAAACTAGTACAGGTGTTTATAAGGGTTTAATGAGAAAGCATGTTATCCTGCAGCCACCAGCAGCCCCGCCCCGATGTGCTGAGCAGAGTGCGAGGGGGCTGCTGCTGTGGAGCCCCCCAAACCCCGAAGCAGACCTCTGGGAAGAGGAGCCCAGCGGAAGGGTCCCTTTGCAGGATGTGGACATGCAGCACATCACCCTGCGGGAGGCTGAGAGCAGCATCAGTGCTGTCTAATTTGTCCTCTCTGTGTTCACAAAATCAGACCGTGAAGGAGCAGGAGGATGCTGAAGCCCAGGGGCAGGTTGCACCCGCTGTTTGCTCTTCCCCACTGCAAAATATACAGCCACAGTCAGCATTAATGCAGCAACACATCTCCAAAGCATCATCCAGATGGGGTACCCCAGAGGCACTGTGGGGTGGTCTCAGGCTCGGCACTGCCCAGGATCCCCACGCTCGGGGTGCCCTGGGCTGGAGCAGGCTGGGGTTTGAGATTGTGTTTGGATTTGGGTTGGGTTAAGGTTCAAGTTTGGTTTGGGGTTTGGGTTTGGAGAGGAGTTCAGTTGCACTGGGTTTGGGTTTAGGTTGGGGTTGGGTTGGGGCTGGGTTTGGGTTTGAGTTCATGTTCAGGTTTTGGTTCAAGTTTGTGTTTGGCTCCAAGTTTGAGTCTGGTTTTGGGATACGGGTCTGGGCTCCTCCCCAGGCCCCCAGAGCTGCCCCCCAGCTAAGGAGGATCTGAAGCGCAGAGTGATGGCAAGGAGCGGGCTGCACTAGCCGAGGGCTGAGAATCCAAAATCTTATTAGGATGAAAGGTGTTTGCTATCAGAGCAGAACTTTCCCAGGGCACTTCTGAAGCAGTGCCTGTAGGAAGATGAGTTTTCTAAATGACTTTTCTAACTTCTTTTTTGGCTTACATTGGTAATTGGTTCATTTCCAGGTACTAGCAAGAATGTAAATATGGAATGAATCAACTTTTTCCACATTTTCTTTAGCAGCCCTTTTATGAAGAACAGATTTTCCACAGAGGAAATTAAAAAGTACATAAAACTGAGAAACCATGGTGTTGTTGAGAACAGCATCAGCTTTCAATGTCACTTTATAACTGGCAGCACATACTGTATTCGAATGGCATTAATATAAAGTACAAAGTTTGTTTCAATTAGCTTCGTTTTTCTTTCAGAAAAGGAATTATCATAAATCCCTGAAATAACATTTGTCCAAAAGAGATGTGTATCATTACTTTAGAAATCTTTTATGTCTGTTTTTAAATTACACTTCCTTGTAAAAATGACTATACATTGATTTAATAAATATACTTGATTTGTGTATATTGCTTAAATTAAAAAAAGATGCTACATAACTCCGATTTCCTGTACAAGACTGTCAAATAGTTTTTTCTGCAGTAAATTCATCAAGAAGGCTCTTGCCATGTTGTTCTGCATATGGGCATGTTAGCGAAGGAGAAAGAAGGGATTGCATTAGCATTTGGTTCGTATTTTCTTTCTGGGCGGAGTTCTTTTGAACAACTTCTACAATAATCTTCCTTCTCGGTGCATCTGTAAACATCTGAGGCCCGGGTATTTGGTGGAGGACAATGGATGCGGGCACCTCGGGGAGCAGAACTAACTGTGAGGATGGCTGGGTTGCCATCTCAGCCCCGTGCTTGGACCCTCGAGGGTCCTTCTGCTTCAGCCTGGGGGACAGGGCTGGAAGAGGCCTGCGCCTACGCCACAGGAACATATACACGTCTGCATATATATACGTACAGAAACATAGAGATACATGCATATACATGTGTGCAGAGAGAGAGAGAAGGAAGAGGTGGTTTACATATGTATACATACACACACACTTATACATACATGTGTATATATGTATGCACACATATATATGTGTATGCATACATATTTATACATCCAAACCCAGTCCTTTTTTCTCTATATGTCTTTGCAGTGATACACAGAGGGGAGGCTTCGGTAAGCCAGGAAATTGGGGGTCTCCCCTGTCTTCTGCAGCCCCTCCACTGTCCCAAATGCACATCAGCCTTCTCTGGTTTTCTGGACAGCTTTCCTGGCTCAATCTGCTTGCTGCTGAAGAAGCATTTGTGGATGCACAGGTCCCCAAGCTGCATGCCAGCAGGTACTCAGGCACTACAGCACTCCTCCTTCACGCTGCTGCACTTACGCTTTCCTAAACATACCGATTTAATGAATTTTAGGATGTTTTTCACCACGGTGCACCACCTTCCCTAACACTCCAGGTGCTCCGCGCACCTCTTAGCAAATCCTGAGGGATAAGAGGTGCTTCATACTACCTCAGGGCTGGTGGATATTCCTCCCCATGCCAGGGGAAGCGGGGATGACGGTGACAGATGGCCAGCGCTGGGCTCAGTGGTGGCAGTGATGCAGCCATTGCTCAGTGCTGTGAGAGGGCCAGGAGCTGATCTGGGGAAAGCTCTCAACCAAACCTGTCCCAAACTCAGCATCCTCCAGATACCTTCAAAGATTTGGAGGAACTTGGACCCAAACCTCATAAAAACCCTTAAAACTCATAAAACATTATAAACCTCATAAACTTTATGAGTTGCATGTAAGTCCATCCCAAAGGCAGTGTTTAGTTCCAGGGCAGTTGTCGGTGTCCTGTGGTCACTCTGGGTGCAGGACCTGGCCTGTCCTCGCAGAGGGAGCGGCGCCTGGGGCTTCCCCCACCCCAGCACCCACTGAAGAGGTGATTGCAAATGGACCCCAAACCCCGGCTCCAGAAAAGCCCTAGGGAAGCACTGGGGCAGGAGGTATAGGGCACGAGCCCCAGGGTCAGGGCTCAGAATTGCCTCTCCCCTGTTTTATGGAGTCACTTATGAGCATCACCAAAGCAAATGAGTGATATGAAAATCCAGGTACTCTTGTGCACCCATAAAAGCAGCACTTTCACAAGAGATGCTCCACGAATTTTAATTAGCATGAGAGCTAGGTGTCTTGCACGACAGCCAGTGCACACCTACAAAAGCATCTTGTCTCATGACTGTTTTTACTGAAATCCAGGCTAATCCCGGCAGCTTATTTACATTAGTATCTAAAAATATTTGTCCTCTCCTTGCCAGCATGACACATGCCTTGGCTCTCCGTGTCTCAACAACGAGGGTTTTCTGAACCAGACGAGCTGCATCATAGTTAATATGTACGGCTCATCATTGCATCATGCAATGCAAATTGCAGGACATGCTGCTTTATAGGCTAAGCCGTATTTTAATGTTACTGTCATGTTAAATATTTGTTGCTTCGAGTCAGTAAATGACAGAGTCATAAAGTGTGGTGATAACCAGCATCTTAAGTGTTTTTGATGCCTAATGTGGATCCTGATACTGAAAATAAACCACACACATTTAGCACTAATTATATGCAAGCTATGATAACAGATTTATTTTACAAGTGCTGAACTGTGATCCACAGCTGTAATAACAAGCTGAGGAAAAAAATTACTGAGATGAATAAGTATGGAGTTGTGAAGGTAAATTGAGCTTTTGCTTGGCACTGGTTTGGGTTGTTTGGGTAGTTCAGGGACAGTTGCTGGGGTTTTAGGCCTTGTGAAGTGATTAAGGAGCAAGAGGCTCCTAACAGGGAAGGTCAAAAATGCAGTGGGATATCAGCTATGCCCCGTGGTTACGCTGGGCATGATTAAGCCAATGAATCTACAAAGTCATTCAAATGACTCGTATCACAGTGTCATGTATGGGTTAATATGGAAGCAGCGAAATGATCACAACTGATCTTCAAAAATGTCCTTTCCTAAGAGTCTCTGCTGTCCTGTGGTTGCACATGGGTCGTCGGGCTCAACGCCTGCAGCAGGATAAAACGGATCCATGTGCCGGGAGAGAGAGACACCTCTCCCGTGTTTTAGAGCATCTTTCAAGCTGTCTGCCTCTCACCCCACATGCCTGGGCCTGGACAGTTAGTTGTTTTAATGTGTTGCCTAAGAGAGAATGTGTTTCCTTTGAAATATGCCACTGCAGGCATTTTACCTATTTATTGGAACTGAATTGTTGAAGCTTTAAGCCACAGAGCTGGAAATAGTATTCCTTTAAGAGTATAAACAAAAATAGCTTTCCTTTGGACTCCATGTTTGGGAGAAAGTTAGAGCATATTTGAACAGTTAAAGGTAGTTTTTATGTAGGCTCATTATATCCATTTTGGTGATGCATTACAGACAGCTTTAATAGTAAACACACCCTCCGAAAGTGCTGCCCGTCATATCTAAAATATTGCATACACTTTCATGATCTTGTTCCACATGAAACAAATACAGGTACTAATTTTTGGTGTGCATGAGGTAAACATAAAATATATGTGGTGTGGGAAGGAGATTCAATCGTGCGGTTGTTGTATTGGTGACAGCACTGGCAGCTCCCAGCTCCTTGCTGCAGCTTTGGTGAAGACGCGCTCCAGGCTGATGGAGAGTGTGGTTTTAATTAAAATATCACAAAGGTCTATACATGCAGCTGACAACAGATATAATTTATCTTGTCACCTTTCCCCACATCAGAAGTGAATTCTTTGAAGTAATAGTAATAATAATAAAAATCATCCCTGACTACAATGTGAAGCAAGTTCTCACTGGTCTCCTGCCTGTGCCTGTCCGCTGGGTCGCCATCAGCCGGAGCCATGGACTGTGATCACCTGGCATATCTTTCCTGGAGAAGGGAAGGCAGGAAAGGTCATCACTGGGAAAGCTGGAGGAGCAATGACCAAGCCCAGCAATTTCAGGGACTGCTGAGATTGGTGCTCACCAGCCGCACCAACATGGCATTGGTCCAGGCTGGTCCCACTGCCACGCATGAGCCCACGGCGTTTGGGGATGGAGCTCCCAGCGAGGCTGAACGTGGGGGCTGGGTACCAGCCTTGTGCCCTGCCAGGCTGGAGCCCTCTCCCGTAGCCCACACCAGGGGAGGCAATGCAGTAAAGGATACAGTTTTGCACTGACAAAGCAGTTTTGCACTGACAAAGCAGTTTTGCAGCAGAAGGTGGGTACAGAGAGCAGGGAGGGTTTCAGCCAGTGACAGTGGCCAAACCAGCCAACCCAGTAATGATGCAGCAGGGCAGTGGTGGTCACGCTGGGCCTGCTCCAAAGCCATCCCAGGTTCCCTCTGCCGATGAGCCAGAGCATTTGTTTGTGCGTTTGTCCATCATACGACTAGTATACATACACATATGCATCTGTAAGGGGAGTCCAACATCATTGTACCCAAAGCAAAGGACAGAATTGGCCCTCCCAGAAGACCAGAGCAGAAACACACCTTGTCAATCTTAGTGCTGGCATTGCTCGTTAATGTTTTTTTCTTTGAAATGCTAATCCTGCTGCCAGCCAGGGTGACAAAGCAGCACTGGCCTCTGCCGAGGCAGGACGAAGCAGCCCCCATCATGCCCGCCGTGCGTCACCCAGCCACCACTCCTGGGGAGCCACGTCGGTATTTCTGTTCCGGGAAAAATCAACCTTCCCAGACATTTTGTGACTTTTTTCAGGAGACCATCCCATATTCCCTCCACGCATGCTCACCATCCCGGATCGTCCTGCCCTGCATCGAGGTGCTCTGCTGCTCCCAGGGGAAAGAGCGATTAATGTACATATGCAGGGAATTACACAGGACACACACAATTGTAGCGTGAAGCAGATCTGATCCTGTTTCGTTCCATTCCCCAAATTATATTTCCTATTCCACTTTTGCATACCATTCAAAGTATGTCTTATATGTAAAGTATTGCACACACTATGGCAAATGAACAGCAAATGGGTCCCCCCCTCCCCCCCTCCCATAACCTGACAGCACCATGCTTGGTGTGTTTCTGGCAACGTGTCCATAACTACCTCAAAGCACCCATAATTCCTGTCGGTGACTCGGTCTGGGTTTGCGAGGAGTAGGAGGCCATGCATGGGAGCTAAGAGCACTGTGCACACATGCTTATTGCTGGGGGACACACCTTGGCCCCCCTGAACTTGGCAATATATGATCATCTTTGTGGTTAAAAATTATAATTAAAACATGCAAAGTAATTTAGGGCAATTTAGTGAGTGCCTTTCAATGCGTCTGGGAGCAAAATGAAAAAACTCCGGAAGGGATCTCTCAAACCCAACCACTTGTTTTTGTTTTCTCCTCCTTTACAATGGAAGAAGACAAACACCTCCTTTCATTAGTGCCTTTAGAAAGTTTTAGAATTAAAATACTGATTGAACTTCCAGATTTCATTTCCAGTGGGAGCAGGAGGACGAAGCCTGCGGGGCACTTGGGCTGTGTATCACACAGGCTCTTCTGTAAACACCCCAGTGACTCAGGGCTGTGGCAGTTCCAGCCCGTTCCCCCTTTCTCTGCCTCGATCACCTCCTCCCCATACAAGCTCCAGCACCGATCACAATTATCATGCAAACCAGCACCTCGCAGCCTCGTTAATGCCTTTCAAACCTGAAGTTCCTTGAAGTTCTGAGGATTTTAAAATGCTGATACCCATTAGCAGCATGATTTCCTGTGACACAAATGCACATTACATACTTGAATGTGCTGGAAACAACGGCAAATGCCGTGTCAGGAGTGTTTACATGGCTGTTGTGAAAAACGCTGCTGCGCTAATATATGCCTGTTCCTTAAATTCTGTTAACAGTTGTAAGACAGTCAGATCCCACCCATGGGAGCATGTGCCCTCATGAAACACAATTACAATGAGAATATCTCATTATCTCATTGGCTTTAGCTTACTCTTCTGTTACCATGGTTTCAAATACACAGAGGAGCCTGAAACTAAGAGCGCTGCTAACAAAGAACATCTCCTTGTACAATGACATCAGATCATGTTAGACAGAATAGACTTAATTAAATACCCCCCGACATAGGGCAAAATATAGAAGTTGTGGATACTTTTAAAAATGGCATCTCCCGGTTGTTGTGTGTGGCTGGAAAGCTCCGCCAAGGACCCACCCAGCAGTTCCTGACGGTACCGAGGAGCAGCAAACACCCGGACATAGTTACGGCAATAAAACTGTTTATAAAATTATCTCTCTCTCAGCCCCGAGCCCTCTCCCACCTCTCTGCGCTCCCTCCCCTCCGCCCAACCGTGGCACTGTCCCAATCTCTGTGTGTGATGCTGAGTGACTTTGGGTGATGCTCTGTAAAGGATGACAGAACGTGGGTGCCATTGACCTGGCCGGGCTCTGCACCACCCCAGTCCCATGCTCATTTGACCTTTTTCCCCCTCGTTTTTGCACCAGCAGCAATTTGGTCCCTAGTGAAGGGCAGAGATGCGTGGTGTTCGGACTCCCCGGCTGGCCAGTCCTGCCACCCATGCGGCTCAGCTTTGGGTTTCCAGCGGTGGCATTAAAAATTCCACAAATCATTTATTTACCCTGGAGTATATCCAGTGACATAATGTAACAATAATGACATCCCTAGTGGTGTTAATTGATTTTGTCCTGATATAGAGGGTAATTTGGTGTCCACAGCAGCTTCTAGATCACGGACTTAGTGATTGTCTTCCTAGGTAATATTACTGTTAATGAAGAGAAAACATGCTTTCCTCTTTAAAAGACAGTATGCTAATTATGACAGACAATAGAGAGTCAGGGGTCATTTATTATTTTTAAACAGAGAGTTAATGCTAAATGACTGGCATGGAAGTGCAAAATGACTGTAAATTAATAAGTGCAATTCCTAGCTCATAAAATCCAATGTCACTATTAAATAAAAAGAAGAGCATTCATGAAATATTCTAACCATCTGAATACTTGAAGGTGTGAATAATTAACAGCCAGAAGTTAACATCCACTAGCTTGTAAAAGGTCTGATTAAAAGCAGTGTTCATCATCCACTGAACTATCACAGCTCATTGGGTCAACATCTCCTAATTAATGATTTCTTATTAGAGAGATAAAACGTGTTTTCTCAGAATAATTATTTTTAAAAAGGAAGGACTGTTTTGAATGTAATGTGTGGAATACTTAAACCTTGTTTAATGGGGATGAGACTTGCTGGGTTTCTAAGGGAGATGTTGGTGTGGGCACCGGTGGCCACCACGTGACACCACCAGGCATTAGTAAGGTCCCTGGGCAGATGGTTCACCTGGAGTCTCCTACTCAGAGCTGACCTTTGCTAAAACCCAACCCAAAAAGTCCATATTTTCAGCTTTTCTGGAAAATACCACGCCGGCAGCACCCAAGCTAGCAACCAGCTCTAGCCAAAGCGGCAGCAATCTCTTATCTGGTCTCCCTCTATGGGTGACCCAAACCCAGACCCCGGGAAGGGAGAGGGCACCCATTGCAGGGCAGGAGAAAGGCTCTCCTGCCCTTTCGGTTCAGTTCCCAGTTTCTGTCCCAACCTTCTGATGACAGAAGCTGGTGGAGATGACACGCCATGTGTCTTCCACCATGGACCGACATGGGGATCTGCTCTTTGGCAACAGATTGTGGATCTGTGGGCTGAGAAGCAGTGTGGAAAGCTGCTAGTGAGGTCTCATTGCAAGGCAGGGGCTGGGATGAACCAAACCAGTGTTCAGGAGATGCAAAGGGGAGGTCGTACGTTGTCTAGTCATCCTCTGGTTCCGCTTATTTAAGTTGCCATCACAAACACATGCACTTCTAGAGACTATCTCAAAAGCATGATAATGAGTATTAGGTTAGAGCAGGATGAGAGATTAGGCAATCTAGATTTCAGCAGTAACCGAACACTTACAGACTTGTCTCTTTTGCTATATGCATGTAATTTCAATTGGTATTAATAAAGTATTAGCTGAATTCAGTGGAAGGGAGCTGACCTTTATTGCTCTTTGTTGGAAAACTTTAAAAAATTCATTATAGGCCATCATAGGAGGTGTCACTCTAACCTTCATCTTACTCTGCCTCTCCTGTTCCCATCTCATCTTGGCTTGTATTTTATGTGCAAAACTGTAGCTCACCTGATGCTGCCAGCTCCAGACCTTGCAGAATCAGGGGTCCAGCTACCCCACATTCACAAGACTGATTTTTTAGCTAAACTAGTTTGAAAACCAAAATGCCCTTTTTTTTTATTTTAACTTTAGAAGACCTCCTGGGCACTTTTTTTACCATTTTACAGCTTTTCTTCATAGGAATGAAGGTCACATTTTCTGATCTGTTTTAACCTCAACAGCTGAATTTGTATATTTATTTGGCTCCAGAAACTGGGACTTTTTGCACGCACTTCACCTGCTGCAAGATTCACAGTAGCATAAAGAATTGGCATCGCTTAAAACTTGGGATCACTACTGAGGTGCAGTTTTTGTGACTTCTACTCCTCATGCAGCTACACTTATACAAATAATTTATTTTAAAAAATAATTTTGTTAAATGGCTTCAGGAATGGGTTGAGTGTTTGGGACCTGTGTTTAAGGATAGTGTTTATAACACTATACAATGTACCCTTGATACAGAAATAGCCCAAGGAGATTTTTTCTTAAATGAAGAAAATATCCCTGGAAGGGTGAAGACAATACCCTACAAATAAGGAGCATCGATCACTGGGTTAGTGCGAACCATGTCAATCTGCGTGTTGAAGCATGGGAGGAAATACTACTTTAGTGCATTAAAAGTCATCACAGGTTGAGTAAATAGGACCCTCACAGAAAAGGATGACTATGTCCTATTTAACTCCCTCCCAGGGTTATAGGGTGATTGTAATCCTAGAAATACCTAACTTGGAGAGATAGGTTGAGACTGGTGCCAAAAATTCTGCTCCCCCTGTGAAAGGGGAGACATCTCTGCGGTTGTAAAGGTGCTGTGGGGGGCATTCAAAAAGCATCTCTGTTTTGCGACATGAATTTTGAAGAAAACTGAAGACACCCAGGTCTGCTTAATCTAACAAAAGGGAGAGTAATCTCTGAGAGATACGCAGTGTCCTGAAAGGGAGGGAATTAATGCGGATGAGATGTCAAAGGCAATTAATAATTTAAAAGCCATAGGTAATGGGGTGACAGTATTTTCTGGAGATAGATCAGCCAATACGGGTATTGCAGAGGCAGCTTTGGATTTTGAAGGAGTTGGGCTTGCTTGTTGGTGTTGCTTTGCTTTCTCATTTTCTTGGAGATAGGGGTTAGAGCTGGAAGTGGGAATAGATGCCCAGTCCCAGTGCTCCCAGGTGCATAACGCATCCATCCTTCCTGGTGCCCAGCGTTTTCCTCATTATTTCCCTCGATGTGCACAGCACGGTGGCTCCACAAAATGTGTCTGCTCCAGGGGGTCATTGCTGGGAGGAATAAATAGCACCGGTCTGCAAAATGCCCAATGAGCCCACGTCCATTGGATTGGGCAAGCAAATGGAAATCGGGTGAGCTGCTGCCTGCGTAGCCATGGGAGCATGGACATTGTGACCTTGGGGAGGCCCACCTTGCTGGGCCAGGAAAGGAAAACCAGGAGGATTTCACCAGGGGAGCACCTGCACTGGTGGCTTTCGCTGTACCCTCAAACCAGCTGGCATCACCCATGATCCTCACTGAAGCAAGCGATCAGAGGAAAATTAATTGTGGTGGACCTGGTAATTCAGGCCTGAACCCCCCAGGGGGAGGGAAGTGCTGGTTTTATTGCAGTCATGGTGTCACGTAAACAGCAACAAAGAATTCTGATGACAGCACAGTCCCTAAGGTTTGGGGGCTTTGTTTTTAATTTACTTTTTAAACACCGATTTCTAAGCGGCAACCTGCATTAAAGCATTTCCTGGTGCTCATTTGCATTTAAAGAAGAGAAGTTCAAGCTCTTAAAACTCCAAATTCTGCATGAAGTGGGGGCTGATGAACTAATATTTACACTAGATTCATTTTGGTGACTAAATGGCATTTTTAGCTCTTGTTATAATGAGTGAGCACTGCGCATGCCACCTTGCTGTTTTTGACTTGCTCTAATGATCTGGAGGTGTGGCTATGCTTTAATGATATGCTTTAATAATTTATCAATAGAGTTTGTAAGTGCTAATTTGCACTTTTAGGTGCATATTCTCCTTTTGAAGCCGTCGTACAACCCCCCATTAATGTTAATGGGAATTGTGCTCACATTAAAAGGAGATTATACCCCTTAGGTGTTTAACATCTGACTTATCTAGGTCTTAAATTGCATTGTTGAATGTCACTTCTTTCATTTATTAAGATGGCTTTTTGTTGCGCTGTCACCACATGAGTGCAAAGGCAAAGACTACTTCAAGAGAGAAAAAAAATTGGGAATTGGTAAGTCAGTGCACTAGCCTTGACTTCTTAGTCTTGGGCTTAAATCTAATTTCAGTGCAAGGTGAAGCGAGGTTGGCGATAGATCAGCTCCATTTAGATGTTCACCACCAAAGGAGACGGCATAATTCACCACGGTTGCCACGTGGCCACAGGAGCTACTGAGATGTATGCAGGAGGTTAATTTATGCCCAGGAAAATGCAGAAGACCAATATTCTGGAAGACAGATTTCCTCCACTGGCTAAGTGTTTAAGAGAGACTCTAATCACTTCTAGGGGCAATTTTTGCGATAGCGTCAAATGCCAGCATTTATGAATTGACATCTAATTAACGGGAAGTAGGTGAAGGCCCATATTTATCTCCTGACTTAACAAATCACTTAAGCAGAAATTTAAATCCTATTTACTTCACTGAAATTAATTGGGTTAAACTACACATTTAAAGATCAACACAGCAAGTTTTCACCTTTTAACTCTTCACTAAGCCCACACCAACTAAAAACTGGGATTTTGGAAGATAAAGTGAGAAACGGAGAGTTATTGGGGTGCAAGAGCTAGGCAGCCTGATTTGCACAGGGATGCATTAGCTGATGCATAGAGGAGTATGCAGTCCATAGGGGAGAGGATTCATTAGTTACTGAAACCCATCTTCCCCAGAAATACATAGTCAGAGCTGGTCCCGGCTCGACCACTAACCTGCATTACCCTGCTGCAGTTGGGTGTCTTCAGATTCACTCTTAATTCCTGTGGTGGGTTTTTGTGAAGGAGTGAATGATATTTTAAAGTGGATTTGGTGTGAGCAGAGTGATTGCTTGCCCGTCGCCTTGCGAGGGCAGGGCTCAGTGGAGTATCCTGGCTCTCACGTCGCCTCCTTTAGAAGACCCCGTCATGCATTCAGGTCACATAGCACATTAAAGCAAATGAACACATGTGAAAAATGCATATGTGCATACAGAAAAATCTATTCTCAAGGTACAGCTCAGTGTTGCCTGGCTGGCAGGCACGAGGCAGGACCCCCCGCAGCGGGTGCACCTCAGGGATGGGGCTGCAGAGGATCCTCCCGCCATGTCCCCTCAAGCACCCTCCTTTGGGTCGGTCCATTCGCCAAGATTTTTTTTCCCAAAAAACTGATGGGTGGACAATTGGGCATTCCTGGGACAGTGCATTTGACCTGCACGTACCCTCTTAACCTGCCAGAAATGAATGCAGAGCTTCACACCTTGTGAGGACGGAAAGACGGCAAAAAGCAATATGTTTCTGCTATAGATGTGGTGGCTTATTTTGGCACTGGAGAGCTGGGTGCTGCTCACAGGTTTCACAGACAAGCTACAAGGCCAAGCCTTTCTTGGGCTAGATTTTGTGTGGCGTCCTATTTCATGAGCAGCATCACTCACCTCCAGCCCCTAGGGCTGCTCAGCAGCCCTCTTGTGGACACAGCATTATTTCATGCCCACTGAATCATGCCCTTTAGGATGCAAACATAAAAATGTTTACATTTTGGCAGTAGATTAGTGTGGGTAAAGAAAATACTGGTAGCATATTTTGTTCTTGACTAGGACCATCCAAAAGGCAGGAGACCATGGCAAGTGCAGGAGTCCTCCTTTCAGCTGGAAAAAGCAGGTGGAAGGTCTGGTTTTGTTGTTTTGGATCTAAGACAACAAGGACTGCAACAACCCTAAGAAGATACATCGGATGCTGGAAATAGCTTGATAAACAGAGCAGTTCACAGATGGGGCCATGGTTGGTGGAGCCTGTGCAGCTGGGAGAGCGGATGCAGAAGGATGAGTGAGGGTCGGTGATGCTCAAGGGTCTCGAAGCTTGAAGTTATCAGTGTCTGCCTTTGTGTGTTGAGCTTTTGGAAGAAAAAGATGGACAAACGTGTCTTTCACATGTCAGAGATGTAACGGATGAGGAGGAAGATCCATTAGCATGGGAATAGATTTAATTTTGCCTGAAAAGCAGAGAATAACAGAGTGGTTGTGTCACTTCTGGATCAGGCACTATATTTCGTGGCCCCACGGTGGATGCTGTCAGTAATGCAAGCAGTTTCTTTGGCCAAGTGTCATTTCCCTTCAAGAGCATGTTGATAAGAGGGTGAGACAACAAACCCAAGCTTGCAGATCGAAAGGGCTGCTGGCTGGTTGACAGTGGCTGCTTTGATGAACCCGTGTGTGGCTGCAGCAGGAAAAGTGCCCGTCTCCTACGGCAAGGAGTACCAGAGTCACAGAGTGACCAACCTCTACCTACCCAACCCCAGAAACCTCCTGGTGCACTACAGGGATGTAGCAGGGATGGCTGGCAGTGGGGCAGGTCTTGCGATGAAACAGGATGATTTTATATAACACAGGTGCTTGGTATTCACCTGCATAACTTTCTATGCTCGTCGACACACTGGCTGAAAAATATAATGAATGCCTTACATGTTAATCATGAGAGAGAGAGCAGTCGGAATGTGCTAGCTGATGAATTATGCATTTTGCCCCACCTGGGAGTTAATATTTACCATATCTTGCTGAAATCCATTAGGAAGAACAAACATTGTATTTATCCGACAAGCTGCAAAACCGTTCATTTGCATTGTTGCCCGTAAGGAGGAGGAGGTACAAGGGCTGCTGCCGGGGCAAGCCAGGCTCCAAACCGTGTTGTGTCTCGGTGCAGTCACCTCCGGAGATGGAAGCTGAGCTCCAGTCACAGGTGCGCAGCACCAGCCTCCTGGAAAATCCTCAGCTGCACACACGTGGGAAATCCCCACTGTGGGATCTCTCAGAGATTACTCTAACTACAGCCCGACAGGCAGGGACAAGGCTGAACTTCTGTACCAGCGGTGCAGGGCTGAGACCTGTGTCGGTGCACCCCGAGCTGCTGCACCGTGGTTTCCAGCAATCCGTTTGCGATCATTGAGACTCTCCATCTGCCCTGCCACCCTCCGCAGTTTTCCATCTTCTGCTGCTTTCCCTTCATGATTGCTCTGAAAGTATTGTCTTTTCTTTTTTTTTTTTAATAAATCGTTAGAGAAACTCCTTTAAGATAAATTTTCATTTCCCTGGAGGATGTAAGAGAAGTGCAGCCAACGGCTTGGTCCTGCAAACCGCTTGTGCAAGTGCATTGCTCACTTGAAACCAGAAAGGACTATTCACCTGAGGAAAATCAGTCACCTAATGCAGAAGCACGTGAGGACTCAGCGGTGAACATATTGCACGGACAGGTGACCACCCGGGGCAGAATGGACGTGGTTTTACTGACCCATCTCTCCGACATCAGTAGGCGATTCTTCGTCAAACACTTTTCTTGAGCAGAAAGCCGCACAATTCAAGTGTGCAGGAGCCTGAGCTCCGCGAGGCTGCTTGCTGGGGCACGGCTGGTGTGCTCAGCAGCACTGGCATGGGGACACAGTGCCTGCGTGGTTATCCAGAGCCACACTCAGCTCTTGCAGCACAATATCCCTGTGGGCACACCCTCACTGGCAGGGCTGGGCCATGTGCTGCAATTTGTAATTAAAATCCCAGCCATCACCCCAGAGCAGCTCGTGGCAGGACAAGCACAGAAGTAAAACCCATCTCACACTCCTCAGCCAGTGCTTCTGCAGACGGGGAGAGCCAAAAGGTGCTGGGAATGCGATGTAAGATACAGAGAAAATCCTGGTATTTAAATCCTTGTATTTGGAAACCATGCGGTGATGTCCTCATCCCTGTCTGGACTGTTATATTTTTTGTTAGGATTTGGTATGCAAGGTCCAGGCTTACACTAACTCAGGGGTCACGGTCCCCCTGTGACCATCCTTCGGTGGGGACTGTCAGCACGTCCCCACAGGGCAGTGCTGGAGGGGAGTGCCACCACGGTGAGCCCTCCTGCAGCCCACCAGCACCTCCCAGCAGGAACTCCTGGGGGCGTATGAGGTTGGTGTGCAGGTCACTTCACTGCATACGTGTGCTCTTAACTTGGGGGATGGATGCCTCCTTTAGGGATTCAGCTTCCTGTGAGCTTGAAGTTGTGCTTATTTTCTCCTCATCTCACCAAATACCTCTATTGAGTTTGCTCAAGTTGCTCAAGTTGCTTTGGAAAGCAGAAGTAGATGTGTGGCACTGAAGAACCTCACCCCAGAGGCCAGTTACTTCCCAAGGGATGAAAACCAAGAGGCATATTTATAAAAACAATGCTCTTCAGTATTTGCTACCAAGCTCATGGGCCACTGGAGGAGGAGGAGTGGAGAGGGAAAAGCACACTTTTTCCAGGGTAACCCCAGTACCCCCAGCACCCCAGCACCCCCAGCACCCCCAGCACTCTAGCACCCCAGCACCCTCAGCACCCAAGGTGGCTGATGCCCATGGCCGGGCAGGTGGGAGCCTGGGCTGGGAGCCCCCACGCTGCTTGCAGAGCCTCCTGCACAAGCAAAGGACCAGTTTGAGAGGCAAGGGAAAGCAGAGACATCACATTTTTAAAGAAATCAATGATGGGAGGCAGAGGAAAGAGAGGACCAAGCTTCTAAGGAGCGGAGCATGTTTCATCTCTGCTCCCCGTCCCAGTCCCTGCAGGACCCATGCCGTCTGTGGCTTCCGACAAACCGGCAGTTTCAATCGCAGCCATGCCGCCTCTGCCGGCACCGCCTTTGAAGATGTCATGGGAGAACGGGGCTTTCTGTGAAGCCCAAGTTTCAAGAAAATAGGCTGTTCCCTGCCCCTGTTCAGAGACGAGCTCTTTAAAGCCTTCAGAAACTCCACCAAACCAGCATCTCTCCCCTTCCCAAGAGCACTAACGTCCCGCTGCACGGTGACTGCTCTCACCTGCCTGGTTTTGTGCTTCAGCAGAGGAAGAGAACGGTTGTGGGGAGGCTCAAGAGCCTGTAGGAGCACTTAAATAAACCTTTCCCTGTTTTCTTCCTATTTAAATGAATAAGAAGAAAACAAAAAGATAACTTACTTCCTTTTTTTCTGACAACATATTTAAAGCAATCGCAGTATTTTCTGCAAAGCAGAAGCTCCAGCATCTCCCAGGGCCTCCTCCTGCCTGCTGAGGCAAACCCTGGGCAAACCCTGGGACGGTCCATGCTGGGCTCTACAGGGGTTTTCCCATGTGCTGGCCAGGCAGGTTGGGCAGGAGGTGAGAAACTCTCGCAGGAGCTGCCCCGACCCACAGCCATATGCAAGGGGCATCTCCTGCAGCACCCACGCTGCCCCTGCACCACAGGGGGATAAGGCACTTCTCCCGGTTTCATCCCAGTCTCCTAGCAGCACCGAAGCTCATTTGATTTTTTATATATTTTTTAAAAAGAACAGTAAAAGAAATTATTTACGAAGCTCATTAGGATGAAAATTTAAGTACGTGTTTGCTGTCGGAGTCTTCTTTGGGGAGATCACACAAGCCTCCGAGTGTCGGTGGCTCATGTGAAACTGCTCATCCACACACCCCACGCTGCATGATTTGTCTCTTTCCTAATAACTCAAAAATACCCAATACTTTCCTATTGCAGGAAGCTTTTGTCACACTAATTAACTTTTAATGAGAGGGACCCAGCTGATGGGATTGCTTTCGCAGCTCTGGCCCATGGCTGTGGGTGCAGGCTGGGTGCAGGCAGCCAGCCCATGGGGCAGCTCCCTGGGTGGAAGCTGCCCAGGGAGATGCTCCAGTCTTACTTTGACTCAAATATTTATAATGGGAAAAGAAGGGAGTTTTACTGAATCCAAATGAAGGAGGCTTTGCATCAAACTTGCTAAAGAAAGCGAATGCAAATTTTGTTAGAAAATTTGCTATTCATTAATATTTTTTTGCTCTTCATTAATTTTTTCAGGGATGCATATATGACATTGGAGAGTAAAGGGTGTTTAATATGATTTAATGAAGTTGCACGAGAGACAATAATCACCCCGAGTTCTTGAGAAGATGACAGCGGTGCCAGGGTTCCTGGGCTCTGTTTTCCCATAAGGGCAAGCACAGCTGCCACCGACAGGGACAAGAGCAAAGGTGCCACTTCCTTCAAACCCCTTTATTTTCCCCCCTCCATGTCAGTCCAGTGCCCAGAGCCCTGAAAATATTTGCACGAAGGTCGCAGCAGTGGAAAAAACTTTAGCAAAGGGCTGTGGTTAAAGGCTACTGAAGCTTGACTGAAATAATCCCCAGTCCTCGGCAGCCTGGGGAGGCTCTGCGGTGATGTAACAAAGAAAGAAAGCAGGAAAATTCCTTCCTGAATACCGGGGATGTCCCATAACTGAAGTGGGGTCTATATTCACTATATAATCACAACATTCACAGGGGGTTCAATATTCACTAATATTGAACTTCACTGTGCTGTGGCTTGTGGAGATTTGAAACTGGGTAAGAAAACAGTGGGAAAAATACCTGATAGTGTGAGAGACTGATCAGCATCGCTGTGCAGAGAAAAACATCTAAAAACTCATCCAAAACATAGGCTTTTGGCAGAACTTATGGTTTTGTTCTATTGGCACAGACTGGTTTGGGGAGTTTATAATTTTCTTTTTATTTTCTTTGCTTTTAATCAAGACGTCGTACCTTGTGCTTTTTTCCCTGGACCAGCTTCACTTGCTGGGGGGTGCTGCATCCCCTGCGTCCCGTGGCTGGTGTCACAGCAAACTCATAGGTTTAGGACGGCGGCCGCTGGAGACGGGCTTGGAGCTGGTATTTGGAGCTACTCAGTATTCAGTGGCACAACTTACTTAATGCACATGGATTTAATTCATTTCTGATTGATCCCATAATTACAAAATTTGTTTAAAGCTGTTATATTATCTCCTTATTTGACACAATATGGCACAATTTTGTTATAGTATTGAAAACCAAATAAGACAACTGCAGTTGGTAGCATTTCAAAGAAATATTCCCTTTAAGATGAAATCAATCCTGTTTCAAGTTTATTCCCTTGCTTTATGATTGAGGCTCTAGGGGTGTATTTTGCTGAAAAATGTCTTTTTGATTTTTCAGAAATTCTTTAGATTAATATGCAGCTGTCATTGCAAGGCAAATCCAGACCCGCTTTCATGTGCCTCCTCTCTCCCCAGGCTGCGGCGAGTGCCTACCCTGCCGGGGAGCCAGCCGCTGTGCTGGCAGGCAGCACCGGGAGCGGCCGCCCTGGCCCCCACTCTCCTCTCACCCTCCGTGCCTGGCTCTCCCCCGGTTCATGCTCGCCACCCATTTTTAAAGCAGGCTTAAAGTGCAACCCTGTAAAAATATAAAGAGAGTTTTGGTCCTTTGTGTTTCCCTTGGTGTGCCTTTTGAAAAGTTGTTTGACTTGCAGATCATGTCGAAAAAACTTTCTAAGGGGATATTTTCGAGTAAATAGACGCTGAAGGCCGTAAGTGAAGTTTAAATATTTGTATCAATATTTAACCACTTATCCTTTCAGCGGTGTCAATCAGCGTGGCTGGGAGGACACATCCACCTCCCTGTTTGTTTAAACCGGCTCCCGTGCATGGACCCGCCCGCCTGGGCTGCAGTGATGGCAGGGATGAAAAGCAAGCCTAGCTCCGACGTGGGGCTGTGCGCTCTTCTCCAGCTGTGCATTAGCATGATGTCCAGCAGCACCCGCAGGTGGTTCATGTTGATGGCGCACATGCCCTCTTGCTGCTGCTTTTGCAGCGCCGGCAGCAGCATCCGTTGCCTGTCACTGGTGAGTGGGGAAGGGTTTGTGCAGCCAAAACAAGTTTTCACTGCTGGAAATGGGAATGCCGATCCAACGTGGCGGTGTGGCAGTGACACTCATTTGCTCAGGGTGCTACTATTGTATTAGTATGGTTAAAGGATGGATTACGCTGTGGTTAAAGGATTGATTTGCATTCCTTTAGTCATGTTAGATGGAAAGTCACTTCCCAGGTAGCTCTGTTAAAGCAAATTATCAGCCAAAACCCAACAGTGAGGGCGAGTCCAGCTGGGAGGCAGAAAGAGGTACTGCAGGCAGGGAGCCCTGCCCACGCAGTGCTCGCCACAGCTGCGGTGCAGCCCTGGGTGCCCCACACAACTGTCACACTCCTGAGAATTTATCTCAGGATTTTTAAATTTATACCAAAATAACATTTATCAAATCAGCAGTGTCAAATGCAGCCCTGCGTGCTGGTTTATGGCCAGATTCTGTCTCCCACCCCAACAAGGTTTGTGCCATTGGTCCCAGCACGTGTGGCAAAGGCACTATGTATAAAACCGTATTAGTCCATAGTAGGACTGATAAAAACCTACAAAATGTGATTCTGGTGCATCATAGAGATTATTTTAAGAAAATACATATAAAACAGTGTCACCATGTTCATGGAAAGATCTTTGACTTCTCCATGGTAAGATCCTGCCGACCCACCGCTGCCCTGCGTGCTCAGTGAGCCGCTACCCAGAGATGCCACATGTGGGCACCATCGGCTCCTGGCATTTAATTACTTATTATGAAGTTCTTATGCAAATGAGGCACCAAGAGCCCCTTCCACCCATGACGGCAGCGGGGACACGGGGTGCAGGGTCAGCTCGGGTAGCCCTGCCCCGAACCTGTGGGGAGAGGGGACCAGGGTGCTGCACAGAGCAGGAGTGGAACCTGGGCGGCAGGAGCAATGTGCCAAATTACCCTGCGTAGGTTTCCGTGTGATTTCACCAGAGATTAATAAAAACTATTATCTGAAAGAGCTTTGGCATATTTTATTTTCTTATCTAAACTGGAGCATTCCAAATCAGGCATTTCTGCTGTTTCAAAGAATGAGAAATGCTGTTAGGGAATAATACATTAATAGCTGAAATGCTACACACGCTTACTTTACTAAGGCTGTTTCTGCACTAGTTGAATAATTCTGTTGATTCCTCCACTTTAACATAAAATTTGTATTTGAACTGCTTTCTCGGAAGCCTTCTGCCACAGCTGGAGTTATAGGATGAGTCAAAAGACGAATATATGAACACAGAAAGCACAGGAGCGGTAGCATGGTGTGCAGAAGTGCTCATCTCTCCCTAAAATTTGGCTCTTCATTTCTTTGTACTCTGATTTCCCTTTTCCATATTTCCTTCGAATTTCCATTTTCCTTCAGGGCAACTGCAAAGAGCTCGGCTGGGACAGGGTTTATATCAAGTATCAGGAGTCCAAGTTTAGCGTGGTTGGAAAATGCAAAAACAGTTTGCTCTTTCTGAAAGCACGTATCAGCAGTGTGCATAACGAAGTGCTGAGAAATTTAACAAGAAAACACTATCAACAATTTCTTGACAAGTCTGAACCCAGATGCTCAAAAACATCTATCTCGTGGCTGCTTGTACTCCAACAGAGAAGGGGTGGAAGGACAGATCCTGGCTCAGACCGACCTTCCCCACAGCTCCGCATTTGAGTACATTTCTGGGTTGATATTGCCCCCGACAGCCCCACAGAGCAGGGATTATGCACCTGCATGAACGCTGCAACCCTGGCCACAGGTACTTTAACCTTTTGTCTCCTGTATGAAGACATTATACCCCAGCCAGTTTTACAGCTGTGGCCCTCTGAGCCCACAGCACTGCATTCCCGAGGAATGGAGAAAATAAAGGTAAACCCTCTCCTAATTCCATTTCTAACTGCACCCTCATCCCGAGCAAAACCCAAGTACCCAAACCCCAAGCTCCTGCTGTGGATGTGGAGGGACCGATGGAGCGCCGTACCCCAACAGCAGCACCACCAGCATGGTGAGAAGCAACCATTCTCAGAGATGCTGGAAACGTAACATATCACAGACACAAAATTTCGATTTTTTTTTTTTTTTAAAGCATTGAATAGTTTTTCCTTTCCAGCACAATATCACAGAAACTTTCTTAGTGGAAGATACTGCATACTACACATACAAAGAGTAAGTGTATATATTCACACAGTCTGTAATTTTTCCTGCCTAGTATGAGGTGTTTTATATAAGCAAACATTCAAAAGGGGAAAGGGTGAGAGGAGCTTTGGAATGCCCACTTGTGGTAATTAAGCACAGACTAACTGAAACTTAATAAAAAGAAATTAAAATGACTGTTTTGTGTGTCAACATCACACATTGCACATCAGCCTCAGGGGAGCCCTGGTCCATGCCCCGGGGCCACACCCTGCGCAGGGCTGGGCAGCCGGCTCCCGGGCACATCACTGGGCACCGGGCCCCCTGTGCCCCCGGAGCTGCTCGCCAGTGCCATAAACATTTTGTAGGATAATTTTTCTGAGAGGAGCTGGCTCTTTTCCAAAGGAATTTCCAAAACTCCTCCTCCTCCATGTGTTTTATTGACTGTGGTCTTATTATTTAAAATGATTTACAACGAATTTGGGCTGATGTTCCTCTCTCAGTAACACTTTCTAAAGATTTAATAATGACTCCGAAGAGAAACCTCAGTCACTCGTCCCGTGAACGGCAGCGGGCGGCTGTGGTGGGGTGGATGTGTGCTGCGGCCCCTCTCCTCCGGCTGACGGCTGTGTATCATAGAATCATAGAATCATTGAGGTTGGAAAAGACCTCTAAGATCATCGAGTCCAACTGTCGACCGAACACCACCACCCACTAAGCCATGTCCCTAAGTGCCTCATCTACTCGTCTTTTAAATACGCTGCAATGTTTCACGCTGCATCGCCGTTTTCCGTAAAAAAATTGCAATTTGCAGTAAATGCATGTTTGGAGTGCTCCTAAGGTGGGGTATCAGCAAGTGTCAAGGCTTTCTTTCTGAAATACTCGGAGGATGCCAGTCAGGAGGCAGTGAAGCTTACCAGCCAGGGAGGAAGCCTTAGCAAACCAGACTTAGTTTATAGTAAACTAATTTGGGGTATGGGTATCGATTCAGATCTGACTGCGTAATTATTTAATGCAGATTGAAAATACGAGCAGCGTTTTAGCGTTCATGTGCTGATCGTCTGCACTTCCACCGGCACGGGTGCAGCTTTTGTTTGCTGCTGGGGGCAAGGGAATGCTGGTGATTTACACATGTTTTGGATGAAGGATAGTCACATACATCTTGTGCTTACAACGTTTTACATTACTCTAGATTATACATCTGTCATGTTAGTTATTAAGTCGCTGCGGATTACATTGCATTACCGCTTAACAAGGAGATGTATAACAGAGCAGGGGAATGCCGTGCCTGTTCCAGCAAAGGACATTGTTTTCCCATATTTCTCTAGAAAGATCACACACTATAATCACTGTATGCAGTATACCATGTAAAATGATCCCCATTTATTTCATACAATAGATACTGTGTCATTTAATTAATTTAGACTAAAGAGGAATGCTCAGCATTCACTAACAACTTTACCTTTGGGACTGTAAATGAAAAACCCTCCTTCTGCACAGCAGCCAGAGCCAGGAGAGCGCTCCTGGAGAGAAGGTTTGCATAGAGGGGAAAACTGCCCCCTGCGCCCCATTTTTTCCCCCAAATATATAATGAATTTATAAAACTGACCTAAAGCATCTGGTGGCCATGAAAGCTACAGCACTGTGTGGTACATAAGACTGACCCACGGAAGAAATACCAATGACTTAAGGAAACCACACACAACCACAGCCATGGATTCGAGGAAACCAGTCTGACTGATGGCAGAACCAGTACCATCAATAGTGCTTTCTTTTCCCAATACTTGTACTTTTTTAGTTTTTTTTTTCCTTAAGCAAAGTATAATAGGAAAGTATAATGGTACACCTCTAATGATGATGTTTATGGTGTGTGGAGCACCACACCAGTGATTGCCTGAAGTGGTGACGCCGCCTTTTAGCATTCCTGTCCCTGCAGAATCCATTTCTATATTATGGAGATTTCTGCAGACCTTAGGCCATGAGTATTGAGCAGTCCTCACCTCTCACAGCTTCTCATTGATCCAGAGTACAATACAGGCTTTTTTGAACATAAAAGCATCATTGACATCCCCTATATTACTCCAAGAGATTGTTTACCCATGTGCTAGAGGAGACTTTTAAACTTGCTGCTAATTAGAGGTACATTACTGAGGCCAAGCCTTCAGTTAGTTATCACAGCTCCTTGTTTGTCGCTTCCGTTAGAAACAGTCTCTTAATCGTGATTGCACTGGGTTTGATGAGCACTGAGGTAGCACCCTGTGTTTTGTTTGCTGTTTATTTTGCCCAGGGCGCATCCCCTGCCCCATGCAAAGGGGATGACACCAACAGCAGACCCCAAGCCGTGACTGCAAAACTTCAGTGTATCTTATACCTCACTCTTAGTTTTTCCTCTCACATTTATAACTCCATGCATTTACTGCAACTATTATTTTCAGCGTACATTAACTGAACTACTTTCATCACGAGTAGCAGAGCTCCTCACTCCAAAACAATTTTTCTTCTTGGGAGAGATGATTTGCACTGGAGGCACAGGTTAGCCTCCGTGATGCTCCTTGGTAAATTAGCTGTGGAAAAGTCTTTCATTGCAGCCTTTAGCAGTTGAAGTATTTAAATATAACCACACAGCTTTCATTGGATGTAATAAAAGATTCTCAACTGTATTACTGGGTTCGATATAAGTGGTTTGCCTCTCAAATGTATTATAGTTCATTTCATATTTAGTGATACAGTAATAGATTAAATTGTGCATTGAGGTCAAGGACAGGCATTGATCCGTTTAAGCAAATACTGCTATTAATTAGAGGTGGGCTTGCACTGAAATACCTGGCCTGCATGGGACACTTCAGGCACCCCTGAAGAACTAGCATTGGCAGTGATTGTCCTGATGACTGTGTTGTTGAGGAGTTGATCACTGGAAGGTAAAATCGGGTACCCTGATCGAAGGACGAGGAAGGGTGGGGGGGACCACCCCACCAGCCTCACCCCCAGCCGAGCTCCAGCCAGCCCAGCACAGCCTGCCATGGTCACCGCTTCCTTTCTTCCCCTGGTGGAGAATACCAGGTAGCAGAAGTTTCCCAGAAATTCATTTTTTTTTAATTTGCTAGCATTTTGTTGTTAATGCTAAGTTGTGCGAAAGGAAGCCCTGTTGTCTCCGCAGGCAATAAGTAGGAATGTGTCACCCTGCAAGTCCAGGGAGAAGGAGAGAGCTCATGGTAACGAACCACAACAGCATGAATTACCACATCTGTATCAGAGGATGCTCAAACCTCTTTGGTCTGAACCACAGCTTGTGTGCGTCCTTGCTGGCATTGTCCAACCGCGCTGCCATTGCCCGCGGGTTTGGGTTTGGGTCTGGGTCTGCTCTGTGCTGCTGGCTCCATGCAGGCGAGGGACGGCTCCTGCCCCAGAGCCCACAGCCAACCAAGCATAACAACCTCAAGGACAGCCTCAAGGATAACAACCTCAAGGACAACCTCAAAGACAACTTCAAAGATAGTGCCTTCTGTCTCAGTGCCTTCACTCCACGTCCCATCAATCCTCTTCCCACATCTTCTTCTTCTTTCCTTTTTAAAGCTATTGCCTAGCCAATTCCTTTTAAGTGAAGAAGATTTTACAAAGTCTCATGGGCCATTTCCCATGTCTATAAACGTTTTATTACTTCAGCAATATGGCCAAAGCACTCACTTGTCTCCTCTCCAAGACCACAAACACAACAAAACAACTTCCCTAAATCCTAACTCCCGAGTGCACACTCACTTCTTTGCTACCACCAGATCACCTTAATGAAATCAATGAGTTTATACAAGTACTACTAAGCTGTCAAGAAAAGTCTTTCTATATTAAAGCAGTGATTTTATTAAAACATTTCAAGCAAAAACAAACAAAGAACTTAAACAGATCTGGGGAAAAAAAGTCATGGAAAAGAGATGGTGGAAAGCCCTGCAGTATCAGACATGGTGGCTGCAAAGACCAGGGGCGCAATGGATGTCTTAGTGAGGTCTGCTCTTTACCTAAAGGTGTTTGCCTATGAGCAACAGGATCCTGAAAGGTTTTGATTCTCCCAGCATCGTTTGCAGACAGTTTGTTCTGACATACACATGGAGTTGTTGAGGAATAACTCCTATGCTGCAAGCTCCCAGCCTTCTTTTACCCAAATTCACTTGCGAGAGCAAAACCTTGCCCAACTGGGGTGTCTCGGTGCTTTCCCATGCGGTTTCAGGGGTGCTGCCTGGGGGCTTTGGGGATGGGAGGCAGCAGGGAAAGCACACACCTCCAGCAGCCGCCCTGCCTGTGCTGCCCGCGCTGCCCGTGGCGGGGAGGAGGGAGGCAAGCGGCGAGCGTACAAAAGCTGAGTGTAGCCCCAAGTGAAAAACCTGACACAAACACAAAGCAAAGGCAGGATAAACCAAACCCACTGCTGAGAAGTTGCAGAGGTTATCCATCATTGTCAAGGCTCCCTTTGCAGTATAAGCCATCAGAGCAATTCAGAATACTGGCAGCTATAGCTGTTCCTATATCTTAAGGATATCCTTTTCAGAAGACATCAGTAACAACAACAACAACAAAAAAAATCCCTCTTTTTAAAGTTCTCATCACACTGAAAACTTGCTTGGGTTTGTGACAGCACTTTTACATAAAGATAAAAGAATTCAGAGTTTCCCCATAATGTGGTACCAAAAATCACATTAGCAGATAGTTGAGCAAGAAGATCAACATTTAATATGTCCCCATCATATACTTGTTTTTAAGTATAAAATGAAATATTGAATAAAGAGGGCTTAAAATAAAACCCGTCTCCAGCTCTGTGCTTGGGGCATCTTCACACAGCAGTGGTAGCCGCCAAGATTGCGTTATATTTGTTGTCGGTTACACTGGGCTCCAAAGCACAACTAAAATAATTTGTCTGTTGTAGGTAGGGAGATTGAACTGATACATGTTGGCATGGGGAAGATTAGGAGAAAAGACATGCTCTAAAGCTTAATACATGTGGAATATATATTATAATCTATTCTAAACTAAATGCTGTGTGTGTGCAGCAATTGGAGTTGGCACTGAAGACCTGTAGACCTTGGTGCAATGCAGACCCCCTTCCCAGCCCCTTTAACTCATACCATTTCTAAATTGAGCCAGACATGGTGTACAATATGGAGCAGGGGTGTACATCAGTGATGTGGGCTCAATGCAGCGTGACTTGCATCAAAAAAATCTCTCTTTCGGTAAGATGTGGATTTTAAATAGGGCATGGGTGGACTGCGCTCTTTGGGCAGTGGGTGCCAGCAGAGTGTGGTCTTGGCTCGCTGCAAGATGCCCTGCCAGATGGAAAGCTGTTTGGCAGGGAGGACAGCAGATGAAAGCGTTCGTGCTGCAGGTTGTTGTCGCACTGAGCAGCAAGATTTGTATTTTAGCAGCACCTAAATCTGTATTTTGGCACCTGGGCAGCATGGTAGAAACCTGGGAGTGCTCTGCCTGCCTGCCTTGCCTGCTGTGATGCCCCACGGCAGCACCAGGAAAAGGCAGCAAATAGGTGTGGGAGAGTTACACTCACAAGAAATGAGTGGGTTTGAAGGCCAATGGCATCCTTTTGTGGGGGTCTTTTGTAGCAGCAGCAGCAGCTCCAGCTCAATGTGCAAGCATTTAATTGCAAATGTTTTGCTGAGACACATCTCCCAGGACAAGCCATGGCTCCTGTCCCACTGCCGGCCAGCTCGGCTGCTTCGAGGTCACACTTTGCAGAAGTTACTGCAGTTTGATAGGCACAAATGGGCAAAAGATGTTGGTTTCCTTTGGAGGGACTTTGCCCTGTCCCATCCCTCCAGCCCCCAGGCAGGAGCGCTGCCTGCTCCCCGGCATTGCCCACCGTCCCACAGCAGGTCCCCACAGCCTCACCAGGAAAAGCATGAAGGACATTATCAACCAGGAGAGAGGGTGAAACTTCCACATCTGTGCAGGGACAGAATGCAATAAATAACAAATGAGATTTGATTATATAACTTAATATTACTTTCAGTGTAAAAATGAATTACGTTGCATGCAATAATAAATCATAACTTTACGTTTCACCAGCACAGAGCCAGTTCTGAACTGCAACATCTGGAGCTCAGGCTGAGCCTTCCAGCTTTTGGGGATACTTTGACCCCAAGCTCCATCTCCAGCAGATCAGATGAAAAACTCATGCCTGATTATCATGAGGGAAGAAGGCATCGCCAGTCCATGGCAATATGCAACCCTTGCAAGAAGGCTATATGGGTTGGGAAGAATTTTTTAAAGCAATAGCAAAGCAAAGTCAAGAAACCCTAAGCTTGGTAATTTGAACAGGCTTCCTACTCCCATTGCAGCAGCACATGAAGGTACCGGTCAGTGATATGTATGGAGCCAACATCATGGGTTGTCCTCCTGCAGAGCAGTGTCTCTGCAGCCAGAGCTGGGGGAAAACTCGCTGCTTTCCTTACAGGGTTGGTGTCAGATCTGCGAGGAGCAAGGGCATGGGACGGGATACAGGGCAAAGGGCAGATTAGATGGGTAAGCTCGGCGCTGACATTTTTCCAGGCCCTCACGCAGCCCTGGTCTATGACCAGGCTCCGGCTGAGCACACCGGAGCAGGTGAGTGTGGCACAGCACCACGGGCATCCCGCTGCTGGGGGGTACCGCCCGCCCCAGCAGCTCCCCTCTCTCATATGGAGACTGGCTCCTCAAGAAAATTTGGGTAATGAGGGCTTAAAAACCCTGCTGCAGTTTGACATCATTCCTTCCGTGTTTCTATTAACAAGCATACACTTAGCAAAACAATAATAGTTTTGCAAATACATGGTCACCACAGACCCTCCAAGGCAGTGGCCAGTTATTCGGCGCATTGCCAGGGAGCCTCTCCCTTGCTGCAGCTCTGGGGAAGGCACCCACCAGGTCAAATACCAGACATGGTCCCACACAGGTACACCTTGCCCACGCCACATTGTTGGTGGCACCCACAACCTGGTCTGACACAGGGTGAGCTGCCAGATCCGTGCACCTCAGTCGCCGTGCCCCAGCTGGTGGCTGTCGGAGCTCTGCCGATGGGAGGGTGACTGCTGCATGGGCAGCATGCCATCTGCTCCCACCCAGGAAAGGCACACCCAGATCCACAGCTAGGCCACGTTTTACTTTTAAGTGTTGCGTGATTTTTAAGCACCTGTTTGGCATTTTGGCAAAACCAGGTGAAAAGAGACAGTTTGCTAAAAAAGCACCAGTCCCCTGTGCCCAGCCCATACTGCAAACAGCAAAGTTAGAAAAAACATGGACACAGGCTTGGGCACGCTCAAAAAGTGAGGAGCTGCCAAAAAGCAAAGTGAAGGACCAAATCAGAGGCAGTGCTTCAGCTCGGCTCTCACGGCTCTGTGACTTTTGTTCCAGATTTACACCCCGGGAGCAAAGATGAGATCAGCCGGGGCACTTACAGGGCACTTTGTGAGGACGTGCTGCAGGGTCCCTCTTTGGGGCCAGGGGATGCAGCCCCTCAGGGCCCTGCAGAGTTTGGGGATTCACTGCTTCGCAGCACTGGAACGGCAACTGCTCCATCTGGTGGGAATGGCTCCGTCTGGGTTGGGACCGTGGGCTTGCAGCTTTATCCTACAGAGCAGGCAGCGATGCCCTGGCCAGCCCTGGCACGCTGCGGGGCTCCCAGCCCTCTGCCACTGCACGACCATCGCCTGCTCAAGGCACCAGGTCCCCTGAACTGATGCAGCAAGGATGGATGAGGGAAATGTACTTGTTGATAAAGGACATGTGTAAAAGAGAAGCAGAGCACCGAGGATCGACTGAGGAAGAAGCGTTCGCCCTGCAGTTGTGCTCATGAACTACAAAGGGGAAATGAAAGCGGACATGCTGGAGAGCAGTGCCTCTTCTGCTGAGAATCCCGGTGTTGAAGGGCTGCATCCAAGGGGGTTTGATGAACAAGGCCAGCACACAACCAGCACAATCTGGCAGCGAGCGAGGCCAGCCCAATGAAATGGGTGTGTGGCTTCAGCGACCAAATCCCCTGCATGAGGGAGAGTTGCTATGGGCATGTATCCTTAAATAAACATGGGGCTGAGTCGGGGCTAGCTTCTTTCTGGCTTTAAGTATACAACATTGCAAAGGTTTAAAAGGAGGTATCACGGGAGCGCAGCTCAGCCTGGCATCGCAGCACAGGGCAAGGACGGGAGTGCGCAGCCTGTGTTGGGCTTTGCTTGTGTTTGCAGGCAGGTGCTTTGCTGATTAGTTGAACAGTCTTAATATTGAGGAAAAAAACAATGAGCAAACATAAAAGTGGAAGGAGCTCCTTTCACTACAGCTTTGGTTCAACAAAATGAACCAGTTGTGAAGCGGTGGTGTGGTCTGGCTGAGTAGAGTGAGGTCTGGCTCACAGCTCGGCAGCAGCTCTGCCCCTGCAGCTGCCGATAATTCAACAGCCCATTACCATTTCATCCTGCATCAAACATTCCTTGCTTCTTCAGTATAAATATATAAACAAGAGAGGACTGCAGCACCCTAGGACTTGTAGAAAGCTTCCAGCTTTCATACTTTAAAAAACAGACACAGAAATGCATGTATGATGTTCAGCATTTAAACTTTCCTCCCATATGAGTTTTTGCTCGCTCACAACCCAGGGAGAGCGCTGAGAGATAAGGCTGTACTGCAGGACTCATCTCCAAATTAATCATAGAATCATAGAATCATAGAATCATAGAATCATTAAGGTTGGAAAAGACCTCTAAGATCATCGAGTCCAACCGTCAACTCAACACCACCACCCACTAAACCATGTCTCTAAGCGCCTCATCCACACATCTTTTAAATACTTCCAGGGATGGGGACTCAACCACTTCCCTGGGCAGCCTGTTCCAATGTTTCACCACTCTTTCAGTAAAGACATTTTTCCTTACATCCAATCTAAACCTCCCCTGGCACAACTTGAGGCCATTTCCTCTCGTCCTATCACTTGTTACTTGGGAGAAGAGACCGACCCCCACCTCGCTACAACCTCCTCTCAGGTAGTTGTAGAGAGCGATGAGGTCTCCCCTCAGCCTCCTTTTCTCCAGGCTAAACAACCCCAGTTCCCTCAGCCGCTCCTCATAAGACTTGTGCTCCAGACCCCTCACCAGCCTCGTTGCCCTTCTCTGGACACGCTCCAGCACCTCAACATCCTTCTTGTAGTGAGGGGCCCAAAACTGAACACAGTATTCGAGGTGCGGCCTCACCAGTGCCGAGTACAGGGGCACGATCACTTCCCTACTCCTGCTGGCCGCACTATTGCTGATACAGGCCAGGATGCCATTGGCCTTCTTGGCCGCCTGGGCACGCTGCCGGCTCATGTTCAGCCGGCTGTCAACCAGCACCCCCAGGTCCTTTTCCGACAGGCAGCTTTCCAGCCACTTTTCCCCAAGCCTGTAGCGCTGCATGGGGTTGTTGTGGCCAAAGTGCAGGACCCGGTACTTGGCCTTGTTGAATCTTACAGTTGGCCTCGGCCCATCAATCCAGCCTGTCCAGGTCCCTCTGCAGGGCCTTCCTACCCTCAAGCAGATCAACACACCCGCCCAACTTGGTGTCGTCTGCAAACTTACTGAGGGTGCACTCGATCCCCTCATCCAGATCATCGATAAAGATATTGAACAAGACTGGCCCCAGAACTGAGCCCTGGGGAACACCGCTCGTGACCGGCCGCCAACTGGATTGAACTCCATTCACCACAACTCTCTGGGCCCGGCCATCCAGCCAGTTTTTGACCCAGCAAAGAATGCACCTGTCTAAGCCGTGAGCCGCCAGCTTCTCTAGGAGAATGCTGTGGGAGACAGTGTCAAAGGCCTTACTGAAGTCCAGGTAGACCACATCCACAGCCTTTCCCTCATCCACTAGGCGGGTCACCTGGTCATAGAAGGAGATCAGGTTGGTCAAGCAGGACCTGCCTCTCATGAACCCGTGCTGGCTGGGCCTGATCCCCTGGTTGTCCCGCTCATGCCTTGTGAGTGCCCTCAAGATGAACCACTCCATAATCTTCCCCGGCACCGAGGTCAGGCTGACAGGCCTGTAGTTCCCCGGATCCTCCTTCCGGCCCTTCTTGTAGATGGGCGTCACATTGGCAAGCCTCCAGTCGTCCGGGACCTCCTCCGTTAACCAGGACTGCTGATAAATGATGGAGATCGGCTTGGCGAGCTCCTCCGCCAGCTCCCTCAGCACTCTTGGGTGGATCCCATCCAGCCGCATAGACTTGTGAGCATCCAGGTGGCGTAGCAGGTCATTGACTGCTTCCTCTTGGATTATGGGGGGAAAAAACATAAAAAGAAATAAATCTCGCTGGGTTGAATCCTCCAGGCAGACTGTGCGGGCCCCACCCGTTTACCTCTTAATGGTTTCATGCCCTAATGATCATACATGTGCTTAGACATCATTGACTCCATACCTTTGTCCAGGGTTCAAAACACCCAGCTGTAGGTCCTTAGATGTGTGATGGGAGAGAAGCCCAGAGCCCAGCCCCACTGGGCCCATGGCTAGGGGCTCGCAGCGGGTTTCTGTACTATCCAACACGCCTGATGTGCTGTATGGAGACACATAAACAAGCAGAGATGCTGGAAGAAAAGGGGAAGAAATACTTGCTTGCTTTCTAAGCATGGCACTTTTGTATCTCGGCGAATTGGCGTAACTACAACTGGCAGTCCTTATTTTAAAATATGGGCATTTCTCTGCTGGAAATGCTATCCTCCACTATTTGCTTGATCTGAAAGCTGCAAGTGTCAATACATCAGCACTGAAGTCTGCTGAGTGCCTAGAAATAAGGCAATATCATTTCCAAAAGTAAGTGACCACCAGGCTGCCGTTAGCTCTGCCAGCGCAGAGGGAGAGAGAGCTTTTTGCAACTTTGATTTACTGGCAATTGCTGGAAAAGAAGCAAGCAAGAAATGAAAACCCAATATATCCATTACAGTTTACTTAATAAAAAAATATTGTAGGAAAGTCAGACATCATAAAATGCCCATCTTCTCTCTATATTTACAGGATCATACAATAACTTGAGCCAGACCAGTAATCAATTTAAAAAAGCCCTTTGCAATTGAAGGCACAGACAAGTGAGTGTTCAATATCCCCATAGCAAACCAACAGGCACACTTCACCACAGTGCCCCGAATATGGCCAGATTGCTTTACAGCAAAGGGTGGAGGGTAAAGTACTGACTAAAAGGCTGCTCGCAGGGAGCTCTGGAGTGGGACACTGTATTTCCAAGAAGCCATTTTGAACACTGAGCAATTTCTCCTCCAATGTGCCCAAGAACTCTTCTTCATCATCCATTCTCCCCACTTGCAAAACACCTTCTCTCGTTGATATGGAGGATATTTTTAACATCAAGGTCCCGTGTTATGGCCAATCCATCAGGCAGCAAGTGCTGCCTATGGCAAAGAAAGATCAGTTCTGACTAGGTGGTTTCTCCTCCCCTTCACACACACCTCCCTCTCCTCTCCCCCAGCATTACACCCCCCTTCCTTGGCTTTTTCGGGTCCTTCCCATTATCTTCACTTACTACTGGTCCTGCAAAAGTCTTTGGTTTTGCTGTAGATACCATGACCTCAGTGCTAGGCGACAGCCTTGGAGGAGAGGGGCTGTGGAGGACCATGTCACCCTGCCCAACTGCTCTGATCCAGCATTCCCCCCCACACCATCCACACCAGACACTGTGCCCCATGGGCTGTGGTGCCTGGGGGAGTCCCCAGCCTTTCCCAAACCTGCACTGATTTCAGCTCAGTGTCCTACCTCCTGCTGAGCTAATGTCCCCTAAGGAGATGACGTTAGTCCGTGCAAAATGCCAGGCCCATGGGCTGGTGGGTTTAGGGCTACCTCAGGTCCATCTACGATCCACCTCGGATGCTAAGGCTTTGCTCATGCTGTGGTCCCAGTAGGTAGCTTAGGCAGCTCCATGTGTTCAGCTTCGTCAGAAGAACTGAGTCATTTCATGTACAAGTCACTTAGGACTGTATCTACAAGAACTTCCTTTAAGAAGAGAAAGTCCTTCAGGCTGCTGCTGAAGGAAATGCAAAGAGAGTTGCTGAGGTTGCGCTGAGAAATAAAGGCTCATTTCCCAGTGAGGGCCATTCCCTCTGGGTGTGTTAAGACCCTGGAAGACATCCTTCAGCCGAACAAAGGCTTGGGCTCCCAGCAGGAGCTGGTACAAGCCTGTGGCTCACTAGCAAGTCAGACAAAATGATGCAATGCTTCTTTCTTCCTGAAGTCTGCAACCTGTCCTCCAAAGACATTTAAAGATAAAATGTGCTGTTACAATAGGTGCTGATTTTGAGGCACGTGATGATGAAGAACAGTAACTGGTACCTGCCTGAACCTCCACGTAGCAGCAAGAAGTTTCAGGGAGCAGGAGGGGCACTGCTGTAAAGTCAAACCAACACTTCTGCCAGAGTCAACCAGCGTTTCTTATTTCTCAGTCAATAGTTTAATCTATTTTAATGATTATCAATACTGATGTTGAGTGTAATCACCTTGTCTGATACAATTGCTAGAATCTAAAAGTCAACTTGATTTTAATGGTTTATCATTAGGAGTATTATTTAGTCGGATTAAACTGGTCTTAATTCCTCCACAGTCATCATTTAAAAGCTGTTTGGAGCACATTACAGTGACCCCCCTCATCATGATATGAATCAATGCCCTGTCTCCATACCATATATTTTCAGCAGCATCTAGCAAGCAGCCACATGGACGGACACTGAAGTACTACAAGCTATTAATATTCACGAATCATCCCTACCACCATTAAAATTTCCTTAAAACACACTACAGCAGTGGTTGGATTTACCTCTCCTGGTGGTGATGGGGCCCATTAACCCCCGACTGTCAGAAGAACAGCTGGGAAATGCTCAGGAACCAGGATTTGGAGGAGAAGCTGGAGCAGCCCTTGCTGCAGTACTGAGGAGCTTTCAGGGGATGGATCCGGACCTGTCGGAGGAAGCGCTGTGCTGCAAAGGCAGCTCTGGGTGCATTGCCATTACTTGCCGGGGCCGCGTGGTGCCCGTGGTGGCACTGCCTGGCGGCAGCTGCTGCTCACCCAAGCACAGGGCACAGGAACTGGGCTCCGCCAGCAGCACAGATGCTGCCCCGAGGCTTCCCGAGCCCAGGGAGCACCAGCCTCCCGCCTGCATGGCTGCTGTAGGGAGCAAGGGCACATCCACAGCCAAGAGCCGTACCAGCAACTTTTGGAATGAAACCTCTGGATCTCACCCAGACCTTGGCCCCATAGCAGGAAGCAGCTGCGGACCAAGCAGGGCTGCATCACTGCTCCTCCCCTGGCTGGGTACCAAAGCCACCTCTCTCCTCCCTCCACGGCAGCACCGTGCTCCGCTCCCCTGCTCACAGGGAACAGCAGCCCTAACCCACCCTTAACCCCAGGACTGATATCCTTCATGTGCAGAGCATTAATTTCCCAGCCTTCTGCCATTAGGAAACCAGGGGAAATATCTGTGCTGCTGCTGGGGCAGTTGCCTGTGCTCGCTTTGGGAAGCAGGCACAGCCGGCACGGGGTGCATGGACCTGCAATGCCCTGGCTCGGTTCGTGGCATCAGCTCACTGTAGCCATCGGCCCAAGTGTTTTCCATGTCTTTTCCTTGCTATCCATTAAGTCTGTTACCTGAGTACTAATAAATGTCATTTGAAGGGACCCAAGCCCTGGATGTGTGTAACAGTTTCTTAGGGTTCCCTCAGTTAAAGCTTTGATTATCTTAACCTGCAGCTTCTTACACACAGTGCTGCACAGATGTTTAACTCTTAACTTCAACATCCATAAACGTAAAACATCACGGATGTATTAAGTCACGCAAAGAGGCAGCAACAAAGCAAGCAGCACAAGGCACAGCTGCCATTTTTCTCCAGCACAAACATTGCTCTGTTAGGAAAATGCTGTTTCATTTCTGTAATAACGGCTATTGTAACAAACAACGGTTTTCTCTTGCATCTCTGAGGTTACAGAGGAATAAGTAAGCAAATAATGATGGAGTAATTAGAACAAGAAGGCTGTTGCCCAGTCGTGGATATTCTTGCCTCTGAGGCTTACCAGAGATAGAGCGACAACCTTGCACAGGTTCAGTCACGGCACTGATGACAAATGGAGACATGGCTTCTGCTCTTTGAACCTGAAAATAAGGTGTTTTTTCTTGTTGTACTTTCTTGTACTTTCGGTACAGCTGTAAACAAACCCCCTCTAGAAGGTATTGTACTAAAAAACTTGTGGGAGCATCTTCTGTTGCTTCCATAAGATGCTGCAGACCTTAAAAGCTAGATAGTAGGAAAGGGAGGGAATGAGATCCTGGAGCAGCCAAGAGTGGTGGCTTTTGCTCCATGCTTCCTACTAGATGAACCAACCTTGTTTCCTTTAGACTAATAATACATTTTTTTGTCAGCAAGAATCCAAGCATGAATTTAGAAAAAACACTGGCAAATTTACAATTTCAATAGATAGTCAGAAGTGGCGAATTAAGTACATCTTCTTCTTATTGAAACAAGTGATCAAAACCAATGTGTAATGGCCAGGAGTAACTCCATTCCTGGAACAATCTTCTGTGGACAATGGAGAACTATGTTAGCTAAATTATTTGATTAATTTGTTTAAAAATAAAGCCCTGAAGACATTTTAGATGTTTCCTTTAGTTAATAAGATTCCCATGATAGTTAAAAAAATAAAATTAGAAAACAATGCCGTTAATCTTGGATTACATGCAGCACAGGGGAAGAATTAGTAGCATAAAGCGAGAAGATTAAGACACTTTGCTTTCCAACAAAATAGCTGTGATAGAAGCTACATGCTGTATTTTCCTGCTCGAGATTAACAACGAGGTGATCAGGATCTGTTCTTTAGTCTCTAACCTGGTATATTTGGGCACAGCTCTAACATCTCCTTCTGACATGGCAGGGTCTGGTTCTGAGAAAATAATTATGGGCTGAGCAAAGGGATGACAGAAACCTTACATCCTAATAGGCGATAGGAAACAGCAAGGACAACTGTATGCATTTGATCAGCTCTTGCAGTCAAATAGCTAATCGGAAATAATGTTTTCTCAAGTATTCAGTTAACCCATATACTAAATAGTACATATATGAGAACTATCAATAACTAACTATCATTGCTTCACATTTTAAAACTTAAATTATTTGCCATTAAAATTCTCAAATTAAATCACAGTAACTTTATATACCCTGTATTTGGCTGTTCTAATAAACAGCAGTATGAAACGGGGATAAAAAGACATCCCAAAACAGGATCACACGTAGCAATAAAAGGGGAAATAATCTTTAAAGAAATGATGTAAGAACAAATTCTAACTGCATTAAAAAGTAACAAGGCATGGTTTCAATCACCAGCCAGGCAAGAGTTTGATAAGCTCACATGTACAGCATATAAATCTGCGAGTACGACAAATTGCATTTTAATTTATGTACTGAAAAGGTTAACTTCTAATACCCTCTACTCGCTTCGAAATCAGGGAAAACATGTTCACTCCAAGTATACACTGAGACTAATAAAGTAACCGACTTCATTGGGGTAGATCTCGCATAAACCCTCAGCGTCTTGCAGAGCTGTAAAACGTTTCAGAAGTACTTGGCTTTTCACAACACGACTTAGCAAATCCCTTTTACTCAGCTATTGTGGCACTGCCTAAACCAACACCACCGATGTGGGGATTACCAAGCAGTACTTTCGGCGGGCGGCAGGGCTGTAAGCCATCCGGACCTACAGAGCCGCCGGAATGGGTTTATCCTTCCACGGCACGTTGTGCCACTGACACCTAATCCACCATCTCGCAGTCAGTCATCACTTGACGGGACCCAGTTCATTTCTGGCAAAACCACAGAATTCAGTTACTCATGTAAGTTACTGCTGCAACAGAAGCTGAAATTAAATTTCCATATACAGCAGCAGGAATGAGATTGCCTCCCACCCCTCCAAAACCACCCCAACCCTGTTTCATGGGTTATCATCAGCGGTACGTGAAGTTCTGTAAAAGTTCAGAGAGAAAAATGCTTCATTTTTAGTGTGCACTTTTGGCAGCAATTTAGATACGATCAATTGCACTCATTGGTTTCTTTTATTATTTAAAAAGAAATTGATTATTTATTAGTTTTTATTATTTAAAAACAAAATTTAAATCGTGCCCCTTTGTTATCTGAAATCAAACGGAATGAGCGTCAGGATAAGCCCACAAATGTATAAAATGCTCATATTGACCTTTATTAAAAAACAGCTCTTTTATTCACAAACTTATTTATTGAAGAGTGAATCATTATACATATATTCAATGAAATATTAACAACTTTATTCTTTGAGGTAATTTTATTAAAGTTTTCTTCAAACACAACAGTATTGCAAAAAATCCGCAATTGCAAAGGTCAGTCTCCTTAGCTTCTAATTTTTTTTTTTTTTTTTACTTCTCTAAACCAGAAGCTTGCAAAGAAAATGCATGCTGTACAAAAAGATTATATGGGGTATATGATGACATACAGTAATTGTATTCCTTGGAACACACAGGTATTGATGTATAAATGCTTTAACTCTTAAAAATAAAATGCATAGTGATACTCTGCAATGAGCTGTACATGAGGCTCCCACCAACTTACACCAGGATTCTGCTTTTGCTTCAGTAACAGATCCCCTGCTCTGAGGTTACTTAATTATAGGATGTTTTTTCTTCTGATGCATACAAAATTGAGTGTGAATAAAAAAGGCCAAATCTGACATACAGTGCAATAGGACTGAGCAGTCTGTAACTCCAGGATGGGTTCAAGGCACAGGGGTAATCTCGTCCATTGTTTTTAAACCAGCCACACTACCGTTAACTAGATGTACATGTTCATCTAAAAATAAATAGTCATCCTACGATATGCACTGCATCATGATGTCAAATAAATATTTCTACAGCACCTAGTGCTGTGACTCCATATCACACTTTGGGGAGAAAGAGCTAAAATGGGAAAAAATCAGGAAAAAAAAATTGTATCTATCCTGAAACAACACAGTAAATATTAAATATTTTATTATTGGCATGTCATTTGCAAATAAGTAATGACAAATTAATAACAAAATAAATAATAAAAAATAAGTAATAAATTTGGTCCCTAAGCAACTGCAATCTTAACTGTTTGTCAAAGTCATCCAAGAGCAAAATCCAATGAAAACAGGAGCCGAATCCAGCCTGATACTAGGCAGTCGCCTCGTTCACCAGTAATGGTTCCACTTCCAGTGCTGCTAAACCAGCTTGTCTTTCCTTGTGCTGACGATACAGGATGAATTGCACAGTCATCTGTTATTTTTGGGTAAGGAAGTAATTAACTAGGATACAGAGGTAGCATTTGCAGTACTTGCTTTCAATTAAAGCCAAAATAAGCTGTACAGAATAAAAGCAGCCATCCATTTAGTTCTGGCACAGACTCTGAATACCACAGTCCGCAGAGGAAAGCTTAAAACTTGCTGTATCTAATTCATGTACTGTGGTGTAAGTATTATCCATTTATTTAATCCCGACTGTGGAATTTCCTACATTAGCATATAACCTTTTCCAAATCCCACTTAACGCTCATTTTCAGTACTTTTTTATGGCAAAAAGTTTAATCATATTTTACTTGCAACACTAGAAAAGGAAACATACAGAAAAATTCTTACACAAAACTTCAGACCCCCTTGGTTATATGGCTCAAATACATATGACAGTATCCTTTACTACCTCATCCTCGTGTTTGCAAGGGTCCTAAGCGTGAAATTCATTAGAAGCAGAATAGGAACAAGGTTCATCTAGGAACAATGGTGGAATCAAACGTATTGTCCTGTACTACTCCAGCCTCAGTGGTCTAAATACTGCGGGCTGGGCTGAGGGTAGATGCTGGTAAGGAGGGGAAGTCATTAAGAACTTTTCTTAGCAATAGATCAGCAGGGCCTGAGCAGAAAACAAAATTCTCATGTCCTGCAAAATTCTAGGCGGTTTGGTATTTACAAGCACTGACACACAAACACTATGACTCAATATTTAATGCTATTTTCAACACAGAATTGTGCAATTAGACATAATTATTTATTTCTATTGTAAAACAGACCATCGGAAATACTGCTAATCTAAAAAGAATTAACAAGTATGTACTTGTCCTTTTTCTTGATGGTTCCAGCTCTCCAACAAAATTATTGACATTAAGCATACATAGCCTTTTAAATTAAAAAAATATGGGGGTGTGTATTTAGAGCAGACAGGAGAGATGTCTTACTCTTCAGAATTTTTACTAGATAGTTGAGGAGTTTTATACTTGAGTACTGAACTTGATACAAACCACTTTGTTTTCGGATAGAGATACCGTTTTAAGATATAAAGCTATCATGCAAAGCTATCCAGCTATGCTCTTCCCTTAAGTGTTCCTTTCTATTCCATTCTAAGAAATATGCATAGCATCTTACAGAATAAAGATTTCCTAGTCACAGTAAATAGATACGGAAATGACGTGAAATGCAAAGCAGCAGGTGCCAGACGCCTGTCTTCACCAAGGCAAACCACCACCAGCCAGCAAAGTGGCAATACTCTCTGTACGGCAGGGTTTATAGCTCCTACTTTTTTCGCTCACTTTGGGCACTTTTTTTTTTCTTTTTCTAAAAGATGGAGCGATTTCAGCAGCAGACTATGCTAAACCCAGCATTACTTGCTATCCATCTTTGATGAAGAATGTTTTGAGAAGGACATTAGATGGGTGGAAGCAGGTGCTGTAGATGAGGTCAAGTAGGGAGCCTCCAACATAAGGATCTGCATGAAAGCATGTTTAAAGGTACGTGGTGTAGAAACAAGTGGTCATCAGTATACCCGGGTGCCTTGTACAAATTCCAATGTATGCTCATATAAGTTCAACTTTCATAGAGCCTGGATCACCACTACTGTTACACGTAAAAACCCAATTTAAAAATGAAAGTTTCTCTGGGAGGAAATCTGACATATAGAATTCTAGCAGGAACACTTTAGATCAGTTAAAATAACTTGGCTGGTAGACCATGGTTGTGAGAAGTTTGAGGCTAATGTATGTAATTATTTATAAAAATAAGGAGAGAAAAAGAAAGCTTTCTGGGCGGCCTGGATGGATGGAGAGGAAATTCTCTACATCCTAGGCAGAGCCCCAAGAATTATCCCTCCTTCCCAAAGCTTTCCAGCATCCCACCTCTGAGGGCCCCCAACTAAAGACTAGACAGGATTTCCTTCAGAGACAGCAGATCAGCACTCCTATTTTAGTCTTTCTATAGTATTATGTGGGGAATGCTTTCTTCTTAGAGCTTAGCAAATTAGTTTTACAGCATATATAGCTACCACTTAAATTTCCTGCCTTTCTTTTTTCCTTTTTTATAGGCCTAACTGTACTTGCAGCTGAGCACCTCCCCAAGTCTTAATAGTTGCACTGGTGGAAAAAGAAACTGTGAACTGGGAATGAAATTTGTTGAAATCATACTGTGGGCTTGGGACAAGCCTGGGATGTAGCACTGTGCATTATCACTCTTAGCCACTAAGTTGGCAACAAAAACAGAGCTTTTAAGAAGGAATAAATTATAAACACAAGTTATGTGGAGCTTATCAAACAGTATTTCCAGAATATGTTTTTGTAGCATATGTACTCAGCCGCTCATATTTTTTAAATAAAAGCTAAACTGCCCAGACTACTTAATATAGAAACTAACCTGCTGCTCAAGTCTGACTTTCGGGGAAAACTTTAAGACCTAAGCATGCAGACAGCCCAAAGCGGAGGACACAACCAAACTGACTTCGCAGAGTAAAGTTCATGACAGCCACTGAGCTAGTGTATCAAATTTGTTTCATTAAATTAAACAATTTAATGACAATTCAAAAAATGAAACAGTTTTGAGACAAAAACAGTTATTTACAGGAGCGCAGAGAAGAAGTTGTATGTTTGGCCAGGAAACTCTCCTGGCTGAATTGTCAGGTCAGACTTATATTCTTTACACAGTGTAATTAAATTACAAAGCATGATGTTTTGTAGAAGTATATAATGGATTCCAAGTGTTTGCCCTGCAAATCACAAAAGGTGCAAGAGAAGAGTCTGTGTACAACAGCTTGGCTCTTGCTGAATATACTTTGGCTATCTAGTAACAACCTGGCTACACTTAATGAAAAGAAGTACAGGTGGAGGATTTGAACACAGTTCTCTGACAATAGGGCGATGTCAAATGAAAAAAAAGGTAAAGGGCTTTGTCTGAACTAAACACAAAGCAGAGTTGTTTGTTTTTGGTGGGAGCAGGGAAGGAAGGAAGCAGGGTGAGAGGGTAGTAGACTTACAGAAAAGAACAAAGTTTTCTGGAAAAACTTGCACTAGATTCAGTCTCTTGGAAACTTAGTGATGGCTGCTGCTAAAAGTCTAAGGGCAGAACTGCTTATCAACCGATTTAATGTTTTAAAATATGTAGTATTGCATCGTTGTGTACAAGTGAAACATGAAGTAATCATGCACACAAAATAACGTTTTAATAAGGTCCACCATGGAACCTTAAAATAAGCAAACCTGGACTAAGCGTCTCTGACTGACAAGGTGCCCTATCAGGCCCATTTAAACCCTGGGTTTTGTGGTTTCTTGAGAAACTCCAACCACCTTCCACTGCAAAGTGGCGGTTGGAAGGAAACATTTCCTGCAAAAGAAAATCGTGTCCAATTTCTACTTCAAATGTGTAATGCTATGAAACTCCTCTTAAAATGAAAAGGAGGACAATTCATACTTTACAAACAATTGGACGCTTCCATTATTTATTGAAAATAACTGGCTTATTGTGCAACCAAATAACTTTAACTTTAGACACCAAGGAAACAGGATGACCGTGTTATCCTGTTAAACTGAGCTGAAACAACTCCAGTGTAATCCTGCACTAAGTAACGCTAGAGCTGCTGTTCCAGCTATGATCTGGAGTCCATTTGTTTCTAAAAATAGTCAATGCCAGCCTTGTCAGATGGAAGCAAAAGAATACTGCAGCAGACACAGAGTAAGTGAACTCTTAATCCTTGCTTGGACCTTGAGAAATGAGAGTTTACTTTCCACCTAATGAAACTCTGGACACTATCAGGAAAAAAGTCTACTAGAATTAGGCAATTTCTGTGACTACTCCTCAAAGCAAAGACTGTCTGTTACACAAATGATCGATTATGAAACACCTCCCTCTTAGAAATTATGACTTTTTGGTTTAATTCCTCTGTTTTCCATAACCCAGGTGATCCTGTTCTTCGTTTTCTGGTCCAACATGACATACCAGTTTGTTAGATTTTTTATTTTCTTGCTTGGCAAGAGACAGTAATGAAGCTCTCTTTAAAAGCATTGACTTCCATACCTTCAGGGCTTCTCAAAGCAGGAGGTCTGCTTTTGTTTTCTCTTGATTACAAATACTTCATACATTTTCAACTAACACTATATACTTGACTAGATTCCTATAAGCTCCTCAACCTGATTTGGAAGCATCTGTTTTCAATATAATTTGAACTGGAGGACTATTAGCAAGATTGGATTCAGACTCCAATCAAGACAGAACCCAGAAATTAATGTCATGTGCACACTGGCACTGCAATCCTGGGGCAGGGTCAGAGATGGGGGAGGTTTGTGGCCAAGTTCCTTTTCAGAGTACATCATAGAAAGGCATCTGCAAATATGCATATAACGTACTGTAAGGGTCATCAAGATCAAGTTCTAGGGGTTTTTTGGGTAAATAAATACTGGCCGGTTTATGTTTCCAGCTGGGGGGCTGGGGGTGGAAGAAAGAGTCACAACTTCGTTCATGGAACAAAAGGCCCGAGCGCTCAAACCAGCCACATGGGCTAGCAACCCTGAATCCCTACAGTCTGCTCATGCAAAAGAAACTGCCTTGTCTCAAAAAAGATAAAACTACAATTTATTTCAAAACGGGCCATGAACCACGGTTTAGTCTCACCACTGTAGCGAGGTATTATGTTCCCACAATGCAGAATGTTTAACTAAACTGCCCACTTAAATCGCCATGGCTGGTGATGCAAAAAGCACAGATGGCTATTCTGAATGACATTATAATTTAACAGTCCATCCAAAAGCCAGGGTCAGCTGTCCCATCACTAGTCTAATTGGAGTGGCTTATGAAATTACTTTAATCAGAAAGACAAGACTGATGCCTGGGAATCATAACTTCTGGAACTGTTCCAGGTAAATCTGGTAAAGAACTTCCTTTTAATATGGAATGGATTAACACAATATGCTTCAGCATGGTCCTGAAATCACTCTTAATTTTATCCTGTTTTATAGGTTGAATTCACAGAGCTAAGTACCAAGACGTTTTCAGACACAAAACTAAAATTCTTACTTCAGGAAAAATCAGAAAATCTCCTCTTTATACTATTTTAAGTGCAATACAAGCTATAGTAACAAGACTAACAAACCTATAGCGAACAGTAAGACCAAGTACCACCACACTACCATTCACTAGGCTTTTAAAGCAAAAGTACAATATTACTCTAAACATTTTGCTTTCAATTTCTTGATCACAGAATGCTCATGCTCAATCTAGTAAGAGGATGACTAACAATAACTAATATACTGTGGGCATCTTATGTATGTCCCCTGAATATAAGAATAAAAAATTATAGTGTTTTAATTTTGCTCAGGACTCAGGAAACTGGCATACTAATCTACATAACTGTGTAGTCAGTCAGCCCTTAGCATGAGTCAATGAGCATAGCTGCTGGTTTTCAGAGGCACTCAGTGTCTCAACACATCTGATTTTGCCCCGAATTATACAGTTAAGGGTAGCTGCAGCATTTCTTTGTTAAGTGCTATTTTCTGAAACTAAGTTTGCCAAAACCTCATTGTTTGTCTCTGACGTTAATGCAATCTTGCAATAACATTTACAATTTAACCAAATTCTCAGAGCTATAATTCTATATTTGCATTTAAAAACAAGCAGGTTTGGGGTTTGTTTTGTTTGTTTGTTTGGGTTTTTTTTACATGTATCAGACAGCAAATGTAAGAAAAACACCACATGTGCAAAACTCCTCCCCCCAACTTTTAGTATACTACATATTGGCTACAAGATATAAACTAACCTGCGCAATGTAGCTTTAATGTAGATATTTGCTATAAAGTTGTTATTCTTATCAAGAAATATTATTATAAAAAGCATACAAATTATTGTTCAGAAAGAAGTTAAGATTTTATGATCAGATTAGAATCATACAAAAAAATTTGATTTAAAAAAAAATCCACTTATTATCTACTTATTAACAAGCCTATCCTGAGAAACTCTAGCTGTAACAGGAAAAGGATACAAAAATGTCTAGAAATAAAACTCCAAAGCTCCCAATGAGCCATGGAAGATGGTGTAAAAAGTAGAGGGCCCGGAAGGATTCAGTAGCTGGCATCTTCAAAACAAGGCTCAGTCCATATGTACAGTTTCCCATCATGGCTAATGCAAACAGCAAGTAAGAGGTGCCTTCTGTTGATCTTCTTCGGAACTAAATAGAAAGAAGTTTTTACAAATACAAAGAAATGTTAAAACATGTACCACAGTAGCCAGTTATAGATAATTTTGGCATTTTGTACTATAACACATCCAAAGACTTTCAGTCATTCTTGTCCATCTCTTCCTGGGCTCTGAATCCTCCAAGCTTAGTACTTCCGGCACATATCACTGAAAACTACAGAAATTGTTCTTAGAAGCAGCTCTGGTTAATGTAATCTTTATGTAAGTGCAAAGCAGCAAGGATAATCTGCTTCCAAATGATATTTAGTTCTTAAGAAATCTGTTGCTCTATCAGTCTGTTTAGTAGACCTTTTTGAACATATCGTGGTATTCCAGCTGTGAAGGAAAAGGTAGAGGGAGAATATGAATAGGCTTGGAAATGAACTAATCATTTCCATAATCAATGCCTGTATACAATTGACAATGTAAAACCTTCAGGTCTTCTGTTGTGGTTTTTATTTTTTTTTAAACATACTGATAATGAAGAGGCTGTGGGGGGGGGGGAAAAAGTCAGTAATGGCATCTTTGTGAAAAGGGGCTAAAATTCTAAACTAATTTTCCTCTAATTCTAACTTTTGATCCCGTGGCTGGTTACTTAAGGTAGAATAGTTTGGAGAAAGAAAAGGGGAGACATCACTTGCTCATGACAACAATCACACAAAGGATGTTTCTGCTCATATCTGATAAATCCAACTGTAAACACTTCCTCTTTCCTGGCCAAACAATCCTCTTCCGTCAATCAAAGACCATAATCTTCCTAAAATTCTCACCATCCTCCTCTGAATGGGAAAAAAAACCCCATTTTTTTTCTTTACCATTTTAGACAGTCACAAAAGCAAAGTAGGCTTTCGAGTTCAAGAGGGCTCACTCTTAGGGAGAATCCAACATCTAAAGCAACAGAGAGTATTTTGTAAAATATACAAGTGTACTTAGCCAAAAACCTACTTACATTTTTATACAGCTGAGGAAATCTACTTCCCAAGTAAAACACACAGGATATATAGCCACAAATGAAGCCTGACATTTCAATCATATCAAGAGAGTTCTGAAAAAGAAAAGGCACGTATATTTTGGCAAGAATGTTTTCAGGCATTTCAGAGGATTAAACTGAGAGTCCACTGGCTGATCTTCTGGACAGAACTCCTTTCAAAGCAGTTCAGTGCTGCTCTTCAAATGACCAAAGAGGGCTAGAAAGGGTTTAATCTTTATCTCACAACAATGCACACTGCTGCGTCATAGCCATGACTGAGATCAAAACTAGTGCCAGGCTTTAGGATACGACACTAGTATCAATCCAGTCCTCCTGCTAAAAAAGCCTGGGCTCAATAATTCAAACCAAAACGAAAAACTGTAGCTAGGGCCACTAAAAAAAATGAATCATCCTGTCTGGAGAAAGCAAAATACTCATTTTTCACAGTTTAAGAGTTGTTAGTTTTCTCACTCTAGCTGTGTTTTGAAAATAAGCTGCTTCCCTGCTGGGCAATGTTGCTGGATTACAATTATTTTACTGGTGTTAGTATGAAGGCTATAAAATTGCTAGAATAGGCTGTGAAGTTTCCTGCTGAAATGACAGCAGCAGCAGGTACAATTGTTAATTTTCCACTTCTATTGATTTCACTCATGACTCTGTAGTCTCTACATGGATGTCTACAGTATTTAACACAAGCTGAAACACAACATGTATACGTGTTATTTCACAGAGCAGCACATCCTAATGACCCAAGGGACAGAAGAAGCCCGAAACTCAGGAAGCTGCTAAAAGAAGCAATTTTGTAACTTCTTTATTTTGGGACGTATGGTCCACAGTTAAAACATCCACATAGTGCGACATTTATGATTTCTAAATCATTGTTTAAAATGTCATCCAAATTTCATTCAAAGTACACAGTCTTTTCAAGATGCTTTTAGGTGGGATTTGTTTGGAACAGAAGCAGGTGAGAACTTACATTATTCCCTTCGATTACTGTACTCTGGTCTTGGTTTCTTAGTAACAGCTGACAGGGTAAAATAACACACAGTGCTATACACACCATGATCCAGGTTATGCAGAAATTCTTCAGGCTTTTGCTGCCTAGAATGACATACAAACAAATTAGCTGAAATATAACATCTGTTGTTGATTTAAAGTTACTTTTTGTTTGCAATATAAATATGTAAATTTAAAGGTACAATTTCATGTATCTTTTTCTTGGCAGCAATGTAAGTCCACCTCTTTCTTCTGGGCTCTGTGCCCACCCCTGCTCACTATCATAGTTGTGCTGTGTCTTCATGCAACAACTGAGGGTAGCAGTGCAGGAACAGGAGGGGAACTCCTTAAATGGGCATTGCTACCGAGAGAGAAAATTTTCATACTCAGCTTATCTCTTATATTAACTCCTAATAGTTTACCATTAAATAACAGCTGATAAAGAGAAAACTACTAAGTAGAATAGAATGTAACAGTTTCTTTCAGCACATCTTGATTAAAAACTGCAAAAGCAAGGATATTTGAAATTTAAATTAACAAAAATATCTTTAAGATAAATATGTAATCTAAGTGCTCTGCTGGACCAGTCTCTGTGTCCATGGTTAGCTAGATATTGAGCCTTGTCAAGACTCCCATATCCAAAGACACAGACTCCATCTAGCAAGTCTCCATAGACACCTACAAGACAACTTGAAAATGGCAGACAATCCTACAGAACTCTGGTGCTATGCTATCTTCTGTATCTACAAGATGCTGGTAAAGTCCTGCAGTCACTGTTACCAGTGGAAAAAATTGCTGTACGGCATTAGTAAGCCTGTCCTAAAGACCTGTAGTCTAAATAACACAGACTTAGTAGCGCTGTTCCACAGGCTGCACATTGAGATGCAAAACTGTCCAACTTGCCTAGGGTAACTGCTCCAGAACTGGGTATTGAAAAGCCCTCTTTCACAGCTTTAATCACAGTACCGTTCCTCCCTCTCCAGCTATGCAAACCATTGAGCTGAAACAGGCACTGGCAGTTAAAATGTACAAAAGCCTGTGTTTGTTTTCAAGAGTAGGCAGCAGGAAGGAAATATCTTCAGCACTGACCTATCTCCAGGTTTATTATCAGTTCCATATTGAATGAATCTGCTTTATCCCTATTTAGTCTGCTGGGCAGGCATCTGTTTTACTTCAGCTTTTTGTTACCTCTGCTGCACCATGGATTTTCTTTGATACTTACTTTTTTTTTTTAGATTGATGAGTTAATGTTTTTGATTTGATACAATGTGAACAGAGCTTTCTGTCTTTCATTTCAGTCAAAACAGTAGTCCATTGGTAGGCTGAGTACTACAACTACTGTCAGGATTTTATGAAGCACAACTCAGGTAATTTCATTCCCCTTAAATATGTTTTTTAACTATATGTATTGAAACAGAGCACATGAAGATGTCAAGATATTTTATGCTATAAGCAAATAAAGTCCAGTTTCAATCAACATGGAGGAAACTAACTGAACCACACAAAGAAATAATGCTTGCTTTCAACTTATGCATATATTTAGATAGCTGTAAGTAGACAGTAAAACCATGGAGTAAGTTAAAATATGGAACCAGATTCCACAAAACTACCGCATTTTGTATGTCTATATAAACTGAAAGTACTACATGGAAAATATTTACAGATATTATGTGGGTAAGAAAAGAGAAAGGCAGAAAGGCAGAGAAGAGAAAGGGCAGGATTTTCACAAGAGCCTGAGAAAACTGGAAGCAATGGGCCTAACAATGTCAACCAGAATTTGTGCACTCTATTTTTTTGATCCCTCTGAAAAAAAATTATTTAAATGCTGTAGAAAATATCAAAGTAAAGAGTGTGCTACATTATGGAGAACACTTCAATTGTTGAAAAACCTTACATTTTGTCATCTTCTGGTTCTTGAGCTTATAGTAGACAAATTGTGAAATCATAATTATATCCATGTTAACATAAAAAATGGCAGTGACAATCTGAAACAGAAGATACATTTGCTTGTTCAGTATACAAATAGTTCAAAATACCTTCACTTAACTGCATGGAAATTTTGCTTCATAATCACAATGTAAATGACAAATAGCAAAGCATTGCCAAAAAAAAAAAAAAACAAACCAGAAAGCATTTCCAGTACAAAACAAGTTAGACTGCTGCAGATGAATACAGTGTAAACCTTATGCAACAGGGACTTGCTGACACAATCGCAATAGCTGGTCTTTTTTCAGGATGCATCACACAAATTCCTACCTGGACAGACTGATAAATCCTTCCTGCCCAGAAGCTTAAGTCCGTTCCACCTAGTTTCCCAGCATTTCAGAAGCTACTAATCTTACTCAGTGCCTCTTCCCTCAATAAGACAAAACTGACATTCTCTCTTCCCCTTTTCGTAATGGGGAGATGGAATAGTTAGTGCCACATGTTAAGCTGTAAAAGAGAAGACAACTCTGTCCACCCTTGGGTCCATCTCCAGCTTGTAAAAAAATTCTGCAGGTGGCTGACACATACCTCTTTCCCTTTTAATTAAGAGTCAAAAATAAAAACCACAGATAAGAAAGTATTGGACACAATTAATGTATTGCTGAAAATGACTGTTCCTTTCAGAGAAACCCTCCCATTAACAAAGAAAATATCTTTTCAAATTAGTCAGACATTAACAGCTTTGAACCAGCATTTCCCTGTTAATAAACAGTTTTCTTAAAAAAAAAAAAACACAACCAAAAAAACCCCCCAAAAAACAAGAGGAAGTTTAAAGAGTAGCTGCCCCAAAACAGCTTCATCTATTACAAGCTAAACAACACAACTTCCTTCCAGCCCCTTCCAGCCCTATTTGCTCTGCAAGCTTACTTTGATGCTGAAGCTCAAATGAAAATTCCCCACTTCATTCATCATTGAGTAACACCCAGTAAGTTTCTTTGAATGTTAATTGTAAGTGTGAAATGGTTCCTATAACACATAATAGTATCAATGTAAGTATTTGGGAAATTATGACTTATTTTATAGATGGTAGATCAGTGAACAGAATACAAAACTACTTCACTGTGCAATATTAAGTTATCCTAGAGTTTAAAGAGACAGTTTGAAAAGGAGAAATCAAAAAGTAGGAATATTGACAGATTACCTGAATTGGCAGTTGATTTGTTAAATAGCAGCCTACGAAATTTGTAAGGTCTCCAGCTATCCAACACAGCAGAAAGCCCAAAGACAGCGCTTGATCCACTCTTCCATTCTGACAGGCAATGTAAATTTGACTGGCACAAATTCCAGAAGTAATTGTAAAATAGTGTAAGCAAAAAATGTTTAATAAGCTCAGAAGTACATTTTTCAAAATCTGAATAAAGGAAGATTAAAACTCTAACCACAAGAGACCTATCACAGCAATACTCCACTTACTTTTTGAAGAAAAACTCAGTATCACTATAGCTCAAATTACAATCTCCCTACTGCTTGCATGTGCTCCTTTTTTGTGGCCTGCACTGACATACCATTTTCTGGACACCAGAACTATGCCATAAGCATTTTATATTCATCTGCTGTAAATACCAGCCTTTAAAATACTGAAATAAGAAAAAGTTATTTAACATAGAAGGGCTAAGAATGGACAAAGCTTCTAAAAGAGCTGACAACTACACTTAAGCCTCTAAATTGGAGAACTGTTATTCAGATTCACAACAGGGACTATGAAGCAATCCCAAAGTGAGTCCATTAGACATATCTTGATGAATTCCATGCTCACTAATATGACAGTTTTAATGTAAAGCGCCCTTTCAACTAATATTTCAACTAATATTTCTGAAGCTCAACAGCTTACTAAGAGTGGTTTTATTTTGCTTGATTTCCATAGGCCTTTTACTAGTTCAGTAAATTATATCCCCCTTATGGGGACAGACTTTGGAGTCAATCCCATTTTGTTTCAGGTATTTTCACCTGCTGGGGGCATTTCTACTTTTCCTTTGTCATCTTCTACCTATGTATTTGAAACCTGAAGCCAGTGCCAGTGACCAAACAGCAACTGATTTAGCACTACTGAAGTGCTAACTCATGTGCTGTTTCTGACCTTTCCTCAGTCCAAATTTCATTGGCAGGAGCCAGCACAACAGTATTGGTGACATAGCATGTGGCTTAAATAAACACTGAGCCAGCTTCTGCTGCAAGTGTGCCTGTGTGTGTGCACACATCTCAGGGTAGAGAAGATAAGAGAGAAGAGGTGATTTATTCTCATTTGCTCTAAGTGGCAGAGATTAGTGTCAAGTCAGTACAACAGAACAGTACATCAAGCTCATTTGTCAACCACCAAATATTGTTGCAAACATGAACAACATGCTTCTCTGGCATATTATATCTGTATTATGCAGATAAAGAAACATATCCAAGATAAAATAAAAAAAAGGCAGCTTTTGAAAAAGGCTTCAGGCAAGATTACTCATATTTGAATCTGAGGACTGCTTAAGACTTTAAACTTACGGTAGTGCAGCAAACAGAAAACAGACAATAGAAATCAGTCCTATGACAACGCTCCAATACTCCCACGCGTTCTCGACACATTCTTCTAGGAGATGCCAAATCCATGGTGTTCCATTTATGCACAATCTCCTCTTCTCTATTGGGGGGATATTTAAAGCATGTGTATACAGCTGAGAAGCCATCATTCCTGGACCGAGATTCAATTTCCGAAGTTTATTTCTGCCTCCATTTTTACCCCATGCAAATCCGCAAATCCGTTTACCAATGCTGAATATCTTCTGTGAAAAGACCTCTGCATCCAGACGGATGCTTGATATCACAGTTATTTCCAATCTCATAAACGAACCTGCCAAATTCAAAGAAATAAATATAGCCAGTGTGAATAAGACATTAACCGTACAATGCTTGCTTATATTTATTGCTTACAGAAGAAAAGTTAGACTTCCAAGAAAGAAAAATACTTTGTGGTCCATTGCATTCATTAGCTCTTGACAAATATGCAACACTACAGATTTATATCACTATAGCATTTTAGTCTGAGGTTATGTTAGACTGAGACTGCCAGTTACACTGAGGTGCCAGCAATCTGCTACAAGGTAAAGTAAACCGGCAATTTATTTGCACCTAAGATGAAAACTCTGATTTTCATGTTCAACATTACGCCAATAAAGTAACAGTGCTTTCTTTAATGGTACTAGCCCAAATTCTGAACACTCTACACTTACAAAACATAAATATAATGTTGCTTTCTATGCAACTAATTTCAGGATAATGTTATGAAAAAGAAGTCACTTATGACTCAGATTCCAGACAAGCTCTAAGGTCCACTTGAATCTAGCTAGCTCATCAGACTAACTAGTGATTTAACATAGTGTCAAACAGTTTGTGTTATTTAATACTCCAGAGCAAAGACAGAAAACGTAAGAAACTTACACAAGGCAAATGTAGGGTACTCCCACTTCCAAAATCCCCAGAATGAAACATAATGGTACAACGTGGCTTAAATTTTGAAGCAAGGGAGGGTTGGGTTTGACCTTTAAAATTATTTTCTTGCAGCCAATTATAATAATTCTGGATATTTTTTGTTCCTGCTGAAATAGCCATCCTGTTTGAAATTTTAATATTTACTTAGAAGGCTAACCATTACAAAATTGAAGAAAATTTTAACAAAAATGCAGAATTATCTATTACTAGTCCTTGAAACTTCCTGCTGACAAAAACCAGCTGATTTCCCACTCATTCTGATGATAATTTTATTCCTCTGAAGGTTAATAATTCCTCATACAGAGGAGTCTTAAATCAACTAGCTATTAAGGAAAAAAGCCAGAGCAAATGCACTGTTTAAAAAAAAACCAAACAACAAAATAAGTACTATACTAGTAGCTTCACCTGTTTAGTACTTAAAGCCAGATGTAGAACCAGTAAGATGGTGAAAAATTCTAAGACCATTTGGAACATCTCAGATGCACAGTAAATTCAGAAAACAGGAAGAAGTAATACTGCGATATAAGAGCATCCCTCTAGAAGTGAATAAAGTTATTTAATATCTCACAGACAACAGTCCCCAAAGGCCCGATGTTTGTGGCTGGGATTTTTTATGTTCTTCACTCCGCACACATGGGGACAGGGCTTGGAAGGGCTGACAATATACCCTTTCTGCAATGTAACAGGTTGGAGCCACCCTCATTATGCATCAAACTACTTTCAAATCTTGATAAAGTTTCACAAAGTTTACAGTGAATGATGCTCTATGAAAATAAAGTTAGGACTCACTTTGCTAGTCATTGAGAAACCTGCTTTTTCTTTTCATGAGACTTCAGGTATCTATGGTGTTAAATGCTGGAACAACTTTTCTGCAGAAACTGGCTGCCTCTCAAGAGAACTGTCATCATTGGACCTAAACCAATTAAACGATAGAAAAAGAACATGTATTCATACACTGAGAATTTACCTTAGCCTATTAGATACATTCAGCTTATACTGGTGAAGTTATTAGACTTCATAGCCATCTTTGACAATAATTTTTAAAGTTGAAAAGAAGTTGTGAGTAATGTTTCAGGTAAGCTTTCCTATTCTGGTACTCTGCGGCTGAGCAGGGTTTTACCACCTACTAAAAAGGGAGAAACATCGAAGCACACATACTACTTAGGCAGCTTTTAGGCATGAACTTTCAACCATTCATAAACATTGTAACAAAAATCTTACACATTTTATTAAGCTTCGTCTCAAAATGCCCATTTAAAGATAAGCAAAATGTGTCAGATTAAAAAAAAAAAAAAAAGATTGAACATGGTATTTTAAAACCATGTCTGAAAAATTAGGTTTAACATGGTATTTAAAACCATGTCTGAATATCATAACTGCAGTTGGACTCACGCATGCAAAAGTTCTCTTATAAGATCAAGGACTATGTGGTAGCAAGTCTAAACAAGGCAATTCAGACACAACCACCTGATCTTATGCTATACCCTGCTCCAAAACCCTGCAGCTATTACGGAAAGCCAAATAGTTTAAAAAGTGGTAGGAATTAGACAGGCCACTTACACTTCCCAGATGACTGAAGACTCGAGCTTTGGCCTCCTGCCACACAACACACTTCGCACATTTAAAGCATGTGGATATTCTTGGGTTGTTATTACTTGACATTTATGCAGCAGAATAATGTCCGTGTTGCCAGTCCTTGTGACTGTATTTTTCATCTTACAATAATTGCTATTTTACTTAAATCCTCAGCAAAATACTCTGTCCCAGTAAGAGCCCTACCACCAAAACCAATTCCACCAGTGCCTAGCACAACTGGAAGCCATCAACTAAACATATTGGCCACAAAACCTGAACTCCTCCTGCCATTGCAGGAAGGCAAAAGGCAATGGTGTCAGTGTTTGATCTTCAGTTATTTTCACACCTGGACTGGGTGTGCCACATTAGGATACAGCCTTCACCGAATAAGCTATGTCTTCTGACACAACTATTTTATAACTATGTTTTGAGCTCAAAAGAATAATGGTGTTTGAGCTGGACTGATCCAGATGGTTCCCTCCCCAGATATATAGAGTCTTGCATAGATATACAGTCTTGCATTGAATTTTTCCTCAACATTTAAAAAAAACTTTTACTTTTCTGTTGTTGCATTAAATGCTTTCCACCTGAAAACAGGATAAGGAGATTGCTATGACATTTCTTTTCTTCCTATAGTATTTAAGTTGTCAATGATGAGAAAGGAAAATAATATTAAAAGGTGATTTATGTTGCTGTAACAATTCCTTGCCTGTAACCTCATATTCTTTCTTAGAGTACTGCCCAAATACTAGTTACTACCATTTGGAAAAATTACAGTAAAGGTATTATTTTCACAGAACAGTTAACTTGGAACCTTGACACCATACCTTTCTGAAAAGATTTAGTGTTTGCCTAGCTAGAAATAAAACCGTTATGGTGTAAGGTATTTAGTAATAAGGAATCAGTAGCTTGAGACTCCTGTTTGGACACTTTTTCTTATTTTAATCCCTTATTTCGGAGTAAAAACGCGCAAACAGAAATAGTCAATGGTTTAAAAGTGAAATCCACTTCATTAAGAATAGCTTCACAGCGCAGACGAGGAAAAGCAAGCTTTCCCTGGAACTTGGGAGACTTGCCACAGATTCTCTGCCTCTCCAACTGCCAAGCTGCCGTGAACATCCATGTGTTCTGGCTGCTGTGTGTTCCTGGATGTCAAATAACGAGACACTGCTAGTAATGTGTAAAGATGTCAGATATGTGTATTTGGCAGATTTGCAAGTTCTCTAAATAGCAGCTAATAACAGCCTGAAATCCAAAAGGATGTTGAGTTGTACAGTATTCATAATTTAATTACTCCTGGGGAAAAAAAAAAAAAAAAAAGAAGTGGAGCTAAGCTAAGGAGTAATTCAGGGCTTCTGAAACACTTCCCAATATTAACCCGGTCATCATATTTTGTCTCCAGCTATTCTCTAAACACATTTTTATACAATCCCGATTGTGAATGCTGCCTCTGAATTCATAGCTGATGATAAAGCATGACGGAATTTTACCTAGAAACCAAGCCCAGTTCTCACAGAACACTTTCAACTTAGCTTGGAAAAAAAACCCCAAACCATAAGGAAGCGCCTTTCTTCAGGAGAGTCCAGCAGGCACCACAGCCCAAAAGCCCCCGGGGGAGCACCACCCCTTTCGGGAAGGTGGGTCCAAGAGGCGGCAGCAGTTTCATGGCTTTCTGCAAACCCTGGGTGCCCCGGCAGGCCTGTCCCCCGCACCCCAGACGGTGACAGTACTTGGTCATCAGAGGAGAAACGGGAATGGGGAAGGCAACGTTAAAGGAATAATAATTAAGAATGACTTTAAGAAAGGACAGCGGCTCTCTGGTTCCACGCACATGGCAAAGCGTGCTCGGCAGGGCGGGGGCTGTCGAGGGCCGCAGCCCCGGGAGACCAGGGCGGGCCTGTCTGGGGAGGCGAAGCCGCGCACCCGAGCGGGGCAGGCACCGACCTGGCCAGGGCTGCTGCTGCTCCGGGGATCCGGCTGGGCGCGGCGGGCCCGCCCGGCGCCGCACACCTCTCCCCGCGCCGCCGCCACCACCGGAGGGCGGTTTCGCCGCGCGGAAGACCCTGCGGACAGGGAGGGGGTTACGCTCCCGCGCACGGCGGCCGCCACCCGCCGGACGGCGCCGGGGGAGCCCCGCGGCCGCCGGGAGCCCGCCGCACCCTCAGCGCCCCCCTCCCCGCAGCGCCCCCCAGCCCCGCGCGGAGGGGGAGCGCGGCGCAACCCCCCGACACCCACCCCAGCGGCTGCCCGTCCCGCGGCGGGGAAACGGGAGGGAGAAAGGGCCGGGCCGCCCGCGCCGCCGCCGCCCCTCCCCTTCCCCCGGCAGGCCCGCGCCGCGCCCGGCCCGGCGCCGCCATGAGCCGCCACAGCGGCGGGGCTGGGACGCCCTCTGCGGGCGGGCGGCTGTGCCGCGCTCACGGCCGGGCCGCCCCTCAGCCCGGGCCCCGCCGCGGAGCAGCCTCCTGCCGGCGACCGAGAGCCGCAGCCCCGAGGCCGAGCTCGCCCCGAGGAAGGGGGGCAGATGTTGGCGTGGTGTGAGGAAACTGAGGCTGAAGGAGGCAGCGGTGCTCCGAGTCACAAGGAGCAAACGTGCACACGCATGGTTATTACAAAACGTGGTAATCTTTCTTGTGCCTTTCAGGCGCGAAGCCGGGGGGGGGGGGACACACCTAACACTGCCCTGTACAGACGAAGGTGCCTGAAGTGGCGCTTATGCTGACAAGATGCAAACAACTGTGGTATTTTTAAGACTTAGGCAGTTAATGTCAGCGGCGCTACCCCTCTTTCATACAAAAACATCGCTTTCAGGCTTGTACAGTGCACATACGCAGAGCAGCCATTGGGAGAAATAGAGAAGCGAGGTTTTGCATGAAGAGGGCCCTGGCCATTCATTTACCACAGGGGTGAAGCCGATGTGCCCTTTGCAAACCCAGGCTCTGCTCTGGACACCTGATAAACACCATGGTGACCTTCCACTGCGGTGTTAGTGCTCACTTGCTGAGCCTTGGCGGCTCTTAAATGCCGCCTTTTGATTTGATTGGTAATGGCAGTTTAGTGATCTGCGATACAAAGAAGTCTAATGAACAATCCTGGGATCTTTGTAGGATATGTATCTTTGGACATGAATATTTTAAAATATTTTGATAGGAAAGACTGTTGTATAATTTACTGAATTTTTAATATAATTTTATTTTTTATTCTCATATAGGCTCATCATTTCTGTAGTTACTGCAGCCTAGCTAATTAACGCAGGGTTGGAAGAGTGATTAAAGGAAGGCTCGGATATCTGCATTGTTCTAGTTTAATTGCTGCTCAAGCAATGATTCAGTGTTGGTTTTGGCAGTTCAGCAGCATTTGTCTGGCACTGTGAAATTCCCTGTTTATGTCCATGAGACTCATCTGTTGTTGATGGGCAAAAGCATGCAGATCTGCAAAATTTTTAGTAGCATACAGACTTGTGGAAGGAATAGGTTTTGTTACATGCCTTACAATGTTTTGGCTGAGATGCTCAGGTGGTGCCTGTTGTAACAGAGCCTGATAGCTAGAGTCTCCTCACCTGTGTAGACAGAATTGGGTCATGTGGCTGGTGCAGCGCCGGAGAAGAGGGGAGCAGGCTGGAAGGAGCCATCCATGCTGCAGGGGGGCTGTTCTGGCAGCAGGACTGCAGAGGACTCGTTTCCTACACCTCCCCACTGCCTAGAGAAAAGCCATCTTGGTGTAAGTAACCCGTGTGGTACCTAACCCAGAACTGGATGTGAACATGAAGCATGCAAGAGCAGGAACTGGAGAGACCATGCAGGTGACTGGAGAAGATGAAATAATCTGCAAATGCTCCTCATAACAATTTATGAAGGCAAACAAAATTTGAGCAAACTGGTAACAGAACCTGGAAAGTGTTTGTGCTCTGAGGGCATTGATAGGCCTTGATGGCCCTGACCAGCCTCACCTGGGGCCTTCACCCACACCTGCCCAGGTGCCCCAGTTCAGCTTAAGCTGAGTCCCTCAGTCCTGGATAGACTTCAGACCGATGCTGTTAGCAGCTTGGCTCCTGGATGGACCCTTCATGCAAGCACATTATAGCTTGCATCCAGCCCTGTTTCCTGGATGGACTTCAGACCTATGCTGTAGCCTTGTCACCAGCCCTGTCTCTAGCCTTGTCTCTTTTTGCTCCTGGCTGGACTCCCTGGGTGTATCTGGGGCTTGGTTCACCACTTGACTCTCTTGGGACTGTTAGTGGCTGGTGTTGCCTGCATCCAGCTCTGCTGGCTGTGTTCAGACCCTGCAAGGCTGAGCCCTGCCGGTGAGGGCACTGCCTGCACCGAGATGTCTCTCTGCTTATGCCTTGCCTTGCTTTAGGTTACCGAGTAAGCAGGTTTGAGTATTTTTATTATTTAAGTAAAAAACCTACATATCACTAAATACATCAATGTAAGTATGCTGACGATTAGATACAATTTGGTGACCTCAAATGAGCTAATACATTTAAAAATACATAACATTAATCGTAAAGAAATAGGAGTAAATTAGCAATTTATATGTGGCAAAACACTGTAAAGATACCTCCAAAATGCTTCCAGATGCTAGAAAACATTTTCAGAAACAGAGGTTGAAATTCATAGGTTTATACAGGCCAGTTGCTGCCTCTGTTCCTGGAATGTAAGCATCTTCTATGTCATGAACTGCATTTTATCACATCTGCTTAAAAAAAAGTGAATAAAGAGAGGATAATGTGGTGAAAGACAGCCAATTATTTCATAAATGTAAACTACATTAAAAAGTGGTGTACAACATTATATATTTATGGATACAATTTTGTTCTACTGTCACATAACAAAATGAATAATACATTAGTCCAAGAACTTGTCATTAAGTGAATTTCTTTGTTGCCTTGCCATTAAAATAAAAAAGTCCTTGGTCTGTATATATGCATGACATTAACCCTTTCCTGGGAGCATAATGTAAGGTGGGTGAAGGTACTATTAGACTGCAAATTTGAAGTAGATTTTATAATGTTTAAGGTGAAATAATGCTAACGAAATTTATCAGAGAGATTTGAAGACATTCAAGAAATTTTTACTTTTTTTTTTTCTGTTAATGAGATGTGGTAAATGGAACTGATATTGAATATTATTTAGACAAGAAAATGCTGTTCTTTTTTACCCTCTCTGTTGTCAGAACATTATGGTAACCAGTAGGAAAGAGTTTCTTTGCAAGAATTAATGAGAATGTTGAACTGAAGGAGATTTATTTAAGCATCGGAAAATTTCCAGGTAAGGCTGACAGTTCTGTTTGATCAGTTTTAACTCTAGAATACCAATCCATTTTCTCTTGTAAGTCGCTATGTATTACAATATCGGTATCGCATTTATGTCTTACTTGTTGTAATGAGGTTGAGTTCAGTTGTGACAGCCATGACTTTTCTCTGTAGTGCCTGCTTATATTGTTCTAAAGCCTGATTCTCAAAAGTAGTGAAAGAAAATATTTTAAAACAATGTGTGTGAAAGCTGAACCAGTGTCTACAGAAGTTTACAGATACAGAGGACTTTCAGTGGCTTGTGAGCCAGCAAGGTGCCCTTGCGGCAGAAGCAGACAACAGCACACTGGGCTACCTTAGGCAGAGCATTGCCCATCGCTCAAGGGAGGTGATCCTTCCCCTCTGCTCAGCACTGGTGAGATGCGTCTGGAGTGCTGGGCTCCCCAGTACAAGAGAGACAGGGACATACTCAAGCGAGTCCAGCGAAGAGCCATGGAGATTATTAGGGGGTGGGAGCAGCCAATACAGAGGGAGAGGCTGAAAGAGCTGAGACTGCTTAGCCTGGAGAAGAGAAGGCTCAGGAAGATCTTATCAATGTATATAAATACCTGATGGGGAGGAGTGAAGCAAGGCTCTTCTCAGCAGTATCCAGTGACAGGCCAGAAGCAGTGGATGCAAACAGAAATACAGCCAATTCCAGTTAAACATAAGGAAAAACTTTTTCCTGTGGGGCAGGTCAAACACTGGAACAGGTTGGCCAGAGGGACCGTGCGCTCTCCATGCTTGGAGATGTTCAAAGTCCAACTGGAGGTGGCCCTGACCAACCTGCTCTGGCTGACCTTGCTTTGAGCAGGGGGTTGGACTAGATGATCACTGGTGGTGCCTTCCAGTCTCAACCATGCTGTGATTCCCTGACTCTGCGAAATGGGGCAATGAATAAATAAAAATTTTAGAATGAGACACTTACTCATATGGTTAAAGTTAAGTTCAAGAATCTGTTGACAAGATCTGGTACCTCCTAACAACGTCTCCTAAGTCCATGGTATCTACCTCTGGTTTGTACAGGTTTCAATGTTTTTCCGTATCTTTTCTTTCTTAAATTCTTGTCCTTCCAAGGAGAGAGAGGAACATCTATTTACAGTCTGATGAGGAAGACTAATGGGGCAATCTAATTTGATGATTAGGAGAAAATAACCTTTATTGTTAAAGTCGGTTAGACCGGATATGGGAATTTCAGGCCCCAGCCTAAATTCTTGTCTTGCCCCATGAGTCCCGCTGAGGAAAAAAAAGGAATTCCTAATACAGTCAGATGATGATGTAACTGTTTCAGTGTTGAGCCTTCTAGGTGTTCTGCAAAGTTCTCAATGTAGATGTATGTGATGAGTTTGCCCCTTTCAAAAGTAAGATTAAACTTATCTGAAATACCATTTATCTCAGAATGTGTTAATCTGATTTTTTTTTCTGTTTTCTCCTTTTTCTCTCTAATGTAATTGACAGCAGAATTGAATCAGTTTACTACTGAGATGGACTTGAAAGGTGAACGCTAAATTTTCTATTACTTGATTTTAATGCAATGTGTACACCTCACTATTTGATAAATTCAGACCTGCTGGGGAAAAACTGAGAACCACATTTTGGACACAAAGGATCAGATGTTGACTTATGTCGCAGAGACTATTGGTTTAAACTTCTAGTTTATAAGAGAAAAATGGTTTCTCTGCAATATGTTTTGAAAATTCAGGGAGTTGGTTTCATACTGGAGCCCCTGCTGTTGGCTGTGTGCCACATCTGCGGAGTCGGAGGTTCTCAAGCTAGGGGGGAATACTTAAGGAAAAAGACAACAGGTATAGCCGTGCCACCCAAAAAAACCCCAACCCCACAAACAAACCCAAACCAACAAAAATTAAAAAAAACGCTCAAAGAAACTGAGGTAATGCAAATTTTGTGAGGCAAATTTTGCTCAGGCCCTGGCCTGAAGTTAAGCCAAGTGAACAGGGCATGGAAAAGCACTGGGCACAATGTGTGAAATTGCCAGATGTGACAGATAATGGCGTGAGAAGCTAACAAAAGCTAACAGAAGTTACAGGTGTGGGGGAGGGCTGGATTGCACAGCTGGTTAAGAGGGGCCCTTAGGGAAATGATCAAATCTCACAGATAATTTAGGGGAGTACTGGGGACCTTCTTGGGAGGGGAATCCTGCAAGGCCAGCTGTATCTAGACAACTGTATCTGTAATACTATATAAAACTGAGTTTACCTGGATAACGATAATGGAAATACTAGTTTTGTGTATGGAGAGGCATACACGAGGCAGAGGAAGGGAGGATGGCCAAGAAACAGGACAGGGGCCTGATAAAGTGTGCTGGCTGGGGGGTTCCTGTTGGCAGCCTTATGCTTGATCACTGCAGCTGGCACAGGATAATAAACCAAACTGGTTGTTCTGACCATGCCACAAGAGTCAATGCTGGTTTTGTGGCCAGGAGCTGGAGCAGGGAGGCTTCAGCTGTGTGCCACCTCCCTTGGTGGAGAGGTAGACAGCTTGAGCATCCTGGTACCCTGTCAGTGCCCAATCCAGGCCTGCAGCCATCAGCAGCTACCTGCTGATCCCTGATGGCACAAGTGCCCTATGGAAATGGGCTGAGAAATTCCAGAAAAGAGAGTCCAGAGGAGATTCAACAAGAATGAAAAAAAGCAAGAAAATATGAGAAGAGTGAGAAGCTGAAAGAGGTGTTTGTTCCAAAAGGAGATGTTTGAGAGAGCAAAGAATCATAGTCAAACACTAACAGAACAGTGATCTGTTGTCCTCTGTTTCTAATGGAGTAGGAAGAAGTCTGGCTACTGGGTAAATTCCTAATTATGAAGTGTTGAAAAGCTTTGCTTAGGGAAGCAAGATCAGAACAAACATCAGGTGTGCCTAGACCTGACAGCTCTTGCCTCAACATAAGGAGATAGGTTAGATAATCTCTTGAGGACTTTCCAATCCTACATTTCTATTGTTTCATGCTCACTTATTTGTATAGAAGCTTTCTTCTACAAATCTAGCAAACAAAACTTTGTCCTGGAAAGGCATTTACATAGCCATATTAGTGCTGATATTAATTCATTTAAATAACTTGTCCCATGAGGTGCTGCCTCTGTTCTTTTTTCTTTTTTTTTTTTTTTTCTTTCTTCCCTGCTGATTGGTTTCCTTAAGCCTTCAAATAACTGCCACTACTTAGCTCTGATGCCATTATTGAAATTACAGTTTCTGGTGGAAGTACTATTCCTCTTGTTTGTCTTTCAAAGCATTGTGCTCATCTGTGAGGTACAGTGTTAATGATGAGAAGCTTATATTAAGCATCTAAACAGATGTTTTAGTGTTTTTTAAATACCGACTCTTACTGTGGTATCTATCCATAGCCAAGAGGAGATCCTGTGCACAAGAAGGGCGTAAGCACATCGTATCAGTGTGTACTGATTCTCTTTCTTGTAAGTTAGCATAAATGCCTGTATTAATTTTAAATGTGGATCCATGGTACAGATTATCTGGTTTCATTAGTAGCTTCAGAGGGTAGGTGTTTATATTAATAATCACTGTTAGCCTATAGACTTAATTAGGATGAGAAACAGCTGGATGCTGTGCAGAACCAGTCTTGGCTCCAGATGCCGTGTCTCTCTGCAGCCTGATGCTCATCAGGCATGCCCTGATGGCTGGGCTCTTAACTTGTGGCAGCTGAAAACAGCATGTCCTCACGGTTACTTATCAATACTGCTTTTCCTTCCTGCTTCTAGGACCCTTTTAAAGGCTTCTGGCTCTTAACCATAAACCAGGAGCGTGAGCACCTATTGAAACAGTCCCTTGTGGTCAGGCAGTTTTTCTTCTGTGTGGGAGTAGCTGCCTTTGCTCTCCTAGGGTAAGTTTTCTTGACTTCTGCTCTCAGGGACAGAATACAAGGGTTACTTAGGGTGGCATCAACAGTTTAATTCATTTGCCCTGGCTATCCTTAAAAAACCTTTTGCTTAAGCCAAATGCAGTTTTCAACCCATTCAGGTATTACAAAGTAGAAAAAACATACAGAAATCTAAGAAGTGAAAAGTACAGCAGAACTGTTAAAGTACTCCTCAACTTGCAGAGCTTGTAACTCCAGTGGCACAAGTCCAGCACTCGATAATTCTGCTTGGTACAGTATATAAAAACTCAGCAGTGGAGTTATGCAGCTCAATTAGCACAGTTCATAAACTATGCAGCTCAATTAAGAAAGCCCTGTATGTGGGAAACAAAGTGAATGGAAATAGATGCCTGAAGTAATAAAATATGCAGTTCAACTGGAAAATGATGCAGGTGGGTAATGCGAATGTTATCTGATATGCAGAATGTGAGAGTGTGTATGCATATATGTGTATATGTAAAAAGAATAGATTGAGTGTGTTTGCAGTTTGTTCATCACAGCAAGGGAGGCTGCGGAGCATCTGAAGTACTGTCAGATGGACCTGCAGTGACATTTGTTTGTTGCCTATGAGTATTTTGGAACTGTCTCCAAAGCAGCAGTGGCTATGAAGAAATGAGTATGCAAACTTTTTCTATTTCTGATATACTTTATCAACAAGATGGCACCTAGATGCACAGCAGATGTTGTCTTTTGTGATGCAGATGAGCCTTTTGGAGCAGTGCAGCTGATAATGAGCTCTGTGTATTGTTACAAGATAGGGCTGCCAGGCAATAACCACCTACGAACCCAACTAACGAACAGCTACAGTGCTGAGGCAGGGTCTAGCTCCTCTGAGATGGTGGGTCAAATCCTGTAGTTTTTAGTCTTCATTTGGGGAAAACCTCTTTTAATTTCAACAGGAGCTTTGACTTTGTCTGGTATGCAGGATTTGGCCTTTAGAAATAAACAGCTATTCTAAAAGCGTCAAACAAGATCGGTGTGCTTTGCCAGTAATTGAAGTGGAGTATAAGCAATACTTAGTATGGAAAAAAAAAAATTAGACTAGTTAGAAAATAGCTTTAGTAATTAATATGGAATTTGGTAGAAATATTAGGTTGACATCTAACATTTTTTATTTGGCAGGACAGTTGACAATCCTGAATAATCCCCTTAGTGCATGAAACTATGCAAGTCCGCCAACTATTGGGCTGCTGCCAGTCAAATGTATGGCCCAGAATGCTTCTTGTTACCTGGTCCATATAGAAACCAAAGATTACTTCATAAATGTCTGTGTCACTACCCACTTCTTCGTCTGGGACAGCAAATGGGCATAAGGTAACTTGAGGAAATTTCTACTGGGAGAAAAAAAGACTATAAATCCTTGTAATGAGAGTAAGAGTCTCTCCGTTAACTTCAGTGGCCTTTTGAGAGGCTGTATTATTTCTGGGGTGAAATATTTCATCCTCACAGGAATGGAAACTCCAGGATGTGTTATCTGAAGAGAAAAAAAAAAAAAATCAAATTGGATATCTCCTATTATGGTAGAGGAAACATTGCATCCAGTTCTCCAATTCTTGGACAAAATTCCTAATATGTATGTAAAAGATGTAGCTGTGAATTAGTGAACTATGTGGCATGTGATAGATAAAGAACTTGCTTACAAGGGAAACATTTTCATGGTCCTCAAGGTATTTGTGTCCTCACTGATTCCATCAGAATCAGAGGAACACTGCCAGGTTTTAAAAATATGAGTGGATTAGGGGAATATTCATCAGTGTCTTGCTTGGTGAGATTTTGGGAGGCGTGAGTGCATATAGTTAAAGTACAGTAGTAGGTGGTGCCCCATCCTGGGCTGAATCTGTCCTCTGACAATGCCATCACCAGTGACCGACCATCAGGTCCTACAACACAGAACAGAATTTTGCTGTGTGAACTTATTTATCTCAACGCAGACTTTAACTTCAAAATCGGATAATCATTAGTCAAACATGTAAGCCATTTGGAGGTATGATCTGTGTTTCTATACTATTCTCCTTGGTTTTCCATGGCTGACTTTTGGCATACAACAGATTTTTGGCATCGGGACAGACTGCAGGGGTGTAAACCTGTTTTTTTCCATTAGCCTTTTATGTTAATAGGTTGGGAGGGGGTTGGATTTTTATGAATACACTAAATTAAAGAGACTCCAGCCTGACTGTGAAATTAATAGAGCTATCAAAAAACCCACTGTCATTATACAACAATTGTTAATTATTTACAAGCAAACTTCTGCAAGAACAGTATTGTAGCTGTCAGCATTGTTGTTATTAAAATTAAAATGCTTTGTCTGGGTAGAAGATAACATGACTCATTTAGGCTAAATGCAATGAATATGGAATATTCTGTTTCTCTTCACTAATTAGTCGGAGAGAGAACAATAGCATGTCTCTTTCCTAACAAGATGTTTATTTTTAAAAGTCTAACAAAATAAATATTTTCAGGGCTTTGTTTAAAAAGGACATAAATTCATTGTAGCTATTATAATAAAAGTTAAAACCAAGTTTTTTCTAGGATGAGAAAAACTATTTTCATAAAGTAATTTCTCCTTTTTCAGATAGTGAAATGTATGTGAAAATCTTTTTGTCTTATTATCACAATATATTATTTTGCCTTATTATTACAACATATTGCTTACCATGTGCATTATATGCTTTAGAATCCTGAGTTGCTCAAGTGCTCTTTGCTGTCTCTGATTTCATTTGTCTTTCCAAGCATATCCTGGTCCAGTGGTAATTTCTTGGTTGTCTGTGTAGTTGATTACAATTTTTATAAACAGCAAGAGGAAAGACAGAGAACTTTTAAGATGCCTGCGCTGGGTGGCTTGAGTCAGTCTTCCTGTTATATTCTTTCACGTGCCATCTTGCATTAGCTAAGATTTCATTGTCTTAGTGACATTAATGGTGTATAGCAATGAATCCATCAATGAAAAAGCAGAAGCAAAAGAATTAAGGTATGACCATGTCAGGGTTGTAAGGGTGATGCTAGCATGGCAAACCTCTGCAGGGAGTGTACAGATCGGAAGGGATCGAAGTGCCTAGCTTGGAAAAGACCACGTCACTGTCTTTCTCCACGGTAATGCCATCAGTCTTCTTTTCAAAGCTTGTTTGGGTCACTCTCACCTGATCCTTACTTTGCTGCCTTATATTCCCCAGCCTGCTGTCTGTCTTTGTTTTCTTTCTGACTGTACAGATGATTCTGGGAGCAGAGCGCATTCACTTCAGAATAAGAGATATTCTGTGTGGGGACCCCTTTCTACTGTCCGCCTTGTGACATTAAGAGAACGGGTTGTCTGAGAAGACAGTCAACACTGGTCTTACCCTTTCAGCATAGTTATCAGAAAAGCTTTTTCCATGTAAATCTTCTGAGGACTGCCATTAGCTAGCAACTGTACTTGTGTTTGAGTAAGTACAAAAACAGCTTGTGGTTCTACTTTTCCTTCCACATAAAAAATTAAAAGATTGTCAGACACTGGGGGGAAATGTTACTTTGGTTGCTATTAGAAATCGAAAGTAGGCTCGCAGTGAGTGAAAGAATCAATCTTTTAATTCCTACTGTACAAGAACTTAAGTTATCAGATGCAGAAGTAAAATCCAAGACCCTCATTTATGCTCTCCTAGTTAGACCATGCTGCCTTTTGAAACTTTTTTTTTTAAATCTCTTGTTTAGAAAATGATTTTTAGAGTGAGAATATTTATGTTCTGCTAACAGCTTGCAAGTTTTTTACAGTCTCGTAGAGGTAGAAGCAAGCTGTGTTCTTCATATACATACCAAGTTAAAAGGAAGATGTAGAGAACACACAATTGCATTTTATTTAAAAAAACAACAATTACGTTCTTAACATCATTAAAAGTACATGTTCACCCACTATTAATTTTGTATTTGGTTGCAGAGGCCATGGTGGAATGAACAGGAGCAAAAAAGCCATTTGGAGGATTTGCCATCAAAATTGAGGACTCATATGACTCATATGCATATTCTATGGAGCAGATTTTTTTTAAACTGTATAATTTATAAATCCTTTCTGTATTGCAAAAGGAGAAAAGCCCTAACAAGAATGGTACAAACATGCCTCCTCATTATCTTTGGGCAAACAGTCTTTCTTTTCTTCTAGCAGCTGACTAAGAGTGCTTGACCTTACACTTGGCTGTTATGAGAGTTGGTTCACTTGATATTACTTTGGCCGTTATTAGAAAAATGTCAATGCTGGGACACTCCCAGTGTGGGTTTGCTCCTAGGCTCTCCCAGGGAAGGAGGTCGTAGCCAGTATCAGTCCTGTCAAGATCCTTTGGGTCTGTGTGTAGGATAGGCTTTAGTTACGGTTGATTCATTGGGAATAGAATTTATTTATCAAAGAGAAGTTAAGGGGAAAAGTGTACAGACATGCTTAATGTGGAAGGAAAGCATGTTCAGCTTGTGTGCAGAATGCTGCCAGAGTGATTTAGAAATCATTTCTCCGCTATGGCTGCCAAGCTTTGGAGGTGTTCAGGTAGGTCCTGCGCACTAGTTCCACCTGGGCAGTTACGCTTTCTAAGGGTTGGCTGAAGTTCTACGATTTGGTGAGATGCAACAGGTGTCAACTGAAAGCATACATTTCCTCCAGTGTCCTACTCTTTCCTGATTTGTCTTTTGGCTAATGTTCCTCCAAAGACACTGAAAGGGTCCAGCCTTCTCATCAGCTTCTGAGAAGAGGCCCCATAATTAATATTAACTTCTGCAATTTCCTCGTTACTCTTAAGCAAGTTATTAATTAACTGAATGTAACCACTGGCTGTTGATAAATCCTTTTAACTAATTCAAATTCCATATCAAGCTCGGAGCGTTTTCACTCAAGCTGCTGCTGAAGTTAAGCTTTGTGAAGAATTAGTTCTGATCTGTTTTTGAGTGTCGAAGTTGGGGAAAATGGAGAGAAGATATTTGTTTGCTTGATTCCACATGACAACTCCAGGGTAACTGAATAGACTGTACGGTTGGTTTGACAAGGCTGTGCACTGAGCCAGCAGCCTCGCATACCAGAGACAGGGGGATGGAAGGGGGACTGACAACTGTAATGGATTTTATCAGAATTTCTCTAAAGAGCGACAATTTGCCTTCAATTATTAATGTTTTTCAGAAGTTTCTCTTCTGAGAGGTATGAATAACTAACTTAAATATGCATTCATGTAACATTTTCAATAATGAATAAATTACTGCATGGAAAGAAGTTGAGTAGCAGATCCAAATGTTAAATAATGGAAGAGGTTTTTGAGAGTGTAGGAAATGTAGTCTTTAGTAGTGTGACTGTTACTGGGTTTTCTGTGAATGCAGGAACTGTGGTTATTATATGTATAAATGTATTACAATGATGTTTGTGAAAAATGTTTTAAGTTAGCTTGAAGTGCCACAGAAAGAAAAAGCAGTGCCTGTGTGTTGTGGTGTGTGGCAGCATGTACATTAATTCTGCAGTGCTTTTGACTCATCCTGGGGCTCAAATGTGTTTCACTTTCCTCCCCGTGCTCAAGAGGCATTTTGTGCCCAGTGCTGTAGAATTATTGCCTTACGTTAGGGGAACTTTGAAAATGCAGGCTAGGGAAGCTGTTGGCCCTATTAAAGCATGTGCTGAAGAGAAACTGGAGTGGATTGCCAGGTACCTAGGAGGAACCTTAGGATGTTCAATGATTGTTTGGTGACTGCTATTTCAGGAGACTTTGAGGGACAGTGACTTTGAATTTATTTATTGCTCTAGTCCAATTTGCACTTCCAGAGTGGCATTCTTGGAGAACCTATCCTGTAGTCCCTCATGCTCTGTTCCATTTAGCCTTTCACTCTTTTTAGACGGAAATACATATTTATACATTTTGTAAAATTATATAACAAGTCCTTTTTCTGTAACATCACTACCGTCTTGAAAATCTGTCACAGATATGAAAGCTCGTTAAGCAACATTTGAAAATGACCAGCTTTTGACAGCATCACCATGACAATGAGTATATTGGTATTTGTTATATGAAACAATTTATTCCGTATTAGCAGTGTGTTGTTTATTTTAGCATAATATTATAATATCATGAAGATATTTAGAAATGGAATTCTTACAAATATGTCTTACTGATGTTAAAAAATGCTAAGTCTTATGAAGTGTTATATATAGCATTGGTGTGTTCTGAAACAGCAGTCAAACATAAACCTTTGTGATTTCTTATATACTGAAAATTGTAGAAAACTGCCTCAACAGCACATAGGTTATCAAGTAGTTTTTTATATATATATATATAAAAAAAAAAAATTGGTCAAGTTATTAAACTGTTGCAAAAGTAGCACTTAGCAAGTTTATAAGTACATTCTTACCACTCTGCATCACTTGGGTTCTGCACGGATTGTGCAGCCAAAATTGCCTCAGTGATCTGTGAAATCTGGTTCACTAAAAGCAGCATCTGACCTATAAAACGTACTGATTAAGCCAGTTTATCACAGGGGTGAATATTTACATGCTGATTTACACGTCTAGGAAGAACACTGAACTAACCTCAAACTGAGGATAGTAGTATAGCCCTGCAATTCTGGTAGAAGAGATGGATCTTAAGAGAGGCTGTATAATTCCTCTGATTATTTTGCAGTTGCCTCCAATAAGAATACTGCTTCCTTGTGTATGAGAACTGGATGTTGAGAGCAAGTCAGTTCACAGCTCCCAGGACTGCAGCAAGGTGTTTCATTAGCCAAAAAAAAATTTAACCCTAGCCTAATTAGTAGACTTCATAATTTATTGTTTCATCATCTGGTACAGCTCAGCATCCATGGGATTTCTAGACGACATGAAGTGTGGAAACCTGTCATGACAGAAAAAAAAAACAGAGAGGCTTGTAGGAAACAATGGTTGTCTTGTGGGAAGAGTTTAAATATATGCAGCTGATCTCATGGGAACTGCTGTAGTCTATTCACCCTGTGTGAAAATGATGCTCTTTCAGTATAATCTTTAATCCTTCTCTTTCACTGAAAATGTGAGAACTTTATTTAAAAGTTTTGAAAGAGTGCTCTATTTTAGTGAGTAAATGCTTTTCAAACATAAAAATAAATCAAATTATTAGTGTAACACGGAGGGGAAAAGTTCTCTGAAATACCTTGCAATATTCTGTCCATAAATTGCATATGTGAATGTTCTTGGGAAGTTTCAGACTGAAAATAACCAGGAAACGTATCCATGCTTTCTTTTTTTCCTGGATGGGCGCATGTGGGGAAGGAAGTATCCAGCAGTCTTGGAGAAATGACAAACTTCTGTAACTGTTTGAGACATACTTTTTCTAATTCCACAAAACAGATTTTTCCTGTGAGATGGGGAAGAAGGATTTCAAGACGAGGGAATCCTATCATATGCACAGAATTAAAGTTTGCTTTGAAGATGATTCTAGTCTTCCTCCTATTCATGGAAAAGTAAAATAAAACTAAATATGTAGTTGTTGAAAACATTTGTCCCCACCCCCAGAGAGAATGGAAATCTAAACCTCGCTTTGTTCAATCCATGCATATGTGAATAACATCACAAACTCCCACAGGGTTTAGTAGAGCTGCTGTCCTGTTTGTTTTTTATAGGACCATGTCCTAAATATTAAACCCTGTTCGGTGAAATACACAGTTGTATTCCTGGAGGTATCACGCGGCATGTATTTTATAGTCTGCACACAGAGTGCTGAAAAGGCAGAGAGTTATTAATACTATTTTACTTTTGCTTTCCTACAGCATCTTTCATCCAAGGCATCCAAGGCACTTCATACAGTCCAGTGTATTAAGCATGGCAACATGTCTGCAAGGTAAGGAAATTGATTTTTTTTTTTTCTTTTCCTTTTTATAGATGGTCAAAGCATTGGGCTGTGATTTGCCCAAGATTGCCATGGTAAAGCAAGACCTCTGGCCTCCCAGTCCTTTAACACAAGTCTCTCCACTTAAGGGGAATTCTCAGATCACCTTCCTCTCCTGTGTAATTTACTTGACACTTAAATCTAAGTAACTTTTTTTTGAACTGGGTGTTCAGTTTATACTTTTTAGATGCCTTTCTTTAATATTTCAGAAAATGAACAAAGAGCTTTGGCACCTGTGGTAGCTTGGTCCCTCAGTACAGAACAAGAAACATCAGCTGGAAGTGCTCCAGCTGGGAGCTGTGCTGCAGCATTTGAGGAGAACCATGCATGGTGCCCATGGCAAACTGAGTGTTACAGAGGAGAATGGGGTTTGGGAAGTGCTGAATGAATCAAGTAATGTGACCAGGTCCCACTTGGGAGCCCTGGCTGTGTGCTGGGTTTGGAGTATCATCTGTCCTTGGCGCGGCTCCAGCAAGGTGATGGTTTGTACTCACAGCCAGTTGTCTCTTGATGTACGCAGCTGCAACTGGCTGGTGGCTTTGAGAGCCTGCAGGGACTATCCCTGATGGTGGTGGGTTATGGATTTTGCTGCAGGGGTGAGTTGGCTCAGGACTTAATACTGTGCATGCCTAACCTCCTTCTGAAGTGCAATATTCTGTAAGTTCATGTACAAGATTGGTTCAACAGTATAGGAAGGTTTTAATTGCCTCTTGCTTTGCAGGGAGCAAACTAGAAGATACTGTGAGGTTCACTTAACATGAACTCTAGGTGGCCTGCGTTTCCTAAAATTCCTTAAATATAGTGAGGGTTTTCTCGATTTATGTTGCTTAGCACGGAATTAGATTAACAATATCATTGCACAGTTCTTTGAAGGCTGCACTTTAGTTTTCAGTGGGATAGCACCATCTGGTAAAATCAAGCAACGATACTTTCATTTCAAGTCTTTTAAAAGTTAAGGAAATTGTTCTAATTTCTTGTAGAATTTCCTGCACTGCAAATTTAAAAATTTTTATCTTCTCCCCTTCCTCTTTGATTTAAAAGATTTTTTTTTGTCCTTCTAATGTCATTCTGCAGAATCTGAGTTCCTGATAAAACTGTAAGATTCAGTCTTTTAGCTCAAAGTTCAATTGGCTTTTGGATGCCCTTAGGTCCAACTGCCCTTTTACATGGAATTTTTATTGTTAATCTTCTATTATTGGGGGAATTATTTTGCAAACAGACCAATTCAATTGCTTCAAGCTCTGAAACCTGTCAGGCTAGCTTTTATTCTGATTGTTTCTGATAAGGAGCTTTAGTAAGAATGCTGTGCCTCCAGCAAGCTGAGAGACTCACCTTGGAGGGGAACAGCTTCAAGGTCCCAGGGAACGTATGGCTCTTTCAGCTTGTCATGAAAAGGGAAACTAGGTGTTGAAAATCAGAATCAAAATTTTGAATTAGATGTGGGACTGCACTGCGAACCAGTAGAAATGGCCTGTGTTATAAGCCGAGTCTTTTTTTCCCCTGCATCGTGATGACTTGAAGTCCATTACAAGAGCTGGAGTCGCTGCTTTGTTTCCCACGTTTTGACCATAGGAAGGTATGGATCCCTGCTGCGAACCCCCACAGACACTGTGCCGATGGGGAGCCATGCAGGATGTACAAACTTTGGCAAGACCCTTTGCCTCTTTTCCATTGCTTGTGTACATGGGACAGAAATATGTCTGATCTGTCTCAGATGCTGATCTTACAGTATCTCTATCCTATCGGAATGAGAAGATACTGATAGGTAATGTGGAGTCAAGCTGAGGAGACATCTCGGGAACCATACTCCGAAGCAATTTTGTCATCCAACCTGACCCTTTTTAAAAAAGAAATTTAAAAAAAAAAAGGCAACATTTTAGAAGACACGTGTGTTACGCTTTTCCTTTTCCTCAGTGCCAGCTACCTATTAGTAGGAAACAGTACAATCTTGTAGTGAGCAAGGAGATGCTTAAAGGACAATTGTGTCCTTTTAAGACCTATGCAAGAAAAGTATTTTCAGCACTGTTACATAATTTAATAATTTATAATAATAAATAAGTATTAAGAAGATTTGCTATAATTCCGTTTCAAGGAGCTTATAGTAAGTAAATGTTTTTCTGTATTGTCCTTAGTGTTGTCTATAAAACTTACATTAAAAAGTGTCTTTTCATCGGATAGAGAACAGGGCCTTTCTGAGAAACTCTTCTTCTGCAGAAGCACATCGAGTAGAGTATCGTTTGCAAAAGGCCAAGAAGGGGCTGCTGTGTTTCAGTGCATCTGATCAAAGGGAGGGTTCAAATGGATCTTCGTTCCTAGAGCATTTTTCTAAATGATGTGTGTGGATTTTGTTGTGCTACTTATGAGAGTAATGTTAAAAGCCAAAGCAAACTTCAGACCCTCTTTTGTATTCATGTAAAGTGTTCCAGAATGATAGCATTTATTCCTTTGGACAGAAAATATCTTCTGTAGCAAGTTTGTTCTCTTGTTCTTTTTCTTTCAAACAGTGTGAGCTTACCGAGTTTTGGTGTGGTTTGGGTTTTTTTTACCTTCTTCCCAGGGAAGGATAGCTTTCCACTAACACAGGGAGTTCTGTTTTCTCTATTACAAACAACTGCCCTCGAGTGGAGTAGGCTTTGTATTTTGTCCTAGAAACAGAGCGTTTCATTCAGAGATAAGGCCTCTCTGCATTTAGGTTTCTTTAGTCACCTGACAGAGCCATTGGTAACTTTTAGGCTGCTTTAGTCTGCATTCCTGAAATGCCTTACTCCTGGCACTGCAATTAACAGCTTCAGGTTCACTGCTTGCCACCCGATTCCCAGCTTTCCACTTGCCCTCGGATGCTGCCTGGGGTAGCAGGAGAGCAAACCAAATGGTCAGGCTTTGTGTCCAAGAACACAAGCTTTGCACCTGTAACCATCACTGAGGATGTCATGGAATCGTGAACAGGTAAAAAATCAGTTTGTGTCTGCAGCTTTTTGAACTTTAATTTTTGAATTTGAGAATTGTCGAGTATGTGCATGATGGGCCCAATTTCCTCCGTACTTACACCATAACCTTCATTTTGGTGACTGGTGATTTATGCCATAGCAATTGTCAGGAGGATCTAGCCTGCTGTGCTTTAGGGTTTGCAATCTTATTAGCTCTTTTCTGCTTCACTCTTGTTGCAAATAATCAAACTAGAAGTCCTGTGTAATGATATTGATAGATTTGGGAAAATTAAAAAACCCTTACAGTCGGGCTTATGGCAGATCAAATGCAAGGTGCTGTCTATGCTATTAAAACAGAGATTGTTTCATTGAATTATTTCCAGAAGGTTCTCAGTGTCTTGCGTTGGTTTTGCCCCTTATTTGACATTTTGCATTTTTTTTTCTGAAAAATAGCATAAAATAGAGTAACAGGGATTAAGGATACTCTGTATCTCAAATAATAATTATAACTGATCTAGTTTGTGACACTGTGGTACTTTGTTCATCAACTCATGGGAAGAACCTAGAGGAGTTGGCTGTGAATCCACATGGGCCATCTGGAAGACAGGCTTGGTAGATCTCTTCCTACCCTCAAAATCAGTAAATATTCTTTGAGATGAATAAATGAAGACAGAGGGAAGGTTTTCCTTTGTGACATAACGTTTGTATTTTAATACATGTTCTCATGTCAAGCTACGCCTGGGTTAGATACACATCTGCACAGAGCTTCCTGCAGGCTGCCACGTGCTCCGGGGGGCAGGCAGCAGCAGGCAGGAGCTCTCTGCCTGCCCCACTTGGCACGTGCCATCGGGGCGACCGTGGCTGTACACTGCTATAGCAGGTTCATCTAATGCAAGCCTGCGTGGAAAATGTGGTGACGTCCGAGTCCTTAATTTGTCACACTTGCCCAGCCTCTTCATCACTCTGTCCAGATTATGAATAGCCTATTTTTCATAAGATTCCTTTTTCTCCTATATTTTACTTCAGCTAATATATGTCAAATCTCAGACATTTCTCTTTCCTCTATATAGAGCTACAGGGAAATTTTACTCATTGGAAACACAGACTAGGTCATTTAAGTGATGTGCACAAACAAAGGCAGACTGATCCAGCTCTAGCAACTGCTTTTCCAGGGTGTAACATTTGAAGACAACTCAAACTCTTGAATAAATGAGTATCATATTTAGTGTATGCCTACCTTAATGTCATAATTTTGTCAGCTAGATAGTCATGTATCTGTTGTATTCCTGCAAAGACAGCCACTAGTGGCTAAGCTGAAACTTTGTTTAGATTGTTGCATACCTAAATGTGAAGGACATACATATATACATGTATATTATATGTGTGTCCTTTACATTTAGGTATGTTTACTTCAATTCAGGAAGAAATTTTGCTTCACAAAACAGCAACTAAAACCAGCCTACTTTGCAGTTTCTCTGAATGATGCTGTGCTTATCTCCACATGCTTCATTATGGAGAAAATATTGATGATGTGGAAGATGTTGTTGAAGGAGTGAGAATGATCACTCGTGTACTAAAAGATGGCTAACACAGATGCAGTTAAAGTTAAAGGGAGCTTGAGGTGACTGTTGAGCAGAACTTGTTCAGGGTGAGGTCGAGCTGTGCAGCAGCTTCCCAGGTCACAGAGGCATTCGCATTTGTAACCTCTCCTTTCATGTGCATCTGAGCTTACTCAGGGCCACGGGCTATGTGTCTTTGTGTCCCCTTTGGCTGGCAGAAGCTCAGTGCGCTTCTGGTCAGCGTGGCTGCTATGAGGGCTGGTGAATGTCCTCTGTGTGGTTGACCCCTTTCTCAGTAGGGTCTTGAACAGCAGGCTCTTCCACCGCCCCGCTTCCCTCGCAGCTCTGCCTGAAGTGCTAGCAGCCCATGGAGGGTCCTGCAGTTAGAGGTGCTCTTTGGGGCTGAAAAATTGTGGCTTGCTGGGTTTCTTTGTCATTGTGAATAGTGTTGGTGGGAAAGGATGGAAGAAGTGCAGTACAATCAGGAGCTGAGGGAGGAGGGACTGCCCTTGTCCTGTTCCTACTGGTAGGGCCATCATGGAGACCCTTGGAAGACTCAAGGACAGACATTTTCTGCCTGCATGGATTTGTACGTCCTTGGCGAAGTCCAAGGAGGATGTCCAAGCCCCATGGGATGTTCTGGGCCTGAAGGACCCTGTGGTGTTGGTCCCTTCCTCGTGTGTACTGAGGTTGGCCATGAAGACCCTCACTTCAGAGGTGCATGAGCACAGGGACCCGTAGCACAAGGCAAGTCCTGGAAGTCTTGGAATAACAAATAGCACTTCTGAAATGTGGAAAAAAAAACCTTCTCCTATAGTTAAGGCAAATGTCTCCTCTGCAGATGCTTTAAACACCAGAGTTTTGGGGCAGAAGTGCAGGACTGTTCTCTTTCATGAGTGTGTGCGTGGTGCCGAGCCCAGCCCCACTTGGCTCGGCTTCTGTTAAATTCCCCAGCCAAGGAGAAGTGCATAGTTTCAGCTCAGCCAAGTGTTTGTTTTACATGAGTTGAAAAGACTGCAGGGACCATTTTGGCAACAAAACTGACTGTTTTTCTAAACAAAAATCATTATCTTCTCAATCTTGCTAATTTCTGGAGTCAAGACACAACAACCCAGAAAACAAACAAAGCGGCTTCGCCTGCCTCCTCTAGCTCTGCTCTGCTCCTGACCACAGAAAGGTGGTTTGTAATCCTTATCAGTTAGTCCAGTCACCATCCTGCTCAGCTGATATCCATTGAAAGGACAAAAACTTGTTCTTACTTATTAAAAGTTATGTATCGTTTAGCTAATTTTAAGCTGTTTAGTGTTTGAGGGCAAAAGATCCTTCAACATGCAGTTCATGGTACGTGCTTAAGGATGTCCCTGGATCAGGGGATCCTGTATGCTGCTTACATACACCATTTCAAAATCTTAGCTAAACTGGAATATGACAGTCAATGCGTCTGCTAATTTCCCCCCTCCTTTTTTTTTTTTTTTTCTCCTTTTAGATTGGGGCCAAGGAAGTCTTGAAATATGCCCCAGATATAGTCTTCCTATTAAATTGATCACTAGTTCACAGGACTGTTTCCATTCTGTCCTCATCTGAGTCATTCATATACATGGTGCATGCAGAGGTCTGGCTGAGTGGCAGCGAATGCAGCCATGCATCATCTGTTTGGGCTGGTTTTAGCACAAAAGGACCTATCACGTGCAGGGGATCTTTTCTCCTTAGAGGATGCTGAAATCGAAGGAAGCCTCTCAGAAGCTCTTGAACAAATAAGAATAATTAGTTCATCTGTGGTAAGTGAAACACTGTCCTTTAATAATTTTTCATGAGATTAAATGTATTGTATAAATAAAATATTAAAGGCGGGGACATACACAACTTAAGTTTCTAAAAAGAATGCCGAGCAAAGTGTAAGATTTAAAAATGTGGTAACCAAATCCAGTTCCCACTAGCTGGATTTCCTTTAAAGGTATTTCAAGTTCATCTTTATCATCATTTTTATTAAATAGTTATTTAAGGCATATTAAAGATTAACAGGAGGTTACAGGTACACTGTACATATAGTGTGTATTCTGTTTGCAGCAGAAAGTGTTCTGAATGACGGTAGGCTCATGGATTTTGGTAAACTCTTTAGAAGTGCTGTCCAAAAAAAAAAAAAAAAGCTCTTTATCCTTCCTGCTTCCAGTCTGCTGAAGGGAAGGGAAAATCTTTTTTGAGCTTTAGGATATTCGATTAGCAACACGTACATGTTCTCACAACTGCACTTTTCTGGCACTTCATATAGCAAGTGATTTTTAGAAATCAGTTTTGGCAATGTGCAAACCTCTGACTCTCAGAGCATTGATCACGGCATTGCCGGTTGCAACAAGAACTGACTCATCCATCAGGGCAGCCACTGTACACTGGCTCTTCTCTTTGGTCATTTCTTTGACAGCAATTACATCTGCACAGTCTTTCAGAACATTAATCAAGTTATTTTGACCATTATGTCTGCTGTTTGTGATGTACTTCGACTCACCTAACTGCAGATTATCAGGAATTTTACACAAATTCCCCCTAATATACTTTTTGAGAGATAATGCCTGAATTTGCTACAAAATGTTTTTACGAACACACCAGTCTGCATTAATTAAGCAGCTAAAGCATCCTGCAGGGCCATCCCCTACCTCTGAGCTGTGGAGCGGCGATTCCCACCAGAGGGCTCTGGAGATCGGGGAGCTGCTCCAGCGCTGCCCTGTTCCTGCTGTCTGAGCAGTCTGGGTTTGACGTACGTTTTTCCCCAAATGTGAGGAGTTTCACAGCAGTGCGGACAGGACTGCTCTGCTCTCCGTGTCCGTGCACAGCCAGCGACCGCAACTCTCGCCAGGGGTTTGCTCTTGTGCCGTCCCAGCCAGCGGCTGTTAACTTGTTCACCTCTTTATCAGTAGGTAATCTTATACAAAAGAAAAAGTGTAAGTGTTTTCTTTTTTTAATAAGTGCATGGATTTTTCTGTCATGCCAAGCAAAGCTCGTAGAGGGCTAGCTGTGAATAAAGGCAGGGAATTGCTTTGAGACAGACCCAAATGTCGTGGCTTCTGCCTGTGATACACTGTCATGCCACACCGCAGCGCAGAGCCCCCAGAGCTAACTCTAGAGCTGCGCTTCCACAAGCTAGTGCTGAACTTGGCTCCAGCCTTTTAAAAATTACCATGCTTTATCTAGCAAAAACAATGACTTTTAATTAATACTTCAGTCTGCCTTATATCTTCATTACTTTTTAGGGTGAAATAGCATAGGTTAGACCAAGGGACAGTGATTGTGTATTCTGGGTCTTTTAGGTTAGACGAAGCGCTGCTATTTCATAGTCATGTGGCATCCGTGTCAGTGATTATGGGGGATTACAGGATTTTGTGATAAAGCCTATTTAATTAACTTTTATTCATGTTACATTTATACTAATTGAAACTAACTGTGTTTACATCAGGGACTCAACATGATGTGAAATATTTAGGACCCTGCATTTGGCTATATATATTGTGGATATATAAATTCCAGTTTCAGTTTTAGGACAGTTACGGGAGAAGAGGCCTGTGCGAGTGGTTCTAAGGTGTGCGGCTGCAATCCCTGGTCAAGAAGGCCATGCTTCAAGACAGACTACTAAAAATCATTTGATAACACAATCCATATCTTTACAATAACGAGAATTAAGATCTAAAATGGTGAATTGTCTATGGGATGACTAATTTCTGTGTTTAATAACACTAAATGTTCGTTGTAAAGGTGGAAGTGAGAAAATGGACACTGGACAGTTACAAAAACTTCATGTCTTCAGGCTAATTTTTTGGGGTCCTTGAAAAGGATGGGAATTCATTGGCAATTGTCATTTCATTTGAACCAGGACTACCAGACTAATGACAATGACCAGGCTGTGGTGGAAATCTGTGTCACTCGCATCACCACTGCCATCAGGGAGACAGCGTCCATAGAAAAGCACGGGAAAGCCCTCGTGGCTCTCTGGGAGTCATGTCTGGAACACAACCTGAAACCTTCTGGAAAAGATGAGGACACACCACATGCAAAAATTGCATCCGATATCATGAGCTGTATCTTGCAGGTAAGACTGAGCTGAAAGCAAGGGAGTGTAATGCATTCATTGGATATTCAGTTTTATCTTTTAAAATGCAGTTGTACTTTATGTTTTCTGAGGGTGCATGGGAGTCTCTGCATTTCTTTAAAACCAAGAATATGACCCCAATTGTCAATGTATATTGTTAAATGCATATGGCATCTGTTGCAGTGAGTCAAAAGTTTTGGCAGCTTCCTTATCTTTAGAAGCGTCTTGGCTGTTTAGTGCCAGATTTCATTATCTTAATGCTCCATTAATTTCAAGTATTTGCATTTCATGTAAGTATTAAAATGGAAGACATAGGACTACCATTTTCTGTGGTTACAGAAAGATTCATTTGAAAGCATTTAATATCAGGGAAGAGCTTATTCTTTTGAATCATTCTGGAAGGCAGCAAAATGCCAAAGAGTTTAATGACACGAAATTTAGGTCATCAGATATGCTGTCAGTAAGGAGGATCTCCCTTAACATTTTGATTCTAAAAGCTGAGTCCAGATACAACACAGAAAACTGACTTTGAACTAAAATCTGATTGCTACTACTCTAAATAGAGGACTAGAAAGAAGTTATGCTCTGGCCAGGAGTGTCAGAATAATTTCTTAGAATATTTTACTAAATGTTAGAGGCAGCAACAACAAGACTGGAAAAAGTATTTAGGTCCCAAAAACATTTGCTAGAACGGCTGAAATTGAGTCCTATTTGAACTCAGTAGTCTATGACCTATTGCTCCCTGTGAACGCAAGACTAAAAAGAAGACATCTTAGTATATAGCAGCCTTTTGGGGATAGGAATGGGCTATTCCAAGGCGTTCTAAGAAAGTAAGCTGAGGATGAAAAGCCATTTAAAGGGGGGGAAGGGGGAATCTGGTATTAAATCAGGGTGAGTTTGGGGTGGTTTTTTGATTTTGTTGGTTTGTGGGTTTTGGCTGTGGTTTTTTTTGGGGGGGGTTGGGGTTTTTTGTTTTTTTTTTAGCTGGGACTGCAGGCAATATCATTTTTTGTTGGGAAAGCAATATAATACATTGGAGAGACCCATAGAGAAACCTGTGTGCACAGTTATCCAACTGCAAGCAGAAATCAAGGTTGTTTGCAGAGCTTCAGCTGTGGGTACAATTCATGGGGACCAGCTCCATGTCAGATGGAGAAACAGTTGCTATGGAGTGCCTTTCTATACAGACTACTCTGGGGTGATGTTTGCAGTATGTCTGCTGTTTCATAGTTGCTTTCTTTACTTCTGCCTCTTAAATCAGATGGGGGTTTGGGTTTTTTTTTTTCTTTCATTATAAAAATTCAAGCAATAGTGGCACAAGTATGTCACTGTCCCATGAAAGGTACTGCTTAGCCCCTTGTAGGATATATTGTTCCATAGACTTATTGAGATTCCTCATCTGGTTTCGCTGAAAGTGTTTATAGTCCAAAAGGAACAAAGAGTTTCAGAAAAAATAACATCAATGCTGAATTTGCTTCAATGAAGTTTTACTTCACAATGGTCAGTTCCGTTTACCCCTGGTCTGTCACGCTGAAGATGCACAAAAAAGTGTATTATAGCAAAATATTAAAAGAAGGAAAAAACTCCTTTTCTGAAGCCCAGGTTCTTTTTGATTTTGGTTTGGGAAACACAGAAGTTTATTCTAGCCAGACATTTGGTCAAGACTGTGGATGAGGCTTAGCAAGATTTCTTCTGCGCTGCGCTGGCATCCCTGAGCTGTGATCCATAAGCTGCACCCCAGCGCAGGGCACAGTAACGCATCCTATGAAGGTCAGTGGTATATCAGGGGGTTGTGTCCCCTCTGCCTTTCTCTGTGAATGACTGGCTTTGGTAGGGAGCATGCTTTCTGATAGGCAACGCGTTCCTGGAGGTGTTGCCTAATCTCCCTTTCTGTCTTGTATCCCTGGAGGTGAGACAGTAACTGGATTTGGATACCGGTACCAACACAGCTTAAACTTTCCAGATGAGAGACTGTACATTATAAAATCATATTTTGTCTTTGCGGTATTTTAGAAATCATATTTCATGAGAATACTAAAGTATGCAATGGCTTGTCTAAGCTTTCAGTTTGTGCTGTTGGCAACTGTGTGCCTAAATCAAGCTAGCTCATATGCAAATGTTTTAGGGATTGCACTGTGTTGCAGATTACTTAAAGAAAGGAGTTCATTGAAATGAAATGAGGAAGTTATGACAGCACACTTACTGCTCCCTGAAACAGAGCTATTATCAGCAAGTTCCTTTGCGTAAAAAAAGAAAGAAGGCATAAAATGAGTTTTTATACAAGACGTGAGGGATAGTTGAAGTAGTAATGAATATCTGACAGCTGGGTTGAATCTCTCAGCCTGTTTCTGTTGATATTAGCAGCAGGGAGGTCCCCTAGGTTAGCAAACATCACTGTATCATATTATTGAAATCTGTTTTTCATTGTCACCTTCACATTTTCGTAAGTGTGCATTCATGCCCTGATATTTATAATGGAACAAATGAAACCTTTCTCCTTCCATCTGAATTCAAACCTTTTCTTAACAAAGTATTTTATCTTTATTGTAGGAAAAAAAAAAAAAAAATTTTCTTTGGAATTTTCTTAGATCTTTTAAATCATAGTCCGAGGGCCAAATCTTATCTTCCTGCTCTTTCTGTGTGGAGTCCTAGAGTATAACTTGGAGGCAGAATTTGGCTCCTACTCAGTAGTGCTTCTCAGCCAAATATAATAAGGCATTATGTTGGTTTAAACATGCTGCTGCATAAAGCTCTATTCATTTTAAGGTCATATGGCAGTTGCCACGATGAGCTATCTTGACACCTAGGAGTTGCTGCAGCCCTTTCTTCCTTATGGGCCTGGCAGAAAGGGACTGTCCCAGAGCGGTTGCAGCACTCCAATCCTTGGCAGGTCTCTGTTGCAAGGAAAAATCCTCATAGCCGGTTAAACTTGGCTCTTTTGCATTGGTTGAGTGGCACAATGCAGCCTTAATTAGGGTCAGTCCTGCTCTCCGTGAGGCTAATGGCAAAGGCAGTTACTGCTGACAGAGGCAGAGGTGGCCTAGGAGGCAACATAGCAGGGTATATGGAACAAGAACTTTGTTTTTTTTTCTCAGGTCTAAATTTATTTTTTTCAGTGCTGCTCCAGAATGAGCATGTGTTAAGTCTGGACTGCCTTTCTTTGCGCTATTTTGTCACTTTCTGAAACATCTGGGTTCCAGTGGTTGCCTGTGATTTCAGATGCTAATTAAATATAATCATATTGCAGGATTATTTTCCAAAACAATGATGTACTCCAGTTTCAAAGAGATGTTCAAAAATGAGCGAAGATGAGAGAAAAGCACTGATTAAGGAGGCTCCAGAAAGAATGTAGGTCCTCAGTTACACATAAACATATCCTACTAGTTTCAAGGGCAGTTATGTATGGGAATTTAATGGGTAAAGAGGGGTATAGTCTGTGCACACAATTTCACATGTACAAATAGTTGCAGAAAACCTTTTCTGACCTTAATTTCAAAACTTAGTGTACTAAGTGTCACATGCTAGTCAAAACTAAAAGTACATGTCAAAGTCAAAACTAAGTGTACATGCAGATACCCCTGAGATCACTGACGCTAGGTGCCATTTTGAGGACAAAAGTTAGCTGTCTTGAAAAATTTCAGTTGACCCCGATGTTCAGAGAAATTGCCTGGAGTTTAAGAAAGGAAATCTAAATTATTATTAGAAGAAAATTGATGATCAATACTAAAGCTATTATCCTGTGAGCAAGTCTCCCAGTACACTTACTCATGTGTACTCTTTTCCTCATTTGACCAGTTTGCCTTTGATTTAGTCCCAGTGGCTTAGCATGAGATCCTGTTCTGGGAATAGAGGAGTCCTTTCTTCATGTGGTCTCTGCCAGCACAAAGGTAGGCCAAAACTCAGAGTAGTAACACACTTCAGTTTAGATGAGGGAGGCTCTGACTTGTGCTGGGGAAGATTTACCCATGCCTGAAATTAAGCTTCCCTGAGCCTTGACTCTGTGCCTGCACATTGGGCTGCCCTGCTTGGGGCTGGATATCGGAGCGGGGCAGGTCACTGCGATGCAGGAATGACAGGCAGCAATGAGTCTCTTACTGCAGGGAGCAATATTCACCAGTCAACAGCGTGAGTGACTGCTCTGAGATGTTTCCTATGCTTTGGGATGAAAATTACCTACTCTGTGTGGATGATGGATACAGCTTCTGCTGTCTTCTCTGAGAGCACCAAACACAAAATGTCGTTAGAAATGTTACAGCAGTTAACATTTAACTAGTGCACTTAATATCGTGTTTTCTCCTCTTGCAGAAGACAAAAATAGGTGCATTATTAGAATCTCCTGGTGCAGTACTTATAAATTTCCTTACTCGCCCTTTCTTTGAAGTCTGCCTTCAGTGGTGTTACCAAAACATAACCTTTCTTGACATGTGTTTTGCTTTTTTTTTCTCCTGCTGATTTTTGTTTTTCTATTCTGATCAGCACGAGACTTTAGTTTAATCATTTTTTTCAGCTGCTTATTTTGCAGTGTTTTTTCATGTTTTTACAGAATTACAATCGACCACCAGTAATGGCCTTAGCTGTCCCAGTGGCGGTGAAATTTCTTCAGAGGGGCAATAAAGAACTGTGCAGAAACATGTCAAGTTATCTATCCTTGGCTGCAATCGCTAAAGCGGATCTGCTGGCTGATCACACAGATACCATTGTCAAAAGTGTCCTTCAAGGTAGGAATACACTGAGATTTTGGATGTAGTCCTTCAGCATGCGCACTGATTAGTTAAGCTGTATTAGGCTTATGTACAAACACGTTATATGTAAAAACATGTATGAGGCATGTATGTATAAAGCATACATAGGGACATATCTATAAACGTGATAAAACATGTTAGACACAATCTAATAACAGACTATATCAAGGAAGACCTTTCAAGAACGTGTGAATTTACTGAACCTTGTTGACTATGGAAGTTTCATTATAGATTGGATGACCCACAGGGCAGGAAATACATCTGTACTTGTTAGTATACCATACTAATGGACTTCAAATTATAAGCCATGATACGAGACACTAGTTACTGGGCTCTTATCCTTTTTATTAATGTCATTGGCAATACTCCAAAATATAAATGGGGATGAAATTAATCCCATTCTGTAGCAAAATAGTCTGATGTAAGATATAAAAGCTTTGTAGTGGTTCTTTAATTTTGCCTACATTATTAACTTCACATAGAATACTGTTGCTAAACTCTGTACATTTTACTTTTGTGGTTTAAAAAGCAAAAAATATTCATACCTCTACAAAAGGAAGTCCAATTTAGTTGAAGTAGTAAAGTTCACAGTATTTTTTGCAATGCAGTGCTACTGCAGTAGTAAAATCACTGTTTGCTTTTCTTCAAGTATGGGTAATAGCAATAAGTAGTAATAGCAATAAGTAGCAATAGCTGTCTAATTATTCCGAGAACATTGTTATGAAGATGTTAAGCCCTCAAAATAAATGTGTGCATTCTGTATTTATTAAAAAATATAAATGGAGTGTAGTTATTTTTAGGCGTTTTATGGAGGGATAGCTAAGTTAGAAAGTAATTTTGTCGTTAAGACGTTACTGTAACAGTTTGCATATTTCTGTCTGCTTTGTTTAAGGACAAATGTGTGATAAATATGATAAATACGTATAAGCTGTGTGATAATACTAATTGAGTAGAGTCCAAGAACAGAATATTGCTAACAACTTACAAAACCACGTGGATAATTCTTTTAAGACTTGTGACATTAGTATTTATGTGTTAACGTTGTGCATTACCACTTGTAAAGCAGTGCTATTAATAGAAAGAAATGAAGCGAAACAGGTTTTATGGTATAGTCATAGGTTTAGGAAAAGTGATTAACACAAGTGATTAACACGCACAACTAAAGGTTTCATTGTGACTGTTCCTGCTCGTTTTTGTGTATTTATGTTGTTCCACCAGCAGATGTTGCTGTGGACATCAGATTTGGAAATTCCAGACTGGAAGAGGGCACTCTGAATAGGCAAAGTGCTCTGTTTTGCATACTGGCTTAATTGCACTGTACATAATTTGTATTTCAGGCATGAAAAGGTTGCTTTGCAGCAGGCTAAGAACCGTGCTTAAAGACTGAGTGTTTGCTGAAGGGAGAAGGGAAGCAAGAGGATAAGCTGCTAAGGATGGATTTACAAAGCAGTGTGGAGACAAAGGGCCTTGTTCTGGTGCTGCACAGACGGGGCTCAGCCTAATGGCACCAGTGAGACTGATAGTAGACTTTGGCCTGTTGCCTGTGAGTGTTTTAGAGCTAACTGGATTTTTTTGATTACTTGGGGCAACTGTTTGGCTGCATAATCGGTTTCTTATCTTATTAGCGAAAAAAGAGCTCTTAAGAAAGAGTGTTTAACTACTCTGTTCCAGTTAGTGTGAACTCAGCTTCTAAACATGCAAATGTCTGTACCGTGCCCGCGATGCTGACAGGCCCTGTGTTGACACCTTCCATCAGCATAAGGGATCAGGCAGATTTATTCCTGTTTCCAGGGAACAGCAGCAAAACTACCCTGCAGTCGTTGCTGTAATCTGAGAGTCCCACGGCTGCTCCACCTTCCGGAGGAGCTCAGGCAAGGGATGTGGATGTTGCATTCAGCAGAGGCTTGTTAGAGAGCAGAACTGGGCTCAGCAACGTACTCCAGGCACACGTCTTGTGCTTGCTCCTTCATTTCTACGTTTGCAGTGCGAAAGCAGGGTCGCGGTGGCTTTTCCATATTTGGAGCCCAAACTCCCCCAAAATACTATTTACTTGGTGGTTTACAAACAGGCAAAGTAACTGTTGACAAAGAAAAATATAGTTACGCTGGGAAGGAAAGAGAGAAGCGTGCTGATGGACATGACTTGTGGTGCTGGGCAGGAGGGGACTAGACTGTGGGAAAGCTTTGCTAGTCTACAGAGGTGATAAAGGAAGAGCAAAGCAATTGAAAAGAGGAGAGTTTTCCAGCTGTCAGTGAGAATAAAAGGACTGGCTTTGCATTTGGTCATCTGCCAAACCAGAACAGAGATAGGAAAAGGCTCCTTCCAAGACAAAGTATTTCAGGTATGAGATACAATAAGAAAAGTAGTCAGGAAGGACTTCTGATAATTTTTTTGAGGATTTTGCTTTTTCTGCTGCGTTTCACAGACATTTGTTTTCATTTAATGGAGGGCACTGTATGGAAAGAGGATTTGAGAGCGGTTTTGCCCTTGCACAATGTTGGGACCTCAAGTGTTTTTTCTTAACTCTGAAGATCTGTTTTCTGGCTGACAGCAGATGAACGGAGGTAATATTTCATTGTTCTGTAGTTAAGGTTATTTGCAGATATTATTTAGTAAGGAATTTTTGTTGTGCTTACTACTAAGCATTTATAATTTAGATACATTTTTATTGCAGGGTAATAGGAGAAATTCCAGCAATTGGAGCAGTTATTTTTACCTTAAATGAAGTGCTGCCAAAACTTTGGAGCAGATCATATAACTTTAGCTATGAAGCACAACCCTCTTGAATGGCATAGCAAAGTGGAAATTACCTTGTCATAGCTTTTTCTTACTACTACTTTTTTATGGTGGAAGGAAGGATCTGGTAGCTGTGTCATAGTCAGGAATAAGCATAGCAGCAACATGTCAAGGAACTTTTCACGGCGTGTTCTTAGGACATCTGTAGAGAATGAGAAGAGAAACGTGAATAGAGCAGAAGGGTGGGCTGCTTCTAGTGAAAATAAGAATTGCTTTGAGTAAGACATTCTCCACGATAACTTGTTCAGAGGCTTCAACAGGTGGTGAATAATCATTCTTGTCATAAATGGTTACGTATCCAGCAAATAACTGTTTATCATTGTCTACTTCTGCTCTGTTTTCTACACGCAAATCACTACCAGTATCTTGGTTCTCTGCATCTGTTTCTTATGCACTGTATCCAGCCCTATGTTTTTACTGGATTTTGGATAAGCTTGTGAACGTGAGAGAAGAAAGCTGCTGCCATCAGTTCTGCCTTGCACAAACCTCCTGTTAGCATCAAACAAGTTGGTTACCTTGGATATCTAAATGTATCTTAAAACTGAGTATGTCCTTCTCGGATGGCCAGCATTATGCATGGGGTACAGATTGATTTTTATTTGGTGATATCTCAAAACCAATCCTTCCTTCAGCCTCCAGGCGCCATGCTAGCACAGCCTTAGGTCAATGCACGTGTGTCAGTATGTCAAAGCATCTCTTCTGTACAAGTGACCATGTCCACATGGGAGAACTCTTAGAGTGGCAGATCCTTGCACATGGCAGCGTTCACAAAGAGGGATTGTTATCATGACAGGCCTTTAAAGCTGTCTCTGGTTAATGCTTGGATTTTGGTCCTCTGAGGGTCTCTGTATGAGCTGTTGATATTTATCATAGAATACCAGGTTGGAAGGGACCTCAAGGATCATCTGGTCCAACCTTTCTTTTTCTATTAGCTGCTAAAACTGTGTGGTTCAAAACATGGAAAAATTCCCAATTGGTACTTACTTTCAGAGTTTCAGTTCATGAGAAACACGGAAAGTTTTAGTTTAGTAAAGTATCTTTATTTAATAGAACAACTTTACAAAAATAATTTCAATAAAATTATTACAAAGTCAATTTACAATATAATACAGCTGCATTTTCTCAAAATGTAACATCAGATTATGATGGGGAATATTACTTTTATATGTTAGGTCAATCTGTGGCATAAATAATGCTTTAAACAAGGAGCTAGTTTTGTTATAGTCTACAAATTACTAACAATGATTAATAAACAACACATTTCTTGGCTTATGTGGTTCCTCTGTACAATTCACATTAGCACTATAAAAACCAATGACTGGAGGAGCTGGGAAGATGCGTGGCCTTATGTCTGTTATGCAGAGACTGGTCAGCCAGATACCTCATGTGTTTGCTTCAGCAGTGATGCCAGGAGCACCATTCGGCTCCGAAATGTCCACAGTGGCACGTGTATACATCAGAAAACACTATGCTAGAGAGACAGCGGTCATCTGACCTTAGGAACAGCTTTTCCAATGTCACGCCTTGATGTGGTTTTTTTCAGTGTTTTGCCAAAACAGCAGGCAGAGATCAAATCCCATCTCTACAGTACCTCACTTTGTAAACTTGCAATGCTAAACTTCCTCGGGAATTTGAGAGATGTGGGCTCCTACAGCTCTGTTTACTTGTACATATTGGCATTCCACTCTTCATTAAATATGTTCTCTGCTTCAGAAACTGCCTTACCAGAACTTAAGAAATGTACTGGGCTCCCCCGTATGGCAAAACTTCTGTGACTCCCCACCCGATGATGTTGCCCCTGATACTGCACGCATCTTCTCCGCTCTGCGCTGCTATCTCTTTGGCACTGAGCACTCTGTCCCACATGTTAAAGCCAGTTAATTTTCCAGAGAACGCTAAAGCTTCATCAAATCCACCTCCAACGCAGCAGCCATTCTTTTCTTGACCAATCTGCAAAATCCCTCCGTCTGGAACGGTGTGAGCGTCGGCAATGTCCAAGGCGGTGGCTGCGAGCTCTCCCTTCACCCAGAGAGATGCAGATCCGTTCTCTGAGCTCCAGGCGCCACAGAGATGGATCCACTTCCCAGGAACAACTACATTTTTGACAGCTAACTTGTGCTGGTCACCACCAACAACAAGCACTGCAGACTCCCAGCTGAGATAAAGCTGGATTTCATATGGATTTAACTTGGTTCCATAGGAGAAGACAATAGTTTTGCCCAAAGCCTCAGTCACCTTGATCCAGATGCAAGCAGTAAAGGAGTGAAGGGTCATTCCAGCAGTTGGGTGAACACTCCCAAATATCTTTTTCGAACGCATGGGGAATAGAATTGCTGTTTCACACCCTGAAAAAATTAGAAAGATTGTTAGGTAAATAAAAACTGATCTATTTGCACAGTTAGGACCCTTGACATATGCTCACTCCTGAGCTTCTCAAAGGGAGCTGAGAGCTCAGCTCACCCAGTGGGATGCAGGATGCTTTGAAGAAGCTGTCAGATCTGATGGACGAATTTGCCAAATATTATGGCAATGGGTCTAGGGGCTAAGCAAGCTGCAGGAACAAGGCTTGGCTCTTCCCTTGCTGCAAAAGTAGTGTATTGTATAGTCCTGTGTCATGCAAAGTGACCTTTAGGTTTAATGCTGCCTGTCTGCCCTGGTGCTTGCCTTGGGAAGTTGGGCTTCCCCAAGGGTCCGTGTGGGGCAGGTGCCTTCTGCTCTGATGTGCCTCTTAGGAGAGCTTCTCTTTTGCTGGGTCACCTAGAGAAATTAGCACTTTACATTAGGTAATTATGTCGGGTAGTCTTCTCTCTGTTTCATTTAAGTCTTACTTTAGCCTCCGTGTTCTTTTTCAGTATGGAGTGATGAAAACAGCAACGTTACGGTGAGGGGATGGGTTCAGTGATCTATCAAACGGCAGGTTTAGATACCGTGCCATTCCTGGGATAGTAGTATGAGACCGCGGCTGGAGAAACGGAGCCGCTGGGTAGTTGTGTCACGAGCAGTTATGTAGTGTCCTGCTGTTGTCCCGTGGATAACAGGGCAGCAGAGGACAAGGGGACAGGAGCTACTGAAAAGCAGGCACAGGGAGCATTGGCAGAAGCATGCTGAGATGTGTGTGTTTGTTTATTTATCATAATGACTCCCTTTTCTGACCCTGCCTTTAGGGCTATTGGTCAGTAACTTTCACGTGCACTGGTTAAGATTGGGAAATGTATAAGACAACTGATATTTTTAAAATAGTTCATCTCTCATCTCCAATTAATCAATAAGTTGAGAATAGACATTAGATTATTAGCACTAACAGAAATTTATGAAACTTAGAAAAGTAACTGATGATCACTAAACCCAAGCCATTTTTGGTATTCTATGTACTGTTCCCTAGTCATATATAACTTAATATTCTAAGCAACATAGGGGAAAAAGTAGCCCCCTTCTACAATTAAGCTGGTTCATTTCCTGTTTAAACAAGCTAGAGGGTCTAAAAATGTGTCTGGAAATTTCTGCTTCAGTGAATGAAGGATTCTTTGTGTCCTCCAGGATTGCGCTGCAGTGTTATTTCATAAACTGCTTCCTTTCAACTTTGAGCAGATTTTACATTTCTTCATTGGTCCTTTTGAGGAGGGGCAGGAGCAGCGAGCAACTGTTGGGGATACTCCTTAAAATGCTACTTAGGAACACTATTGTGAAAAAGCTTTTAATTAGCAAGCTTTCAGGCTTTATTATCAAGGCCTAAACAAAATTAAAACCAGCCTCACTGAAGAACAAAAAGTGTGATTAGAAAATCCCTCAAGAGTATGGCTGGCAGTAATTCAAGATGTGAGAAATTAAAGTCAGTTGCTAAAAATTCCCTTGAAAAAAAATTTCCAGAGAGAGACTCTGGAATTACTTAAAACATATCTTTTAAATTAAAAAAAAAAATAAGAACATTTAATATAAACCCACATAGGAACCAGTGGAAGTAATCTGGATTTCCACTAATAAGACTGAGATCCTTAATGCCAATCAAGTTTTTTTTACTCTCACCTAGTGCAGAGTAACGGACTGCGAGGCTGGCCGTGTTACAGGAGAGAGATAAAGAATGAGATCATGCTTTCTGGAAGGCAAGATTCATGTGTTTGGCGAAAAAAGGAATATGCTGTAAGATCTACTCCCAGTACACAAAGATTACTAAAGTGTTGCGATAAATAAAGGAGTAAAAGCAATTTACTTATAAAAGCTGAATCCATGTCCCGCATGAGAGGATAGATTCATGTTAGATTGTAAAATGCTTTGATGTAAACTATTGTTATATTGTGTTTGTACTGTAATAGGCTTGTGTAAGTTGTTGCCCTTGCTTTAGCAGTTACAAGAAGTGCTCCTTCTTGCTCACCTGTGTAAGAGCTCACGCTGGTGGTGTTGCTAAGGGTCGCTGGCAAGGCTGGTGTAACTGCATCCCTAACTTCCTATTCACACACACCCGCGAGATTTTGCCATTGTAGATTTCTGTGAGGTTTTTAAGCTGCAGTAAGTTACTTTTGTGGAAAATATGGTCATTAAAGACAGGTCAACATTTAGAAGACACGCAGTGGTAACTGTCTGGTAGGCAGAGTTACATTCAACATAGTTATATTGTGCATGTAGCAATTTTGCACCCGCGCTTTAAATAGATGGGGGTCTGCTCTGCCATACCCAAGTTGCTGTAGCTGCTTTTTGGGTCTCATATTACAGTGCACAGAAAAACTGACATGAAATTTGAGATATGAGCTCATCTTTCTATGGCCACCTTGCTTGCTGACCAATGCAAACATTTTGGAAGGGAAAAAAAAAACCCAAACAATACCACAGTGTTACTAATTTTTCCATGCTTGAGGAAATATTCTGTCCTGACAGTTGCACGCAGTGAATGTGCCCTCCCTGTTGCAAGAAGCGTGCTTAGCTGGTTGACATCAGCAGCGTGTCCTCGGATCTAGCTCTGCTCTTGGGCAGTTGGAGTTGGTGAGGAGACAGCATTTAATTCAGGAAGAGGAAGGAGTGGGTACATGCATGAAGAGAACAGGAGAGAGCTCAGTGACTAGTGTGTATGCGTAGGAGTTACCAGCTGGGAAGGTAAAAGGTGAGAGAACATAATTTGTATGTTTAAAATATGTTTGCTGCTCTCTGGCAACCGTTTTGATCTGGGAGAGCCTGCAGGAGGTGGGGTCCTAGCTGGCTTTGCCCTGTGTGAGGGCTTTGATTAAACCCTTCTTTGATCCCACATTTGAAAAGCTCAGCGCCTCTTTTTTTGAGAACAGTTAATGGGTTTCCTCCCTGTGTGTACAGACTGCTCAAAGCTGCTGTGCTGTTCATGAGATTGCTTTGGAGTCGTATGCAGAGGAAGGTGCTTAAGAGGGGTGTTTGTAGGATGTCTGTTTGGACAGGCCCACCAAAGAGAGCTCTCCGGTAAAGCATAGCACACGTGGACTTACCTGCTGGCAGTAAGTGCTGAGCTGCCCATTTCTGCGATGCCTTCAGTTCAGCTCTGGTTTGCTGTAGCTCTTTCCACAGAGAGTTCAAAATGAGATTGTCTGCTCTGATGGGACTGAATTTATCCTGCTGAAAAGCTGTCTCCTGAGCCTCCACCTCAGACCTCCTCAGCCAAGTGCTCTCCAGCCGGCCGAGCCTGCTGGACATGTTGTGGCTCAGCAGCAGAACGTGCTCGAGAACCTTTCCTTGCTCAGACTCATGAAGCCTCTTGGCTTCTTCAGCTTGATCACTGTTCTTCACAAGTGCCTGTTCTACCTGTGACACGATGTGGGAGGTGACTTTCTCAATCGTGGTGGTGAAGGTGCCCACGAGGTTGGTGGTGAGCTGGCTCAGCTCTGCTTTCAGGGTCTGCAGGTCCACCTTCAGGATCTCGTCCATTGCCTGCAGCATCATGTTCTCTTTCATCTGCGAGTTCTCGAGCATGATGAAGAGCTTGTCCCACTCAGTGTGCTCTCGCTGGCAGTCGCATGAAACAGCTGGAATGGAAGATACAGATGTTGCTATTCCTTTGTACTTACATTTTTAAACAGAAGGAGTATTTGACAAAATCTGGCTTTGTGCAAGGCTTACGTGCTCCAGACTGTCAGCGTGTTTCCCTCTATATCAAAACAGAAAAGTAAAGTAGTGTGTATTATAGCAATTCTAAAACGGTCATCAGCAGTCTTTTGCAGGAAAACAGAAAAATAGAGTATAAAGCAAATTCCAAGGCACACCATCCAAGTGCTTTAGCATTTGCTGTCCATAATAATCTACTGGTACAAGCACATGCTTCTTCCTTTTAAAAAAAAAAGTGTTGGTAATAATAGCTGTTAAAAGGGCTAGGCAACAAAGAATGCAATTCTGCACTTAACACAAATTTAGTTTAAATCTACTTACTTTCCTCAGTACCAAGAACTGGACCTTCAATTTCATTATCCAGGTTCACATACATGAGATCATAGTCATCATCTTCATCCAGAACAGAAACAGAAGCCCTGAAAACACAGAACAGCATAAGCAGAGAAAATATTTCTTGGGGCAGCATTTTCTAGCTGCTTCCTGAAAATAGCTGGGCTGTCTGGACCTAAAGTCTAAGTCAGACTTCAGCGGAGACGAGACTGCGAGTGAGACGCAGCAAGCCCCTAATAAACGCTCCGAGCGCCTCAGCTTGAATGAATGAGCAATGCTAGTGCCAGTGTCGTAATAAGAGCACTTCTGACTGTTGATTTTGGCCGAGAGGAGAAGGGGGCGTGCAGCTTGCTCAATTCCAGCCTTCCAGGTTTGCACTGGGGGGAGATGTACTGACTCACGGAGGGGAAGAAACAGGGAAAGCTGCTCTTGTGAGCTGCCACTTCCCCTCCGAGAGCAGATTGCTGTAACGTGCAGCAATGCGAGAGTGAGAGCGGGGGATGAAATCACTTGGAGTTCGCTGCCTACAGGCACTGGCTACATTGGTTATGTTATTTTGTGTTATTTGTGGAAAGTGTTCTCTGCAAACTCATTTTGTAGTTGGTATGTGCCAGGGCTCTGGAGGGGATTGGTAGAAAAATAAACATACCTGGAGCTGGTTTGGATACGCGTGCATGGTTTAACCTAAATATTGTAGCTTTTTTGGTAGTTATGTATAAAAACTTCTATTATATACTAACAGTTTACTGCTTTAAGTAATAAAGGAGAACTCATAAAGAGAGCTTGTTAGAGTTTTGCTTTTCTAGCCGTAGTTACCAATAACACCACCATAACTATGTGGATAATACGTTACTGCTAGTATCTTGTGTCGGGAGCATGTAGATTAGCAGCTGCATTATTAGAATTGTTTCTGTTAACTTTGAAAAAAACAAAACAAGGCACTCTTGGATTAGACATTAATCTAATGCTAAGTATTATTATCGGTGTTAATCTGTTTTAAATTCTGGAAAGCTTATCAGTTCAATGGGCCATTAATTATTTCGGAGATGCATTGCTTAGGTGACATTAGGGGTAATATGGTACAAATTATATATTGGCTAGGAAATATTCAGAGAATAGCAAAAAAACCCCACATAATTGCATCTAACTTGCAATCTGTGTTCTCTTTCCATTTGAGTCTCTGGTTTAGCCCCTTATAGCTGTACAGAGGAGTGTGTAAAGAGGGCCCTGTGCTTCTGTTCTTGCTCATTCTGTCTCTGACACCTAGGCCACGAGTGAGAGGTGCAGCTGCACGAGGCAGCAGAGACGGTGTGTGTGGCCTCAACCATTGCCCCCTCCTGCAGCGGGGACCAAGAGGCACTTTGCAGGTGTTGCCTTTTGCTGAGGAGGCAGGTAAGGCTGGAGCTGCCTGCCCACCAGCCCACTGCCTGCTCCCCGGCTCCTCCAGGCTTGCTGTACAGACCCCAGGGCAGCCCGCTGCTCCGGGGACTGCAGAAGGCTGCTGAGAGCCTGGTGCTGCTGCCAGGCCATACCAGATGCCTCCGAGTATCCAGCCTTGCTTGTGCAAACCTGGGCTACCTGTGTGTTGGGCTGCTGGCCACGGTACTGTGCTATTCCTACATGCCAAACTGTCTCACTGTTCACCCTATGTGTATATGGGGTTCCTGCCACTGTGGGGCCTCCAGCTCCTCTCCTGCAAACACAAATAATAAATAGTAATGTTGAAGCAATATATTTGAAACCTGAAAAGTTTGGTAAAGTAGAGGTGAACATTTTTGGGGAGGTATGTGTCTAACTTGAGTCATCCCAGGGCAAAAAATTAGTCTTGGTGCATGGGCTTTTATCTTTGAATACTCAATTTGGAGTGAATGTCGAAACAGTGCTGTATAGCTTCGAGAGCTCCTTCTGTCCATGTTACATTTGCAGTGTGCTACCAGGCTCATTTTTTTTTAACAAGCTCTCTATACTGCTGGGTTGTGCTGTCTCTCCTCTGCCCAAGGCAACCTTTGCAATTCATGTGTGCAGGGAGCACGGCCAAAGTGCACCCGGGGCATGGTCCTGCGGCAGCTGGGGCGGGCTGGCACCATCACAGCACGCAGTTGTGGTTGCTCCTGCTGTACATGCCTCTTCCCTGCCTGACTTGCAGCCAGCGGTGCAAAGCCATCGAGTGTCCCCAACTGTACATTAGTTTCTGCCTGAATTGTGTAATTCCCAGTGTGTGGTCTGCTTGGAAAGTCTGAGAAAATCTAATCTGGAAAGTATTGGGGGTAAGGGTGGTAGGGGAAGGAAGAGGGAAAGAATGTAATTAAGGGGTTGAATATAATGTTTTTCCATTCTCAGACAACAAACATACTTTTCAGGCTCTTAGTTTAGACTGAGACAGATGAAGCAAGATAGAAAAAAGTGAATTCCTTGGGAACGGGCACAATATCGCCTCTGACGGCCCGAGCTCTGAGAATCAAAAGGTTGGTGATCTACATGTGCGTAAATCCCTTAGAAACTGAAAAGGTGTGACAAACAAATGGCAAAAGGTACTCAGAGCTAACTCTGAACCATGAAAATACAAGAAAATAGTGAATTGGGTTGTGCTTCATGACCTTCCTTAAGTTATACGAAGAACAGACAAAAACTGTGATGTCTGCTTGGGTTGTTTACAAGTTTGTATAGACAGGTTATTCAGTTAAAAGCAATTCCATGTCAGTGAGGTCATTTAAATATCACTCCAAAGTGATGGGGTTGCTTCTAATTTGCCTTTGCTTTTAATTTATCTTGGTTAGTGAATATAAACCCAGTATGTTTGCTGTATGATTACTGGAAGATATTGCCCAAATTTGCATGTGTACAAAGTATTTTTGTTTGGAGAAGCTTCATGGCTGCAATCCATCATGTTGTGTCATGTCATGTTGTGTCATGTTGAATTGCATCACTCCTCTAATACATCCGATACTCAAAATGCTTGTTTTCTCAGATTGAATAATTAGTCTTACTTTCCAGATACCTTCCTACCTGTGACATCCCAGCTTAGGCAATAGCATGTCTGAGGTTAGTGGCTGTCTTTCCTTGTTTAAAGTTGCTAGTTTTGGTTTATCTTTGCTGAATTCCTTCCCTCTACACTTTTACAGCTGAGATGAATTTTGCCAGGAACATGGGAATTTCATCTTTTGCAATTGTTACCATTATTGAAATTCGACTGGAGCTTAAGGGCTCTGCTCCATATGGGCAGAAATCTTCCAGTGGAAACTAAACATGTGCAAGTGCAAAGAAAGGACTTATTCCTGTAAACACTAAATTATCCAGAGAAGAAAATAATTTTTAGTGTATTTGGTTACCATATTGTTCAATTTCAAACTCAGACTTGAGTCTAGAAAAGTCCAGGTAAATACATCCTCTCACCATTTTAGTTCTAACTTTGGGTGAATTGGTGCTTTGCATGAATCCCACGGTATGTTAGTGACGCTCGTTAAAAAAAAAAAAAAAAAGTGACACTTTTTTTTTTACAGACTCACTTGTAACATCAGGAAGAGATTTGCACAAAGAATGTGGCTAGAAAATGGCCAGAACTGAACAGCTTGCTAATCTGTTTAGGGTAATTAATCGGCAAATATCTTGCCTTCGCAACTGGCCTTTGTGCTTTATATATAGAACAAAACAAGACAGAAATTCGCCATGTCTATGGGACTAGAGGTGGGGTCTGAACCTTGCCTTTAGGACTGCATTATTTGTACGGAGGGCTCAGAGCTGCCTTCAAGGAGAAGCCAACAATTCTTCAAGCAGAATAAATGCTTCAGGATAGGATGCAGAAGTGTGGCTGGCTGAATAGTGTGGAGGCACTGCTCTGAAGCATAAGGACCCCTTAGGGCTCATTACAAGCTGTTCAACTAAAAGTTGTCTGAACCCTGCAATGAATTATACGTTAGTTACTTGGCTCAGAGGTGATGTTGCAAGACCTAACAGTGTCTTGGGGTGCATTTTCCATATCTGGCAAAAGCATGATATGGTCCAGTCTGACCCATATATCCTTTTTCTACCATCAATGAAGTGACCTGCTTATCTTCCAAAATTATAAGGCTCAGATTTAAATGGGAGAAAAAGCAGCAGGCCAGAGTGCTAGTTCCTATTGGAAACCAAATCCAAAGAGACCTTAAGGACTTTCAAGGGTTTACAAAAAGGAGCCATACTACATTGCAATAGGCAGATGTTTTCCATATGTTGTTCAAGTGAAACTTAAATATATTGAGGCAGGCATGTACAGCTATGTAAAGTTATGTATTTTGGTATGAGCCTGGGCTTCAAACTGAATTATGCACAGACTTCTTAAGAAAATGTGTGAGAGGGTTTTGCATATCTTTGTCTGCAGTTGACTCTCTCTGGCTTCTTTCTATTCCTGGAAACGGCATCCTTAACTATTTATGTTCAAATTTACTGTCATGCATATTTAGTTCTCTTAATAACCAACTATTCTTTCCATATGCTGCTTATTTAATTTGAAAGTCTGAATCTCAACAAAGGAGAAATACAGCTTTTATGTGCTTTCTAGCCTTCTTTTTTGTTTTTTTCTTTTTTCTTTTTTTTTTTTTGGTTTAATTTAAATCACACTTAGTTTGGTCTAGGACTCAACAGAGTACCATCTATATCTGAAAGCTCATTAAGCAGCCTTCTCATGGTATTGTACTTGAGAATGAAAATTATAATTAATAAGATTTTTTTTACACCTATGTTGTTATACCTGTAATGATTCATTCTATTTAGGTTATTTATTTGTTTTCTTGGCCCAGTATATATTTTTCTACAGTGTGTTTTATGTGTCCCTGTTTTTGTACTGATGATTCTTAAAAACTGGTGTCTCCAGGTGTGTGCTGATTTTCTAGGACTCTCTCCAGCTGTAGGGTATTGACTGACAGTAAGTCACTGGCCTCTTATTTGCTCTGTTCTCAGGGAACTCGATGCTGCTTCGTGTCCTGCCTGCTCTGTATGAGAAGCAACCGCAACCGATAAACCTCCATCTGAGGGAGCTGGTGGCACTGACAGCTCAGCTGGATCAAGCCGAACAACAACACCTCCTCAGGCTCTTCCAGATCGTGGCTAGGAAGAAAGAACTGGGGGTAAAACTGTGTTTGGAAGATCTTACTGCTAAATGCTGCACCTCCTTTTGGAGGAGTTTGTTTCAGATGACTTGGCAAGATCTGTCTGCTAGCTGCTCTCCGAACAGTGAGGAGTCCCATGACATGCATGACAGTGCTTTCCTACGCTAATTCCCCACAAATTCTTTAATTTCATTCCAAATTCTCCATCTAATCATAAAGGGAACATAACAATGACTCTGCCAGACCAAAACATTTGTGTTAAACCAGTTTTCTACTTTTTTGGCTCTTCCTCTGTCAGCTGAGTATGGATTCCCATAACTATGTTTCCATTAGAATATATTAACTGTATTAAGTTACGTATCAAGGAAAATCGAAATTGAGTTAGGAATTAATTAGGAGTGAGATGGAGATTAATTAACTAAGGCAAAATATATCATGCTTTGGAAATTGCATGTCATTGACAGCACCTAGCGCATTAGAACAAGGCACAAAACTACCCACTTTGTGAATTTATGAAATTCATAAAATCTTTGGAAAAGAAGAATCAACAGTAGTTAGTATCTTCCCCAGGTAGCCTAGGAAATTTTATCATAATACACAGTCCCTGGTGAAATAGAGCTCCTTTTTGAAGCAAGGGACTTGTTAGCTGGAGGGGGCTGGGTGTGCGCCGCTGGCTATTGCGGGGCTCCACGCTGGAGCCAACAGGTCTCAAGTTGTTTCGTATTATCATTATTACTATTATTACCATTTATTATTACTAACAATTTATTCAGCCACCCACCTGCAGTATTTTGCCAAAGCGATAGGTATCAACTTGCTAGAACCGATAATTCTCAAAAAAACCCAGAAGAATGGGGTTTTGCCCATTTCTGTGTTGAAATGTCTTTTACACAGATGCAACAGTTTCACTGAATCAGAGATGTAATAGTGTACATGTGTGTTTATATGAAAAATAATCATTCAATAGATAGTTGTATACACTGTATCCTGTTTGTAAGATGATTTTAAGGGGTATACCCTCAGCCTCTTGAAAATTGTGTTGTTACAAGAAATGACAACTTGCCTACAGCATTTTTTTTTGTGCAGTGAGGATCTTGCCTCTTATTTTTAACTCTGTTCCAGCTATTAACCTTGCCACGTTATTTAGTTTCCAGTGGAAACCAAAAATTTCTACTAGTACTTTAATTTACTGTATCATTGAGGAAGGCTAAGTCCTATGTTGTTTTAATCAAAAAAGTATAGGACTGGCCAAGAGCAAAGGAAATATTTGGTGAGGATTTTCTTGTCTTTTTTTAACAATTGGTCATTTCCTTACTTATATATGCATAACTGCAATATTTCAAGGCTACAGCTTACCCTTATTCCATATGTTGAGCTGAACTTCGATTGACCTCAGCGATAGCTGTGTGCAAAGGTCAGCAAGGGTAGAAAAGTATTTTACTAAATCAAAGTCTAGTGTTTTATTCTTATCACTCCAACGTACGGGGCCTCTTTTGGTTATATGTATCACAATTAAAAAATATATTCACAATTTGTTTCTGTCTGATTTTTTTAATAGGTGCTGAAGGAGTGTATTCCATTTCTATTTGGACACCTGAGAGACCCTAACCATAGTGACATTATTCTAAACATACTTACAGCAATATCCAGCTATGAACCAACAGCCTTAGCCACTTTTCTTCCGATGCTGAAAGAAATTGGTGAGAGTTTTCCAAGTTTGATTGGGCAAACAGCAAAGATCTTTGGAGCTGTTGGACATATTGATGAGGTAAGTTTAAAAACAAAAGAAGTTGGTTGGTTGATTTTGGGGTTGGGTTGTTTGGGGTGTTTTTTTCTAAATCTTGTCTGAAGTAATATATCTAAGTATTCCTTTCTTCACGAGTAACCAGACTGCCCTACCAGAACATATTCCTGGTCATAAGACCATGATAGGTCTAGACTGTAATACCAGTATGGCTACGAGAGCAAGTACCACAAAAATCAGATGTGGTATTTTAGTGGCTGAGACTGCCCTTCGACCTTCTAACCAAGGAACAGTCATGTAGTAAAGGGTCTCTGCAGAAATAGGGTTTAGGTTAGTGGGAAAGAAAGAAACTTTCTAGAATAAATTAATGAGCATGAAAAAGATGAACATTTAAATTCTCATAACTGTAAAGATAAATACATAAATTATTATTATTATTTACTGTGTATCTGGTCTGTGCATATGTATGTTCTGTTTATACGAATTGTCTTTTTATGGAATGGCTAAAATTCCTATTTGATTAAAGCACAAAATTGTCATTATTCCAGGGGCTTAGCTAAATTAGGTTGCAGTGTACCTATGTGTGAAATGAAAGGCAGAGAAAAAGAAAAACATATTTTGCACACCCTTTGTATGATATCATATTTTAGATGCATATAGCCTTCAGGAATGTTGTAATCATGCAGTGAAATATGAACTTCCTCGTATAGTGTAATCCAGATATTTTGGCTTTGTAGCTGTAGTTAATTGGATACTTCAGACAAATGTCTTTATAATGAAAACGCTCAGTGGTGACGCTGGGCTCAAGCCTCATCACAGGAACATCTTGGTTTGGGATCTGACCCAATGGGAACATTATGCCTAAAAAGAATTTACAGTGACAAACTCCTAAAAAATTATGGGAGTTTCATGGTGGCATAATGAATTTGCACTGAAGTTTTTGCTTTAGTTATAACTGTGCGATCTGGATGCGGGAGGGATGTTCACCTAATCCAGGTGCCATGAACAGACTCAAACACACTGTGTGTACAGAAACAGGCAGGCAGGTCTCAGGTCCCAGAGCCCTCTGCCCTCCCCAAAATACCAGCTCCAATGAGCAGCCCAAAGATCCCTGCATCCCCAGTGGCAAGGGATCCTGCTCATGAAGATCCGATGTTAGCCCTGTCCCGCTGGGACTGGGAAATGCCTTAGACCCCAATGAGACCCATCTTACCCTGCTGCTATCCCCCGCTCCTAAAAACACAGCCTGGAGGAGATTACCACCATGAGCTCGTGAACAACCTGATTGCTCAAGACCTTGGGTGTCCTGAGGACACAAAACTGGTTAGACTTATTTATGACACATCATGACTTTCAATGAGATTTTATTTTCATTCCCAGGTATGAGCTTATGTGTCTTTCACCACTATTAATACACGTTTTCCTTCCACCTCAAATCACAGTTCTGTAAATGCAAAAATAATGTTCTGTTGAATTCAAAGAGTTTCTGGTAAATAATTCAAATTTTTATGGCTGTCACAAAACTCGATTATATAGCAGAAAATGAATGGTATGTAATAAATCTAACCATTTGCTGAAGTGTGGCACTGACGTCTGCCATACAGTAACCTGGATAATTTATTTCAGCAAAGAGCTGAATCCCGCAGTTTCCACGTCCTTTCAGTGATCCTTGAGACAAAACTTGCATTAAGTCAACTGGAGTTTGTCTGCATAAAGGCTAGAGATTTCACTGTAGGGTTTGCCTTTCTGCATCAGACCTTTTGGTTGTCCTTCCTTTGACTCCACTGGAGGCCAGTTTGGAGGGAGGAGGGGAGAAAAGTTACATCGTTTTGCTGTGTGGGGGAATATCCTCCATATATTCATCTTCTGCCTTTAAGATGACAGTTCCTCTATTTACTTGTTTAGATACAGATAACGGTGTGCTCTCATCGATGATAGCGGTCATTGGAGAATCTCCAGAGAGGCTTTTGTCTCCAGAAAAAATAGTTTCTTTTGGCCCCTAACCAAAGTTAGTCCCTTAAGTCTTGGGAGTGGGTGTTGTTGGGGGGTTACGCTCTGTGCCCTGTACCACAGCTTGCTGGTAGCTGTCGGTGCGTTTGGGCAACAGCTCTGCTTGATGATGAAGGATCGGTGGTGCAACTTGAAGCATATCGCCTACCCCGGTGTAGGCGCATCAGGCAAACCCATTGTAGGGCATCGGGGTGCGTTATGCCCTGTTACGTGTTGCTGAAGGTAAAACAAGACGCATGAGAAATGCAGGGAAGTTTAAGGGGAAATTTTTCTTTGCACAACCTTTTTAATAATTCAGAATTGTCTCGGTAATACTCTTAGATGAAACAGTTGCACTAATTTAAATGGATATTGTGGAGCAGGGGAGCCTGGTGGAAGGCAGGGAGGAGGTTTGGGGGGCAGCCCCTCTGCACTCCCGTTCGCTGGCATGGATGGATGTCGTGCAAGTCTTATTTCACTTGTTGCAATAAGGCCAATCCTTTCTCCTTTGGCACTTAGTTTTGAGTGTGTATTGGCTGGACTACGGGTGTCTGATTGCTGTGGGTACAGCACAGGAAGACACTACACTTGCTGTTTCTGCCGATCTTGAACTTTATATTCATTTAAAATGCAATTTATCTTGTAAGAATCAAAACCAGATTTGGTTTGGCTTTGTAAATCTTATTTCTGTTGCAGGGGGTCAGGGGGAGAAGCCAAAATCGCATTGAAGACCATGAGCCAAATGAAGTTTGTTGTTCTCCTCTTGTTTACTTACATCACCCCAGCAAAATTTACCTTTATAAAAACTGCAGCTGACCACATTTAGTTCTGCATTTAGTACTTAAGATTCAACGTCTATAAGCTTTACAGCTTATAACTAGCTAATCTTCAAATGAGCACAGCTGGGATCAGAATTTGAGGATTTAGTTCGGATTCTGTATTTTAGCATGTTGAACCAGCTCTTCCCATGTGAGTGTCACTGAGGCCCCTTTTCTGCTGTGTTCTGCTACTTAAAAGGGATTGAATTTATTTTGCCTTTTTGTGTTGTTATTGTTTTATACCAATACCAAGAATACGCAAGGAACCAACTGGATATGTTGTATTTCATATATTGTTGGAAATCATAGACTACAGTGAAGTTTACAAAGAAACGATTTGCAGAACATTTTCTCCTTATATTTTTTTAATCTGTTGGTTTGTGCAGATACACGTAGCTACCAAGTGTTACACATGCAGCCTGGGCAAGCTTGCACTGAATAATCTCCAATCTCTCTTGTAAGTGTCGAGTAACTGGCATTAAGTCCCGTGTCATATGTCTTATTTTTCTAAGAAGCTGCAAGCTGCTGACTTAGCAGCAGACTGCATTCCAGCCTGCTTTGCCGCCACGACCGCTGTGTGTTTGGAGGGATGGCATGCTTTTCATTTGTTTGTAGTGGGCTCTGTTTTAGTGGCACCTGGGAGACCTGTCACTAGATACTCAAAAACATTGATAAAAGCAACATGCAAAGGGTGGCAGAGGTGAACTTTCCAATGTGAGATGGCTCCTCTCCTCTCGTTTTCTAAAAAATATCTGAATTATGGAAGATCTGCCCTGATTGAAATGTGTTAAGTAGTTACCAGTGCTCCAGTGACTTGATTTTGTTTCTGCAGTCACCTTTGAGCCCTATCAGTCCGTGAGGCTCCTGACATCAGTGCCAGGCTTGCACAATGCTGTCACTTGAACACAGGTTACACACATTGAAACCTCACCACTGGATCTTCTCTGGAGGTTGTCCCCACTCTGTTCTGTCTCCCCTGTGCTGGGCAGAGGAGCCAGTGTGGCAGAAAGAGGCTCTTAATGCTGTGGCTCAAGCCAGGGAGAACATCTTGGTGTGAAAACAAAGGCAAGCTCTCCAGGTGAGGAGAGGTCCAAGCACAATATACAGGAGCTTTGGAGCATCCTGAGGAGCAAGTAGGTCTCGGGTGCCGTCTGCATTGCCATGGCTGCCCCAGCCCTGCCCGTGAGCAGCCTGACAGCTGCCTCTGCCAGCACTGCTGCTCTCTGCTGGAAGACCTGGTGTCTCCTGCCTTTCCTCAGTGGGGAGCAGTACCTCTGTGTCACTGGTGCTCTTGAAGGGTTTGGATGTGCTTCTGGCTGTGCCACACTGCCAGTTCAGTTATTCCCTCTGGTATAAATGGTGCAGAAAGAGCCTTAAAATGTGCTTGGGTGATGTCTGGGCATTGCATGCTGGAGCCAAGGCTAGTCACCATTTTGGGTGCAAAACTTATGCTAGGGTTGCTGGGGCGGGCTTAAAGTTTCCCATTTTCTCCTTGTCAAATACTTTTGTTTCATGGGGTTTTTGCCTCTTCTGTGATGTGGGATGTGGTCTGCTCCCTGCATCACCTGGGCGTTTTCACATAGCAAGTTCCCTCTTCCTTCACAGACGTTACAACTGATGGTCTTTCTCTCACCTTCTATTTGTGAGTTTTGTCTCTTTTCCCTAAGGATTTTTTTTATTTTATTTCAGGGACCTTGAGTGCTTTGTGGTTCACAGTTTTATGGGGGTATGAGGAGCTACTTTGGTGGGACATTCGTTGGCCCACAATTGCCTAGGGTTGCATCAGACAGGATGTGGTGACTGAAGCGTCCTTGTGGCTCATGTGTGTTTAGTAACACAGTGGATCTCTCATAGTCCTTTTCCCTTGTGAAGGTTTTGTTTGCTTTACGCCGGCAGTTCCTTGTGCAGATTTTGCCCCCACTCTTCATGAGCCAAGAGACGGGTCATGTCTCTGGATGTTCCCATGCAGATCAGGCTTCTTGAAAGGAAGAAAAAATGCCATGGATTTCTCTGTTGCAGTGAGTATGGGGCATCACTCACTGCAATGCAGACAATCAGCCTGCAATAAAATAAGCGGAAACACATCTGGCATCATAAAAGCTGGACAGGTCTTAAAGGCTCAGTATATAACAATGAGTGCACCCACAAGAAAGAATTAAAATAATACTCTGATCTAAGCGTAACTGCTAAGTTACAAGCATTACTGAAACAAGTTAATTTATTTAGATCAGGTCCAAGTAGAAACGTGCAAGCAGCAAAATGGTCCCTGCAGACACGTGCACTGCTGATGGTCTTGTCTCGCAGCCCGCTGTGGCAATGCCTTCCTGAAAACCTCTGTTGTCACTTCTCCCCCTCTTCCTTTTCCTGTAATGGAGCCGTGTTACAGATATGCTGCTGGCTTTTACTTATAGCCGTGAATCAGCATCAGCATCCCCTTCCTGGCTAAGCGAAACAAGTGGGAAATGAAACAACAATAGTAGTGTTGGAATTTTATTCATTGACATTTTATTTCACTGGGCGGTTTACTTGGGGAAAAGAGGTGGCAAGGATTGAGGCTTGGCTCTTCATGGTATAGATTGCAGATATGAGCAGAAAATCTGTTCTGCTGGCTTCTAGAAGCAACCTTTTGTGCTTTCACTGAACTGCACTCTCCACCTTGGCAGTTTAGACAGACCCCTGGAGAGATGAGCGGTTTGGCTGAAAAGAGATCCCTTTATTTTAAAGGTTGCCCTCTTGTTTATACACACCACTTCTGTTGATGTCAGTGACAGTCTCATGTGTGAAGTTGAAATCAGAACTTGTCCCTTAACCATAAATTTGTGCAAAGCAAAACACCATCTTGGGGCATAGGTCAATTGAACATTTTAATAATTTTTTTTTTCCAATAACTGTATGTTTTGAACCAGCTGAAATCAGAGTTACTTCTGAAAGCCTCGTGATCTCTTTTTGTAGTGTCCTGAGACTGATTTTAAGCTAAAGCAAAATACTTTGCCACACCTCATTGCTTGTATTTTAGATCTTCACCTACTGGCAGATGTAATGCCATAAAGTGCAAGGGATGCTTATGAAAAAATACATGAATACATAAAATAAGAATTGTTAAAATAACAATGGATTATGTATATCCAAACAGACTTTCTGAAAATTTTTGGATAAAAATTGCGGCAGGGATAATGACTGCTTTCATGTTGAGCTATTTTGCTGTAATTTTGTTTTGTATAACAGTTACATATTACTTTACTCAGTAGAGTTTATTGTTCTTTTACCTCACTCCAGGCGAGTAGCAGCATTTCAGCATGGCTGGAGACACTCCAGCTGGATCAAAGTGACATGAAAATAGTCAAACTTCTCTTCCAGTTACGTCTGCTGCACAGTTTGTTTAGGAAACAAAAATGTGTTTTAAATGTTAATTGAGCCTGTGTTTATCTCTTGGAGGGAGGATTGTCTTCCAAATAAACTAGTGAACATGCACCAAAAAGTCAACCTCTTTCAAGCCATTGAGAAAAAAAGCTCATTCCGTCACACCATCCCCACCCATCCAAGGATGTAGCTGTAGTTTTTCCCCATATGGCTGAAGGGAAGCAATTTGTCTGATACGCTTTTCTCATTTATCTTTGTCATGGCACGGTGTAGCAGATCCTCTTTTGTTTGAAATAAGTTGACTTTTTCTTCAAAAAATGTCTTGCTTGTGATGCTTGGGCTATGTTCTGCCAAAGTCCCCCTTGTATTTTTATGGCCCAGCTGTACTTGGAATCAAACTTTCAGCAATTTTTTCTGTCCTGTTACATGGTCCCAGAAGAGAAGAGGTAATAATGGTATTGCCCCACAGTTTGAGGAAGTGTATGGCACAAGACTTCCCCTCCTTTTCTGCTAACCCTTGGGAAGAAAAGAATTTTTTATTTTCCTAAAGTGCCTTTGCTTGTGGTTCAGCACAGGTTCTAAAAGCAAATATCTCCCAATTTCTGTAACAATCTGCTGAGTACCAAGTGGGTTTCACTGAGTGGAGCCATACCCAGTTACCCCAGTGGAGGATCTGATACGAGCTCCTGAGTTAATTGCTTCTTTCTCTGCTGCTTTTCCCACTTAGATATTTTTAGGATTGTGGAACCTAATACACTTAGGACAATTACAACAAAACAGAACCCTAATGTGTTTCTTCACCTTTGGGGTTTCTGTTTTAGTATGTGAATTTGTACACGTACATACAGAAATAGTTGGAACTGGAATTGTGTGCCCTTGCCAAGCAGAAATGATAAAGTATCTTTGCTAGAAAATATTTGCATGCTTAATATTATGATCTGAAACAGCCCCTTTAATCCTAATTTGTGGGGGATGTGATCTCGCTGATAAATTGGTGAGATCACATCCCCCTGAAAAATTGGCAAGCAAAACTTTGGCTACAGAGGGCATATCAGACTTCAGTGCATTGGCAGTGATTGATACAGCTGCCAGACAGCGCCTTATCACGTGTGATGAGATCTTAAAATGAAATCTCATTTTAAACGTCTCTTTGTTGCAGTGTTAGTCACGGGTCTAATCTGAGCGTTGCTCCTAAATGAATTGCTATGAAAGGAGAGAACCCCTATGATTTACAAGGTACTTTAACCTCTCGCCATTAGTGAGAAGAGATGCTGATAGTCCCCCCACTCCTGCCCACTGCGCCTTGCTCCTCTGCCAACGCTGTGCCGGAGGAGTCCCGCTCAGTTTGGGTAGCACCAGTGATGACAAGCTCTTAGGTGACACTGCTAAATATAGCAAATCAGCAACACCCAACAGGTTCAGAAAGGAAGTCGTGATTGGGAAATGTTTTATGGGCTGAAAAAATAGATCTTCACTTCTGGCAAAGTATTTGTAACAGCTAATGGCATATGCAGAATTCACTGCAATTGACTGGTGACTCTTGATTATTTGCAGTTATGGAGTGGAGAGTAAGATGGACAAAGCAAATATCTGGACATTAGCCCATTAATACAATGAGGCTGTAACAAAGACACAAAACCGCAGTTGGTCATGACTCATGCAGTGCCACAAACCAGTGCAGGCCTGAGCTGCGGGGTCTGTTGAGCTGAGGCCTGCCGGCGGGTTATAACATGTTTGTGTCCGTGCTAATGCCTCCGTGAGCTCAACGTGTAACAGGTCAGGTACGGACATAAGGAAAAAGACCCTGAGGAAGAAGACCTTGTGAACTGGAGCAGCATGCGTGAGTGCTTGGCCCCTTACAAGAGAGTTTGCCTGCCACTAACAGCACAGAATAAAGCAAAAAAAGGGCACAGAAACTGGGTATAGGGAGGTGAAGTAGCTTGGCCAGGCTCATAAGGCTCATCAAAGATGAAAGGGGAGCTAGGTCTGCTACTGGTGCCCTGATCACTGAGCCAGGCTGATCTACCACCCTAGAGCAATGCAGGGCCCTTCAAAGAGGCTTTAGGGACTCTGTCTCTAGGTTTGAGGAGGAGACAAGGTGTACTGAAGTTAGGCTGGGTTAGGTAATACCATGAAGAATAAATGTAACGTCAATAGTACACAAAAAATAAACTCTGCGTTTGATGCAGTTGCCTTTTTGTTAGTTATTGTGGGGTAGCCACTGTTCCCCAATGACAATATTGTCAATCAGCAGCATGCACACAAACCTCCCTTGCACAAGCAAACAATGAATTAATTTGTTTAAAGTAGTTTTTATCTCCTCGTGTTGTCTAGGAACGAGCCAGAATATGCCTGATGTACTTGGTGAACCAGCTGGCCAACATGGAGCACTCATTTCACCATATTCTTTTGCTGGAAATTAAGAGTCTCACTGACACCTTCTCGAGCATCTTGGGCACCCAGAGCAGAGATATCTACCGCATGAGCAACAGTTTCACTGCCATAGCCAAGCTCCTTGTTCGACAGCTAGAGAACGACAACACATTTGGAGCCAGGTAAAGCTAGTTTTTGTATGACAAAGCCACAGCCATCTCCATGGCTGTGTAAGGCAGTATAAGTTTATATTAAATATATTCAAGTTGCGATGAATGAACAATCAGCTGAAAGTAAGGTGTACCACAGTTCCTATAAGTTGCTACATTGCCATTTTCAAATTGATCTTGATATCCCTCTTGTATCATTCCAGTATATGCTCACTCAGCCATTGGATTGTGCAGTTTATAGGGTCAGGTAAGCATACAAAATAGCTTACAGACACCTGATGGGCACCATATCCCTACTTGTAGAAGTAACTTGAGGTATGCATTTCAAATGCAAGCGTAAGGATAATTGACACTAAAGCAGAAATCTGTAATTAAAGGGTGGCAGTAAGAGCTGTAGGTGCACTGCAGACACCAGCTTCGTGCTACCAGGCAGAATGACCTCTGAACATCGTACAACAGAAATTGTGTCATTTGGCACTGAAGAATAAAGAAGCTGTTCAAGTTTTAGCACTTAAAGAACAGGAAGAAAGCCATGTCTCAGATAAGTAGACTAAGGCAATCTAAAAAGCTTCAGTTAAAAATAAATCAGTGAAGTCAGGCTACACAATTATCATTGAGTTTATTCTAGAAGATAACTACTGAAGCTGATGAAAACAATGACTGGCACAGCTCCCTGATAAAGGTTTGCTAAAAAAGTCTGAAAAAAATTTCTCAGGCTTGTATAAAAAGATGTTCTGCTCACTCGGCTTCTTTTAAATGTGTATCCTAAGGTTAAAGCATTGGGAGTGTTGCTGCATTCATCATAGTAAGAATGTAAGTGTTATTTAAATATATGGTGGTAGTCGCTCTTAATTAGGGAGAGACTTATAATTAGCTTTGTGTATACTGAAATAGGTCAAGAGGGCACAAAGGAATAGTAATTCTGTGATAAAATTTAACACAGATGTCAGAAAACTCATAACCATGAAGGATAGCCTTGGAGACAGTCTTGTGGAATTAGAGCCAAAACATTGAGGTCATTCGACAAACAATTAATTGGTATCCTGGAGAGAGTTAAAGATGAAAAAGGAGAGGAACTCTGATATAGTCCCTCATTTTACGACAAGGATGTAAGAAACATCCGAACTGCACCTGGTGGCAGAAACCTCTGCTGAAATCGAGCCCTCGGCACTCATTTTATGAAAAGTTTCATTGAAGATAGTGAAAGAGCCCAAGTGGAGATAGCAAAGCGAGCATGAAATGACATGCACGTTTTCCAAACTGGTCAAGTTTACCTGTGAAGATTATGCTAGATGTCACTTAGTGAAGGGGACCAGAAGGGTGTCATGTTCTGCGAACTGCAATGAAGCAGTGCAGGAATTGAGGCTTCAGTAACGAAGCATAATAATTATTCATGCAGCCCACCATGTGCCTTCATTTATGGTAGAAAACTTACTGTATTTGCTAAAATGTTGTGATATTCCTATTCCTTATCTTGTGCACCTAACATTTATCACTAGAGCTGGTAAAAAACAAGAAAAGGTTTTTGTTAAAATGTTGTTGCTGTGTTTCTCCATTTCTCTCAAAAATTCCCTTTTGTTAAGGACTTGATTTGCTGAGGAGTAGAAGCTTCTTCATCTGCGTGTGTGTAGTTACAGATGCAAAATACTGTTCGGGTGGAGAGTCTGGGGGAGGAGAAGGGAGGAAATGATAGTATTTTTCAGTGGATTTTTCAGAAAACATCCTTATTTTCCTTCAGGAAAAAAACTCTACTGATTATACTGAGCATGAAAGGAAAAGGCTTTGGTTGTTTGCTTGTTTAAGTTGTATTTGCTTCTGAGTGACAAGTTTGAACACAGCCATGCATATAAGCAAATGAAAATATAACTGTTATCTTCGGAGTATGAAAGTTGCCATGGGGTCAGGGGGCCAGACTCTAGAGGGGTAATATGAGGGGCAGATGATGAAAATGCACCCACCTTATCCCAGGGCTGCAGTGGAGCTGCTCAGAGTTTATTCTGGTTTAAGGCAGGGCAGAGTTTGGCCTTATTTCTGCAGTGGAAGGAACCTAAAATAGACATTCCTCCACACTGTTTTGTTGTTACGAGTTTTTAACATTTCTGTGGATGAATTGCTGCTTTTATGAGACAGGACAGTCCCTGTGATGCAGCCACGCTCACCACGAGGCGGGTGTGAGTGTAGCCAGAAGCGATGGGAAGGAAAACCTGTTCCTGATACTCCTCTGGGTAAGGAACGGTGTCCTGGGACGTGTCTGCTGCAGCGGGGTCTGCCCTGCACGCAGCTGTCTTGGGCCAGTGGCAGGGTCTGGACCCTTTCAAACAAACCTTTCTGAAATTATTCCTTATTCTCCATCTGCTGCTTGATTTTTTTTTTTTTAAAATTTTATTTTTTCCTGCTTCACCTGCCTAATCCTCTGAGACCCCGGTTCCCTGTACGCTTGCAGCTGCCATCGTCTCATTATCTCAACGTGGCTATGAGAGATCAGAGTGAAACACTGATTTTTCACAATTACAATTTTTAGGTATTCTTTGGGTTTACATTTCAGGCCTGAATCAAACATAGTCCGATCAGCTAGATCGGACAAGAACAAGTATGAAGCAGCAGTTAAGGCTAAAATGAGAGTTCTCCACTGACTTAAGTGGAGTTTCTTCTGACTTGTACTAGCCTAAGTGGGACCGGTGCAGATGTCAAAATGGAAATACCCTCCTAGCTCCAGAGCTGCTGCAGTTACTGAACTGCAGTGTTTTTTAAAGAGCAGCAATCCAGAGTATTTATGCTGTGAAAGAAAAACAGGATTTTAAAATGTGTGGCTGGATTATAACCATTCCTTCCAGAATCATGTGTTTACATATGAAGAAACTGATTTCTTCAGAGCGATGGCTGGCTTGGAGCTGTTTGACACAGGGAATTTTACATGCAGTTAGTGGAGAGTAGAATTAAAACCACGCGATGCTCTGTTGCCCCTTACTGTCACAAAATTGTAAGTTATTCGGTCTCAGAGGTGCTTTTTAAGAACACATACTGAGTTTTAATGGACTGATCCAACCCAGAAGTATAGCATGGTCAATTAAAAGAAGGTAAGAAAGGCAAGAAAGAAAATTTAATGACGCTTCCAAGCCCTCGTTCTGGGTAAGAACCGAGCATAACAGGCTGTACCAGTGCTACTCATTTTAGTGTAGTGGCTGGATGAAATTGTCTTTTCTCCTTAAAGGAGAGGATAGCTCTAGCACATGGCATCGTTTACCATTCATTTACCATTCATTTACCACTGTATTTGTCCTTCTTTAAATCAACATTTGTAGTGGTGAAGAGAGCTGTAATAGCATCTAAGACTTTCCTATGTTGGTAAGGGACTATGGTGTGATTTAATTCAGTGCAGGTACCAAGAAGCCTGCCTGCGTGAAGCATGCACTCCCCTTGCCACTCTGCGTCCTGCCTGGCCCCAGGGAGCAGCAGCCCCGCAGGCAGGTCAGGCAGCGTCTGGCACTGCCTGCGTCCACCAGCATCAGCTATCAAAATGTTCTGGCCCCCCCCATTAGTACTTGTGAGTGCAGAGGCTGTGAGCGCTGCTGCGTGTGAAGCGCCGGAGGATGCAGCCTCCAGCTCCCTGTGACACCTCAGCCTTGAACATTATCTAACTGATGATGTTTCCATAATCGGTTCCTGGCAATATTTGGAAGCTCTTGATGGGCTTCCCAACTGTGAGCCGGAGGTTTTGAGATCGCCATCACTATCCACCACTTGCCTTCTTCAAATCTGCGCTTCCATCGTATTTGAGGAGGTGATTATGCCAGTACTTTGATGAACCACAAGGACCCACACTTGATCCATTCATGCTGCCTCCATCCACACAAAGTTGAAGCCCTGGAAGCAACCCCATCTTGAGTGTATTTTTAGCAATTTCTATTTGTGTATGCTCTCCCATTTTAAGCACTTGACTGGTAAAGTTGATAATGGTGCTGGTGGTCTGTAGAAATGCTCTTCAAATTAATGTATCACTCTTGACTTGCTGACCTGTATATTTAGATCTCTTTCTACAGAGAATTTAAAAGCAGTGAAACGATGAGTAGCATAGCACTATCTTTGCAAGCCAGGTCCTTATGACTTCTCGGTAGGTTTGTGCATCCTTTTCCTCTCAAAAACAGCCTGAGCTTTGGTGTAAGCTGATCCTGCCTGCTCCAGCAACCTCAGCAATGTACCGAATGTCTCTTGCCAAGATTTCAAACAATAGTTTATTTTACTGTTGCTGGAAGGGGAGGCCAGCAGAAAGGCCTGCCAGGCATCCCGTTGGGCGCGGGGTGGAGGCTCCATTGAACATTTCGCTTAGGGTACGTGCTTTTGGCTTCATGGGAATTGGTGCGACTGCAAATCGGGTACACATGAGAGCAAGTGGTCCCCTGGGGGCATGCCCAGGGCTGAGCACTCTGCCTCCCTCCCACAGTGCTTGCAGTTGCTCTGAAATCCCAGGCACCAACAGGGTCAAAAACAAGGTGCTTGAGGAGCACCAGGCAGCAATGAACCCTGTATGCACTAACTTACTGCTGCTTTATGTATGGCAAATAGGATTCATTAATGTGTTTCTTTAGCAGAAGCATTTTCTTGTATTTCCTTCACAAAGCCATCAGAGCTCAATGGGAGAATGCTGGACAGAAAGGTGTTCTTATAAAAGGCCATTTTTATTTCCAGACATCATCGAGGCTTGCTGGTTTGGGTCTGTCATTCATAAACCCCATCAGTCCCCTCTCTGTAGCCAAAAGGCTTTATATGTATATACGTATGTAACAGACGTTTTTCTTGGTGCTTAGTTCCCACAATGGGAGCAGTGTTGAGAGTTATGTTGGAGTGACAGCTTTCTAATAAATTAAATCTTGTTCCACGTCTCCAGAAAGATTTGTTAGCAAAGGTCATACCAAGGTTCTTTATTACAGAAGAATAATTTTTTTTCAAAGTGTTCTGCATTGTTAATATGAGATCTTGCCTAAATTAAAAACAAAACAAGACAAAACTTGCCAACTCCCCTGAGAAATATCCTGAACTGCCTTTATCAAAACAAATGAAAAGTGCGTTTTGTGATGCAGTATTCGTGGTTGTTTTTTTTAAACATGCTTTGTTTCCACAATTGGTAATTTGCAGTATTTGAGAGTTTTTAATAGGCTTCCCGACTGTGAGCATGACTTGTTGAGACTCTGCTGCTTTGAAAGTGCTATGTTAAAACTCTCATTTGTGGCTTTCCATATCTATATTTTACAGATTTAGCTATTCAGATGTTTGGTCGTCAGGGAAAAAAAACCCAAAGAAATGGTCAGAAGCAAAACAAGCTTGTTCTAGAGCTGTGGGTAGAGTTTAAAAAGTAAATACTGTCAAATACCCCTTAATTCTCTATGAGATTTCTGATTGTCTTTGTGCTGCCTTCATGATTTTTTGATCCAGTTACTCCACAGTTGCAGGAGTAAGATGGGAATATATAAATCCTCAGCAGAAGGCACCTCCCTGAAGAAGAGGGGAAGGAGCAACAGTGCTTTTGCCACAGTACTCTGTTGGTCCCCTGGGAAATTCAGTCCTGCTGCTGCTTAAAGGCCAAGCAGCATCTTCAAGGGATACCCAAGGTTTAGGTTTCTGGCGAATGGCCCAATATTCGGAGGAGCTGAGGCTCGCCACGGGCTGTGAGCTGTGTAGGAACCCAGCAAACTCTGTTTTCAGAAGCCCTGTTTTGGGGAATCTGGCACTCAGACTGAAAACCTTAATCTAGTAAACCTGGTTTTGGGCACAGAAACGGCTGCACTTGGCGTAGGGTGTGACACTGGTGTGCCTCCCCTTGCCCTGGGTTGGGGTGGTGGATCTTTCATCCTGGGACCCTTCTGCAGAGGGTTTCTGGTGTGCCGTAGGGCTTTGGCTGGTAGCGATTACTGCCCCTGCGGCAGCACTGCTGGGCCTCCAGTGAAGACAACGTTTTTCACTGGGCAGAGGATATTTTAATTGCTAGAAAGCAAATTTTTACCAGCAGTATATTTGACAGCAGATTTCTTTTTGTCCTTTAAGTTTAACAGCTTCCTTTCAATTTATTTTAAAGTTACCTTCATATTTTGCGTTAAAAGGTTACATATTCTAAGACTAACATAACAATCAAATGTAAAATAAAACAGCTTGTCCTGCAGTCCTACAAGTTCATTTTAACTCTTCATTTTCTCTTTCTCTTTTGCTGAGCTTCAGTCACATTGCTTAGAACTTTTCCTGAGCCTGTTTCTGTCCATGTGCTGATTTTAAAAAGATATTTTTCTTACTCAGAGTACAATAATTCAGTAGGAACTGTATGTACTTTCGTCAAACCTTTAAAACCACAGACTTCTATAAACTCTGCAATTAGCTTGACTTTTGGTTTATGAAAATAATGTAATAAGTCGCTGTTTAGCAAGTTTGAGAGAATGGTTTAAGTTCGGTTGAAAAACTTTTTGCTATGGGACTATCGGGGAAAGAGTTGGGTTTTGCTTATGCAGATATAGTACATGCAGTTTCTAATTTAGTGTTGCCAGAGATGTTTAATGTTTCTGATCCATCTGACAGAGACATTGATCTAGAAGATGTTTCTGAAAATGATTAATCAACCGCTAAGAGAATCTCTGCTGAAACATAATTATTTTACCAGATACATGACACGGGTCAGAGGCAGAAATGCAGCATCCGCATCACTATGAACACAGTGTGCCAGAGTTAAATCTCTGCTTTCTACTTCCTTAGGATGGAAAATGATACTGAAACAGAATCTCCTGTACCACTGGATGATTTAAAATCTGTTATGAATGGAAATGAAGAAGATGAAAAGCTTCAAGTTAAAATACAGGCTTTTGGAGAGAAAATAAATGTTGACAACAGTACTCCTGGCTCAGTGCGGAGATACAGTTTAGGCCAGGTTTCTAAAGAAGAAAGGAAGGATATGAGATTTAACAGGTATGGCTCTGTAAAATGTGTGAGTGGTTTTCATGAATATCAGTTTTGTAACAAAACTTTATCCAAACATTGAGAATTTGGTCCGCTTGCATGATACCTATGGGCATCGTAAGTCTAACTTTAACCAAGTATCATATCCATGAATTCAAAGGCTGGATAAAATCTTTCTAAATTATTTATTTAATCTCTTCTGTGCCCTAAAACAGCACAAGGGATAGGAAAATATTTGCATACAGATATTGCTAGAAAGGAAGACACAGAGACCTTTCTTGGGTATTATTGCTAACAATACGTATCAAATGTTTGAATCAGATTTTGCCCGTGCTGTGCCCGCTGTGTGAGATGAGTGCGACTCTCTGGGACCCTGGGTGAGATAAGGGCTCGGACAGCAACGTGCAACCGCAGTGTCCTTAGGCTGCCTGTGCACTGCAGCTTCACAGCAGAGGTTTTCTCTTCCTGCTCCACTATTTGCCCTTTCAGTCACTTCACTTCTACCCTTCTTACTCTTATGGAGGCTTAAATTCATCCTCAGCATATAGGTACGGAGCAATGAAGAACTGCAGGCTGAACCTTGGATCAGTTAAATGGCTGCTGGATGGCATTTTTATGATGCGATTGATAAACATATACTCCAGTGCTGGGGTTATAAGTTTCTTGCTGATAGGTTGACTAGCTCTGTCCATGGCACGTAGATGTTGTGATATATGGATATTATTTAGTTTCATTTGCTTATTAAAGCTGTGGCTTGAGTTTTGTTTTTGAAATGCGTATTTATCAAAAGATACTTGCCTCTGGCTAAGTGAGCCCCACTCTCAGCTCTCTGAACCAGCTGCACAGAGGTAACTCGGAAGAGCACGTGTTCAGATGATTTTTGTGTCTTACCTCTATTCCAAAACATTTTTTCTTTCCTTAATCACCTTCTAGGTCCAAAAGCCTCGCTTTGCATGCAGTCCGCGTGAAGGGGGTAAACTCAGAGAGTGGACAGGATGAGGACAATGGGGAGATAACTGCTGGTATCTCCTTCACCGAGATCTACATTAGCCAAGAAAATGACAAATTGCCTTTTAGTGTTGATACTGAAGCAGTGCAACTGGGAAATTCTTTGGTTTCACACCAAAGCATCGATTACATGGAATCAGCAAATTTGCCAGAATCTGCTAAAGAAAAGGCCCATGAAGGAAGTGCAGAGGCCGTGACAAGCCCCGTGGAATACCGGGACAAGCTCTACTTGCACTTGAAGGAAAACCTGGGTAAAGTGAAAGCATATGTCACGGAGATGGGGAGGAAAATTCCTATCCCCGATCAGTGTGTAATTGAAGGTAAGAGGTCTGAGCCTTTCCGATTATGGGAACTTTAACACACTACACTGAAAGTCATCACGGGGTTCAGGCAGATGGGCAGCAAAGATCCCCTAGCGCAGAGCTCATGGATGGGGAAGAACATTAGTTTTATAAAACTGTCATTCACAAATTGCAGCAATCTGCAATTGTTTTGAAATCTTCTAGGACTGTTTCTTTTCCTTCAGGATATAGTGCAACCCTTGCCTACCCCAGATTCCCATGAGGGTTAATGTCAGGATTTGCCTTTTGGCTGTCATAGGGAATGAACCCAGAGCTCTCTGGAAAAGGGCATGACTTGTCACACTGAGCTGAAAAGCAGTGGCTGTTGGCTAGGGCTGGCAATACCTCTGGGCATGTCTGCAGGGCAGGCATGCAAGGGGAATGTGCCTTTCTGCCTTTCTCCTCCTGACTGTCACCCAGCTCCAGGCTGTAAGTTATGGAGCTGTGTTAACGGTCATGGAGAGTTGAATGCAACAGAGTGCACGTGCCATGAGTCGGACTCAGCCATGTAAGCGAATGGGTGAGCACATGCTAATACTTAAGCCTCCTTCTTGGCCTGCTGGGTTGGTCTAGAGCAAATCTGGGTAGCCTTCCTCATTAACACGATATTAAATCAATTGACTTACAAGATACACCAGAAATGAAGCAGATCAGGACTCTCAGGTCAGCACATTCCAGCCCAGACACAAAGCTCCTTGAAGGCACAACAGAATGAGATCCCCAGTGCTTCGGGTTGGGTTGGATCCTATCTCACCACTTCCCTGGGGTTATTTAATGTTTTCTGCTTTCATCAAGGGTGGGTATTTGTTTTCAAGTGTGAGAAAGCTGGTTTTGTGAGACTGCGGGGGAGATGGGTGATACACTGCAAGATGGGTCTTTGATACTTCTCTTTGAAGTAAATTCTTTAGGTTGGGTTGTGAGCCTCTTGCTTATACTGAGCAGCAGTCGCTCCCTTTAATGTGAATTTGTGTGCATCTAACCACTTGCTGGTGGTCATGAGCAATTTACAGCTCAACCCTTCATGGGCCACGTTGACTGCAAAGAGTAGCTGACTCAATAAATTAAATTAATTTGCAGTCACTTAAAATGTCATCTTCTAATACTACATAACTTCAGGTCCATCAAATATCAACTTTTGTTGATAAAATGTTTGTTTACTTTTTCAGTGGTCAAGAAATTGAAAAGTGGTTTCCACTCATCAAAGGGATATAACTATATATATATTTTAAAAGCTTATGTTTCTGAAGAATTTCCTAAATATCTTAAATTCCAGGTTTACTCTTTGAAGTAGTTATTTGGTAGAATTAATGATAATTTTTTTTTTTCTTTCATAAAATTACAGTGGAAACATAAGAGTGAACAATCTGGCTTGAAGCGCTGAATGCTATGACCTTGCATTAATCAAATAGAATATGTTGAATATTTTTAAATGTATTGCTCAGTTTCCTTTCTGAAGTAGCTATTATAATATGTTCTAATCACGTGACTATTTCTAAATTCATTCAAACTATTGTAATTTCCTGAAAATCCTCAACTAGCATTCTTAGGGAAATTCTTTGAGTAGGGACACATGTGCAGAACAGGAGATTTATGTGACTCATTCTAAATATGCTGAAGAAATGCAGTCTGGCTCATTACGCAGGGGACAGCTTTGTTAATATCTCAGATGTTACATAAACCACTCCATCAAAAACCTTGCAGTTATTGGACTTCTGTGATTCCCGTTCACTATAAAGGCCCATTCAAATTGATCTGTTTTACATTTCAAATAAGATGTTTAGAAAACAGTAAGAAAATGTTAGAAAATATTACTATACACAGTTGGCTAATTTTATGTTGGTTATTTAGGAGTTTGTTGAAATGGAAATTTAATATGTAAACCAGGGAAAATATGAGAAGATAGGCACTTCAGGACAATCTCCCATGAAACAGAGTACTTGAAGGAAATAGTGGCAAAATGTGTTGCAAAATAACACTGCAGTTTGCTAATAATGGAAAGTGCAAATTTCCCCATGTACCTCTTCATTAGAGTCATGCCTTTCCTGGGCTTTCACGTGGCAGCTCACACACAGGTCAACAGAGTGTTAATGTCAGTGGTAAGAATTTCTAAGTAATGATGGGCCAAATTCTGTTCACTTCACTGAAACAGAATTCAAACCCCTGCTTGCATTTCTAATGAAGATGATGTTTAACCTTTGGGCAGACTGTCTGTGAACATGGTGAATTCCTTATTGCTTAAAACTGAGACTGGGTGGCATCCCCGAAAGGATGCTGCAGTGACGTACTGGTGAGGACAGAAGCAGCTTGCATGCCTTTGGATACATCCAGAATTAGCGTGCACGGCCCCTGCCAGGTCTGGGGGCACTAATACCAAGAGCAGTAGGAATGAAAGCAGGAGGCTGCTGAGGTTTTCCCAATACGAGTCACTGCCTTGAAGAATGACAGAGGACATTCAGTTCAGTGCTCAGCAGCTGACAGAAAAGCAAATGGACAGGAGAATTATTAAGAAAAATAGATACATCAAATGACATCATTATGTCATTGTCTGCATTAATTGGAGCCTGAACCTTGAAGGACAAAGGAGACCAGTAGCAGGAGTATGAGGATAATCAGAGAACGCCATATAAAGAAAAATGGACTGGGACTCCACAGTCCAGAAAAGAGACAGCTGATAGAGATTTGCAATATCATGAATGACTGAGAAGATTAATTGAGAGTGGTGGCTCACTGTCTGTCCTAATACAGGTACTAGAGAACATGTAATGAAGTTGTCAAGAAGCAAATACAAAATACACAAAATGGGTACCTCAACAGATAATTAGATACATGTAATTAAATGGCAGAACTGATTGCTACAGTACGTTAAGTATGCTGAAAGGGTACCTGGTTTCAAAGGTGATCAGGTAAATTCATGGATTAGAGCCATTCAAGGGTTATCAAAATAATACCACCCCTGACTCTGGAAACGTCGGAGCCACAGATGGAGGTACTGGCAGAGCAGGAGGGAAATTACTGCTGTGTGCTTGTTCTGTTCTTGCACTCCTCGCTTACAGCTCTTTTACTTGCCCTTTGTAAGCTAATACCAGGACAAGGTACTTGTGGGACTTTCTGACTCGAATCAGAATTGCCATTCCAACATCCTTCGAAAGGACGAAAATTGAGAAAATTTGGTTTCTTAACCAAAGTAGGAGAAGACTGAAGGAGGACTTGATAACAATTTTCAGCTAGAAAACTGCAAGACAGTTAAGGGAACAGCCCATGCTGGACAAGGCAAGAAATAATGAGCTTAAATACTAATAAAGATTTAGCGTAAACAGTAGAAAAATCTCTCTAGCTTGTGCTCGTGGAGGAGGTTGTGCAGGTTAAAAGCACGTTAAAGAAACGTGGAAAGCTGGCCTAGGCAAGGCAAGACTGCGAGGTTTGACAGATCTGAAGAAGGGTTGGTGCTCCCTAAAATATTTGTTTTTTTCCACATACATCAGTTGATGTAATATAAGATTTTATTTCTTCTGAAGCTTGCCTTACGCCGTCAGCCAGCTGTACTGCTACTACAACTCCTAATGTCATAGGCACTCTTGACTCTGAGTGTGGGTAAGGGGGTAGATCTGATGACCACTCCAGGTCCCCTGCATGTCTTTGATTGCATCCTCTGCTCTGTAACATTGTCTGTGATTTGCAAATTTTCTTTTTTCCTGTTGAGTCAGACATTTGCTGTGGAGGTCTTAGCCCTCACAAAATATTTTTGCTTTACCGGGTGTGTTTTTTCAGTCTCCTTGTTTACTTACAAGCTCATTCGAATTATACTATATGTCAAAATTTATGTAATATTAAGTGTTAGATTTTACAGCTGTGAAAGGATACAGGTTAAGAATTGTAAGGGTGGATCCACGATCTGTCTGTGACAGTTTGAAGATGCCTCCTATACACATTGAAAAATTGACATGTCTTCAGCTCTGTTATCTCATTCAGTATTTACTATTTTTGGCTGCATGTGCTTCAGGCAGAGTCATGAATTAGGTGATGATCCTACAGCAGATGCAGGGTTAAGACTGGGCTGTTGGCCAGAATGTCTTATACTAAGAAAATGGTTTAGTTGAGGGTGTTTTGAAGAACAGACAAGCTACAACAGCTTACCAGATGCATGTGTGTATGTGCATAAGTGAATCTTTTGGAACTAACACTGCAGTCAGAGAGGGGACTTAAACTGGGGCAGAAAGAAGGCATCTGAAACCACAAAAATCCATTTATTTTAGCTTGTTTCAGTTTGGGGCTGATGGTTTGGTTCAGTTCCTGCTCAGTTTGAACCACTTTGCCCAGATTCACGTCTCTGCCATGCCTTAAGCAATTTGAGACATTCTTTTATGTCATGTTCATCACTTTAATCTTCTTAATCCTGTGGATCTTTTCCTAAAAAAAAAAAAAAAAAAAAGCCACCATATTTGTCAGGCTCTTTAGCTTTCATGGAGCTAAGCAAAGTAGTTTTCATCAGCCCGTATTTTTCCAGATGGTTTGTGATCTTATATCTTATCGGTACCTCCAGGATCTTGCAGATGGCAGTGGCCCAGACTTGTGCATCTATAATTTCCTCAGTGCTTCTGAGTTTGGTTATTGCTTTTCAGCGTATGCTGGGCAGGATTTCCACTGCCTTGGTGTGACTGGGGTCCCAGTGATTAAGAACAAGAGCCTATGTTCAGGATCCCCGTGTTGCATTTGCAGTTTGTCCACTGGCTGCAGTTAGGTACTCTCTTGAAAGGTCCTTCAGCCTTTCTGCTTTTCTAGGTCTCATGTACCCTTCTGGGGAGACAGGGCTCGCAATGGTTTAAGTAGGTTGCTTTGAAAGGCTTAGGTGAAAGATGGCATTATTGGTGTTATGACCTGCCAGAGTTGGCTTCGGGAGTGTCACAACATCCAGCTGAGACCTGAGTCCACTCTGTTTTACCTGGTGTCGCCCCAATTACCCCTGCATGCAGCACAGGGCTCTTGAGCAGCTGGCAGGCTCCACCTGCTCTAGCCTTGCTGGGTCTCACCTTGAACCCTCCATGTTGCATGATTTTTGACTTATTTTTCTTGTTTCCCAGATGTGTAGGGGTGGTGGATCAAATGCATGGCCATGTGTATCCTGCCTCTGGGAGTGGCTGGTGTCAGATGATTCCCAGACATAAGCCTGCATGGCTGCTGGATTTGGTTATAACTTGAGGGCAGGTCCTTGTTTTCCACTCTAGTTCTACTTGCTCTTTAGATAATTGGTATAAAAATGCCACCATTAATGCCTACAGCTCAGAACATTGAGTGTCAAGTGAGCTGTTGGAAAGAAAGCATTTGATAATACATGTGTGTAGAGGATACTGAAGGATTTGCACATCTCCAGCCTGCCTAGCCTCCTTTTTAAAAGGATAGAGCCCAGCAAGATCTAGTGCATCATTCAATCCTTGGTCACTGAAGCCACATTCAAAATGCAATGCCATCCAATGAAAAATATTACAGCCATTTTATAGTAGTAAGTCACTCCTGGTTCCTCAGTGCCCTACAGGAGGAAATAAAAACAGTAAACATTTTGTGGGATTAATGACAGAATGCTGAAAGAGGAGGAGGTGGCAGGGGAAACAGGTTGCCGTATGCTGGCCCTAAATCTGGTTGTTATTATGTTTTATGCTGTACTGAGAGATAATAGGTACCATATGATGGCATAGATGGAAAAGCTTATTGCTCCCCTGCAGTGCTCACCCCTGCACCGGTCTGATAAATTCCAGCATTCCATAAGCCAAACGTTGATTTGGAACAGATGGACCTCTACTCCTTCAGTGGGACCACAAAGTTGCATAGGCTCAGGCCAGCATTTCCAGAGATGAACTCTGCTGCTGCTAGGCCAAAAAAAATATTAGCTGGCATTTTATTCTGCAGGACTGGTATTTCAAATGCATCCCAAATGTGAGGGCTGGTAGTGAGAATGGAAGTGCTAACTCACAGGATGGCCATCACGCTCACGGTGATCTGCATCGTCAGACTGTGGAGAAACTCCCAGCACAACGGGGAGCGTAATAGGAACATGAACATGCTCATAACTTGCTGCCCTCACATATGTGATAATAGCAAATTATGTGTGCTTTACACCTAGTCTGGAAGCATCAGTTTAAACAGGCTGGTCTGCAGATGCACTTTACCTGGTAGCTGGGAGATTCCCAATGGGGGTGGTGTTATCACTCTCCTGGGGGGAAAGCCAAATCAGTCTGAGCTTCTGGGTTGGACCAGGACAGACCTAACGATTCCTCCAGGAGCTGCCTGTGCCCGCTGTGCAGGCAGGGTGAGCCAGCAGCCCTCTACCAGGAAAAGGAAACTGAGGAAGCTGAAAAAGGCTTAAAACTGAAATTTTAAAAGGTCTATACATTTCTTATTCTCTGGTTTCACGTTTATGGGTGGGTTTGACTCTATTTGGGAAATCTATGAGCATACTTTTACTTCTATTAACAGATTTTTATTTAATAGTAAAGGATTACCAATGTAAACCAAATAATGCATTAATTGTTCCCAGAACCAGTGACTCTGTACCTACTTGCCTATGTTCCTCCTAGTTTAGCACAGCATGTTAAGCTGGAATAAACAACAGTTAACAACTCTACTGACATTCTTCTGTTTACGTTTTGTTCTTTTTCCCCAGGCACAACCACTTAGTAGCGAACTTTAAAATTGCAACATATATTCTCGTTTCCTGTAGAAAAAACAAGTTGTTGCTTATTCTCTTGCTACAAGTTTGAGACTTGCCAACAGATGTCATGAGAAATGTTTCTTGACTAGAGGAGCGTTTCCTTGGGATCTTGATCAGTCTCTGCCATCTGGGGCATTTGGTGACTGTGGGGTTATTCTGTGCCTTGCATTGCCTTTCACACGTTCTTCATGTTTTAAAATCTTTTCCTTGTGTTACTCGGACTCTCCTGCCAAGCCAAGCCAAAGCCACGCTGAGGAAGGAGAACTCATCCTTCTTTATGGAGAAGATGTGCCCAAGCATCACCAGCTGCTGCTGTCAGCGATGCAGGAGAGCGGGACGCAGGCGCAGCTGGGTACGATGCCCGGGGGAGGCCGAGATGGGGAGTTGCTTGAGTGGAGGGATGCACAGAACTCTAAAATGTCTTGGCTTAGGTTTGCTCTTAGGTGCTCGTCAATAGGGATAATTCATAGTAACTGGATAAAACAAGCAATTGTTCTGTCTGTTCAGCATGTTACCCCAGATACTCAGCAGCAGCAGGTATTTCTTTGCTGCTAATGAGATGAAGCAGAGCTATGAACTTTTCTCCTTTGCTGAGTTAACCAAGCTGGTGCTTAGCCTAAACAAAACTCATCAACATACACAGACTCCTCACCTAATAAACCTGCTTTGCACCAGAGCTCACTGGCCTCTCCCTGAGTATGGGGTAGATCCAGGCTGGCCACCTTTCCACCTGGATGTGGGGGGCACAGGCTGAGATCCCATGTGCTGAGAAATTGGTTTCTCTGCCGTTACCAAAGGGAGTGCTGACAAGATGTACAAAATGTGCCGTAATTCTCTCTGAGAAAGTCAGAGCGTGGCTCAGCTGACAGCAGCTCATGGGTGCATAAGAAACTAATTTTTCATGCAAGTAATACAGCAGCAGCTATGGGGGTGACTGGCGTTCAGACCAAGGCAGTATATGCATTTACCCATGACTGCCCGTACTAAGTCAATGCCACAATGAAGACATACCTGGTGTCGTACCATCTTGCCCTTGAACTGTCCCTTTCCTCCTTGTGCAGTATCCTCTGATGTGTTGACATGTACAAGGGATTTTCCTGGCCCAAGCAAAATGATCGTATCCATTGTCCAGCTCCAAGAACTAGCACTCTTAAATAGTCATAGGACAAGTCTGTCTCTGGGGTTTTTTCTTTCCTTTTTCTTTTTCCACAGTCAACACCTATATGAGCCCATGCAGTATAGAAGTGCTATTAGGGACTAGATCAACCACAGATCTAGTGGTTGAAATGGTGTTTCCATAAATCCTAATTAGGTCAGATGGGACAGGTTACTCAGTGAAATAGAAGTTGGCTGTTGTGGTTTAACCTCAGTCGGCAACTGAGCACCACACAGCTGCTCGCGCACTCCCCTCCCCCCCCACCCACCCCCCTGGGATGGGGGAGAGAATTGGGAGAATAGAAGTGAGAAAACTCATGGGTTGAGATAAAAACAGTTTAATAATTGAAACAAAATAAAATAATAAGTGTAAGAATAATATACAAAGCAAGTGATGCACAATGCGATTACTCACCACCCGCTGACCGATGCCCAGCCAGTCCCCCAGCAGCAGTGCCCCCGGCCAGCTTTCCCCCAGTTTATATGCTGAGCATGACATCACGTGGTATGGAATGTCCCTTTGGCCAGTTTGGGTCAGCTGTCCTGGCTGGGCCCCCTCCCAGCTTCTTGTGCACCTCCAGCCTTCTCAGTCCATAGAGCATGGGAAGCTGAAAAGTCCTTGACTAGTGTAAGCACTGCTTAGCAACAACTAAAACATCGGTGTGTTATCAACATTTTTCTCATCCTAAATCCAAAACACAGCACTGTACCAGCTACTAGGAAGAAAATGGACTCTATCCCTGCCGAAACCAGGACATTGGCATAAACACCCTGCTTCAAATTTGCTTTCCACATTTAGAAGTGACAGTAGTTTTTAAAGTACAAAACTGGTTCTAGAGTCTGTAAATGTATAGCTTAATGTGACCAATGTAACAGGCTTAATGTCCTCAGAGAAATTAGTTGATTTTTTCCTTCCTCTCTCCCTTACATACTTTTGACCAAGTATTTTGAAGAGTTGCAGATCTATCTTTGCCATAATTTGAACTTCATTGCTTTAAATCACGTCAAAAGGACCTTTAGTCAACATTGGATTACCAGCATTTGCCAAGATGTGCCATGTGCTGGGGGAGCTGTTGGAGAGGAGGTAGGTTTTGTTGACAGGAATCTCCTGTGTGTTGTATCTTACTGATATCCGGAAAGTTTCTTCAGGGCTAAATTCATCTTTCCTTACCAGGCGAAGTCAGGGTAAGTGGTTACGTGTTTCCACATGAGGAATTACACAGAGATTCAGGGAACTGAGTTGTCTCCACCTTCGTAGACTGAGGCTGGTTTGTTTTCACCTTCAAAGCTTTTTTGCTAACTCAACCCTGCAAGTGATTTATTTTTGTTCTTCCTAGCAAAAATCTTTGTATGCTTCCCTTGCCTAGCTAAACCTACAGACCTGATCCCTGCTCACTCATCAGATTCCCCTTTGTCAGCCGCTGTGCATCGCCAAGTGCAAGTGCAGACAGTTGTTTTCTCTAGAAATGACTGCCCTCAAGTCTCACAGATGTGAATAGGTCTTGCTATGTTGTATTATCTCTGCTTTAACTCCTCTGAAATCAGGTGGGATTACACAAGGTTGATATTTGGTCCATAGTATTTTATATAACATTGCAATGATGGACTGGCAAAAGTATGCAACAGAGCTTACCTAAAGCTACGTGTGTTTTAGGAAAGCCCAAAATGTACCTTCTTAAGCTGCATATCATACCAAGCACATAAGTACATGCAATTTGTAAATACTACAGTGGTTTTAAAAGCACCTTTTTCATTCTCAGTTAGAGAATGTGTGTCTGAGCACAAGTATGAACACAGATGTGTTCCATGCATGCTTCACTCCTAAATGATCCTGCCACACTTCTAACTTATCCGTAAGGTACAGCAAAAATGACCTACTGTGATGGACGTTTTGAGGTTTAAATAATGGTTCTTTGGGATCCTCGAATAAGATATTATAAAAGTGCAATATTATACTAGAAATATCAAAACCCATGGTGAATGTTATTACTCTGCTACAGTGGGATACAGTGCATAGACTCTGAATCAAAATTGCTACACAAGTGGGGAAATACTTGTAAAGAGTAATATTGTCACTTCTAGGAACATTCAGTGCTTTTGTTTGACTTCTTAAAAATGAAAATGTAGCATACAAAAGTTAGTGTCTAACAACAGCTGGGTGTTAGGATAACACTTCCCATATATAATACAGACATTTTGGGGGATATTTTGAGTACAACAGACTTTGATAACCTGTTGAATAATATTTACAACATCTGCAATGTTTTTATATGGGATGTAGTACAAGAGAACTCTACTGCCATGGTTACATTTGAATAAAAGTTTAAACCTATTTTATTATTCATAATGCTAGAAAGAGAAAGCTGCAGTGGTTAACGATCTCTCAAAACTTTGGCCAGACCCTTGAGTGCTGGGTTACTTGTGAGCAGCATACATTGCTGGGTGGGAAGTGCCCCAGTGGGGAGTACTGCAGGAAGGCAGTGCTTTCAGCTCTGCTCCTTCACCTTCAGTGGATGCTGTCAAATTTTGGAAGACTGTGACTCAACCTATGTGACTATTACAATTAGTATTTTTAGTTGGAGGTCTGTCTTTGTGTGTTAGTGATACAGTGGGCCACTGGTTATTCTGCGGTGTGTGTACATCCAGTGTGCCAATCTCCCATGCTGTGGGTCAGTCTCTGAGGATGCTATTAATTTAAATGATGAGGTTTTTTCCATTTTAAATATTTTATGAAATGGCACAGCATAGATATCTTTCTGACACATTATTTTCCTGAAAATGTGCCCAGCTTCATTCTGGGCAGATTCATGTGCCCAGATGATGACAAGAAACTCATTTTGCCTTGCCTATCTATTTACAGGCCTCCCATGACCATAAAAATGAATTCCCATGGTACTGCCGTGTTGGTTTGCACTTGAGCAAAATACAATGTAACAGTGCTAGATATGGAATTAGGGTCATCTTAGTCTTCAGTAAGTTTGCAGACGACACCAAGTTGGGCAGGAGTGTTGATCTGCTCGAGGGTAGGAAGGCTCTGCAGAGGGACCTGGACAGGCTGGATTGAGGGGCCCAGACCAATTGTATGAGGTTCAACAAGGCCAAGTGCTGGGTCCTGCACTTTGGCCACAACAACCCCATGCAGCGCTACAGGCTTGGGGAAAAGTGGCTGGAAAGCTGCCCAGCAGAGAAGGACCTGGGGGTGCTGGTTGACAGCCGGCTGAACATGAGCCGGCAGTGTGCCCAGGCGGCCAAGAAGGCCAATGGCATCCTGGCCTGTATCAGAAATAGTGTGGCCAGCAGGAGGAGGGAAGTGATCGTGCCCCTGTACTCGGCCCTGGTGAGGCCGCACCTCGAATACTGTGTTCAGTTTTGGGCCCCTCACTACAAGAAGGACGTTGAGGTGCTGGAGCGTGTCCAGAGAAGGGCAACGAGGCTGGTGAGGGGTCTGGAGAACAAGTCTTATGAGGAGCGGCTGAGGGAACTGGGGTTGTTTAGCCTGGAGAAAAGGAGGCTGAGGGGAGACCTCATCGCTCTCTACAACTACCTGAAAGGAGGTTGTAGTGAGGTGGGTGTCGGTCTCTTCTCCCAAGTAACAAGCGATAGGACGAGAGGAAATGGCCTCAAGTTGCGGCAGGGGAGGTTTAGATTGGATGTAAGGAAAAATTTCTTTACTGAAAGAGTGGTGAAACATTGGAACAGGCTGCCCAGGGAAGTGGTTGAGTCCCCATCCCTGGAGGTATTTAAAAGACGTGTAGATGAGGTGCTTAGGGACATGGTTTAGTGGGCATGGTGGTGTTGGGTCGATGGTTGGACTCGATGATCTTAGAGGTCTTTTCCAACCTCAATGATTCTATGATTCATCAGAATAGGTTTATTATTTAAATACCACTTTCCACTGACTTTGGGATAACTGAGATTAGCTGTTATATGTTGAAACTGGTAGTTCATTGCAAACCATTGAAAAACACACGTAGTAGACTTTGGCTTGTTATCAGATGTTGCATATTCAGCATATCAAATGTAGCAGAAATAGCTATGAGTAATCGCTTATCTCATACCAAAGGTTTGAAGATTGTCTGAGTAGGAGGCTTTTTTCCGTTGGTATTGACAAATGAATGCTGCTTTTTTCTAGGAACTAACATCTTGCTCAGCCAGCATGGACTCCAGTGCTTGAGCTGACATTTATTTTGGCATGTATTATCAGTCTCTGTATTTTTCTCAGTGTCATCCACAATGTCTTGCTAAGCAATTTGTTAGGTTTTTGTGTCTCTCCATATATCCTTTGCAGCTTTTTGTTCTGCAGCATTTAGGAACCTCCTTCACAGTCCCATCAAACACAATCCCACCTAGCACTGGGCACCCTTTCTTAATTGCTAACCAGGGGCTGGTATCCTGGACCTCTACCACCTTCTGCTCGCAGCTGCAATGACTTCTGTGGGAGACTGCCCAGGTGGGATTTAATCAGCTTGATGTGGACTTACTGTGGGTGACAAGAAATCTAGCTCTGGACTCTGCTGCCTTGCACGGTTGTTTAATGCACTCCAATGTTGCCTGCAGCCTTTAAATGCCCCCCAGGTTTCTTGTCGATTCATACATTTGTAACTGAAAAAATCACCACTCTACTCACTGAAGAGGAAGGCATTGAATGCCAGCTCCTTTTCGCAGTGGCAGTACGTGGTTTGTGGTCACTTTTAGCTAAGAGTCATTTTCCATAACGAAGCATTAAACTTTTCACACACATAGACCAAGGCCAAGCCTCTACTTCTGGTTGAGTGTATTGAAGTTAAAGTTTTGTTAGCATCTGTGATGCATAAACCAGGGGTCTTTAGTTTGGACCATGCTGTCGGAAGAGCATTCTGTCAACAGCCTCCTTGGAGATGTCACTTAGTTTTGTGCTTTAATATGTCCTAGGACTTAGGGTTGCTGTAATTAACCCCTTCAGTTTCTCAAACTCCTCCTTTATATCGAACATGAACACTGGCAGGTTTGGGTATGAACCAGTAGGTTTGGGTGATTAGGTTAAACTCAAATTTTCCCCATAGCCACTAATCCAAGAGTAGTGGATTTTATGCCCCATCTTTTTCCTACTAAGGTGAGCATGTTGCTTATGGGCATGATGTATCTGTGATCTGCAGCTAAGTTAGTTTTCTTTTCAGAACTGTTATCTCAGTTTAGCAGCATTTGCATCTTTGTTGGTTTAACTTTAAGCCCTGGCTTTCTCCTGCTGAAAGCTTACAGTCATACGCACGCTTCTAATATTGTCCCACTGTAGATCTTCGTGTGTTTGTGCTCGGGCGATTGACATGACCCAGACAGCACTTCCACATTCCACAGGATTTAGTGAATGTGCACAAATCAATTGTCTTCTTCAAAGAGCATCCTAAAAATGCCCAATGCTTGGCATCAAGCCACGACTTCATGCGGATTCTTCCCTTCCTCAGGGCCACATTCTCCTGTAATATATTAATTTTTTCAGGCCTACATAAGAGGAAAGAGTGCCGTATTTCCTAACACCAATGAGTGTGCCTCTTTTTTTGGTATGTTCAGTGAAGCCAAGAGCAGTGGCCCCACTTCAGCTCCTCTTTCCATTGCTGTCTCAGAGCAAAGGAAATATCTTCAAAGTTGTCCTCTGCTAAATGCACTCTGAGAGACAAATACGGATGGGTTTTCTTGTTGGCTGACCCATGGTTTAAGAGAGCTGGGGCTGGTCTAGGTCCTTCCTCCTGTGTCTTTGGAGGGGAGTGATCTGGATGATGTTTGTAGTCCTGTTCAGCTCCATACCATTTTGACTTAGTTCATGAACTCCCTGTCTGGGAGGAAAGCTCACCACCTGGTCTAACCCTCTGACCTCCTGGTGCCCGTGTCTTTTCTTCTGCTTTCTCCTTCTGGCCCCATATTGGCTTATGCACCTTGCCTATGATTAAAGATTAATGAACACCCCATTGGCTTCCAGATAATCCAAGCTTCATCTGCTGTAATGTTGCTGATTATACCATGTAAGTGATCCTCTGAGGAAGGAGTGCTGTTGTCATCCTTTTCTCTACAGTCGGTACAATCTGGTTGGATTCTTGTGTTCACTTCCAAATATTATGCATTGTCTTGGCTTGTGTGTGTTTCCCCACAGTATGCATAGTGACTCTACTGGTTTTTGTGGAGTCTAACTTTAATCTTCCCATGCCCTTACATCTCAGATCTCTTCTCTTGTGCTACAGTGGGGTCTCAATGAGCTCTGCAGTCCCAGCTTGACACTGGTGACTTTCTTTTCTCGGCAAATTCAAACAGCTTTGTCAAAGGATAATAAAGTGGTTCCCACTTGCCAGCTTCTGAAGTTTTTTCCCCCAGCTTAACAGCCATCTGGCCTCTCTGTAGCATCTTCATCAGATTCCAACATCCCAGTTTTGAATTGTCTGCGTTTTTAGTGACGATCTGATCCATTGATTCTTTTGAACAAGGGACCTATCCTTTTGTACCTCTGGTAAACTCATTCCTCATATGCTGTGTTTTTATGTGAAATACAGAATTTATTACATTTCTCTCCTACGCTTTCACATCTTGATTAGATGAAAAATGTTAAAAACAACAAGTATTTCAAGATGGTCTATTGTTAGACAGAAAGGCTGCCTTCTGATATCAGTCTTCCTTGTTGCTGGCTCTCGTTGTCAGTAGCTCCAGAAGGCTGTGCTATTGAAACTGTGTCCCGTTAGCCATATTTTCTAAAAAATTACAACTCATTTTTCTAGTTAGGATATTTTCTTACAGCATTTTATTCATACACCTTCACTGCACAGTGACTCACCAGGATAGCATGAGACTCTGAGTAATGCTCCCTGCACAGCTGGCCCGTGTCAGCCTTCTCAACTGCGTGATTCATTTTGTGGACGCTGCACGGTGAGACCTGGCTGGCCGACTCCACAGGAGCCTACAGTGCTCTCTGTTCTCCTTGAAAATGCTTTGGCTTTGACTCTGCAGGTGCTGGCAGGACAGGGCCACAGAAGAGGTGAGCACCAGTGGCTTTGTGCCTGGATCAGTCTAGTGGGCTGATCTGCAAGTGCAAGGCAGCTTGTCTGTCTGTCTATCATTTCTGTCTTTAGCTGGGAAACAAGCTGCAGCAGCAGCAGCTGGTGGGGCCAGTTGTTCCCCTCCCCTTCCAAGTTCAACTCTCCAGCTGGGTGAAGAGGGTGCAGCTCTCCCCTGTGTTTGCATCAAGGTCATCGTCTAAGGATCTCCGTCTTTCATTTTCCATGCCTTTTTACCTTGGATAGCCACTTGTCCTGTTCAAAGGAATTATAAAATGATACCGCTATTTTAAGTTAATAAAGAAGTCTGATTAGGTTATACCTAACATGCTGTTATCATTATGAGTAGTCATCCAAAGACAGAAAATGAGGGTCCAAGGTTAATATTTTGCAAAAGCAGAATCATGCCTCTCAAGGGCTTCATTTCCAGTTAAAACCAGCACGGGAAGTTCAGAGTCAGGTAACACTACGTAGCATATAGCTTTTGTACTGCACTGTTGATCCCAAAGGACCCTTCAGATTGCATGTAACCACTGCGGGATTTTTATCAACAGATGACGTGATCATAGATGGCATAAATGGTCAGTGTTTGACAGAGCAGTGAGAATTGGACATGCTTTGTCTGTAGTGCACTGGAGCTGGGCCTGTGAGTGACACTGAGTCACAGCTGTGAACGGACATATCCCACCTTTCCCGGTGTGTAACTGTGTATGCATTTGCAGTCCCTTCTCCTGTTGGACCTGGAGCTCCACATCTTTTCCTTCTCCTTGTGTTTTTTTGCTGCGAAGTCTGTGGCTGCGCCAGCAGTCGTGGCCTGCAGGTTCTGCCAGCAGCTGCTCTCGCACTGGGTTGCTGATTTGAGCAAGTCACTGTCTCACGTTGTCCCTTGCAGTCATGGCAGCGGCAATGATTCCTGTCCCTTGTCTGTTGTGCCTCTCAGCGAATGGCTGCAAAAGCTCCAGTGCCCTGGCCTGGCGGGGGGTGGGGGGGGAGCGGGCGCTGGGGCGTGTGGGAAATTGGATATGACAGGCAGACCTGTAGCATATGTGCTTGATGAGAAGCGGGGTTTGTAGAACCTGGAGCCCCTAGAAGCCAGACTGTAGCTAGAACATCTCTGCACAGGCAGGTTCAGGCAGGCCTGAGCTTGGGCTGGGGCTCCTGGGTGGATGGGGAGAGGGGCTGCGGCTGGGAGCCCTCATGGTGCGGGGCAGGACCTGGCACATCGGCTCCCCACTGTGTCGCAGGGCTCAGTGAATACTTGCTAATGCTCTTCTTTGAAACTGTGGTATTTCTGATGAGGAATTTATAAGATGGCCTGTACAGCAAACGTGCTACGTGCACAGTAGTGTTGTAAATCGATTTATGCATCTTTTGGCTTCTGGAGGATCCATTGCAAAGAGGGGAAGTACCGCAGCTTTTACCAGTGGCTGAATGAGCCCGTCCCTGGCTGGGAGCCACGTTCTGCCCTCCTCCACCCCTACAGACACCAGCTTTCAGCTGTGCAAAGTCTCGGCAAGGATCCCACAGATATCAGGCCCCCATATGGCTGTTTCCTAATATGGGATGTTTTTTCCAACAAACTCTTTAAATAAGTGATGCACAGTTTTGACAGATCTGTCTGGTTCCATAAGCTAAACGACAGTACCGAATGCATGAGAAAGCACAAAGAAGATAAACAGCCTGACCGTGCACTGTCTTGCACCTTTTGCATTTGGGAGTAAATGATTATTACGTAAGATTTAAAGCACTGGAGACTAAATTTCTCTAGTCCTGTCAGATGGCTTGTGTTTAATTTGAGGGCGCAGACACAGCAATGCCCTTCTGAATGCTGCAGAAGTTGACCCAGGCTGAGATATCCCTGTAGTGGAAATGTATGCCCTTGCACTGCTTGATTGCACATAGGCTGGTAACGGACAGTTAGGTTTCTGTCTTTTATGTGGTTGATTTTAATATTCTGTATATTTATTTCTAGATACTGTTAGAAGTTGTGTAGCAAAGTTGTTCTTCAGCTGTCCTCTGAAGGGCCATTATTGCCTGTACAGTAAATCCAGTTTTACCCTCATCAGCCGGCAGCCTCCGCTGTGGATCCATATCATGTTCCTCTTTCAGCAGGTGTGTGTAATACAAATTAGTGGCACCTCTCTATTGTTAACTTTGTACTTGGAAAAAATGTTTTAATGGTTAATCTCTTTAAATATGCTTCTAACCCACAGTGCTTTGTGACCCTTGTGATTTCTCAGAAAGTCATTATAGTAGGTTGAAGTGATTTCGCAGTTTATACGTTTTTATATTTCTATTAAATGAAACAAATTCAAACTGTCTGGAGAGCTTACAAAGTCTGGGGGTAAAAAAGTGGGACCAAACTTTATTGTCCTTATTCAGGCAAAACTTCCAGTAAGTCCCAGGTGCCTTTCAAATGAGCAGGAGCATTGCAGTGGATTTGTAGGAGACCAGAATCAACCCCAAGGCTGCAGGTGGAGGTGCAGCACCCACTGTGATTTTTTTTTTTACTGCAGAAGTTTTGTCTGAGCAGGATTTGCAAATCTGATCAGTGCTGTTCTCCTATCAACCCTAAAGCTATTTTCTCACGTTTAATACCGTTTCCAAATACAGCACAGTATTTGGACATATGTGGAATTTCCTAATAGGTTACAAATAGTATGAAATTGTAAGAGAAAACCCTACATTCACACTTCAAGATGAAACCGATGGCTTTTGTGTTAAAATAGTAAGGTTCAGTTTCTTAACCTATGCAGAGCCATTCACCACAGTTCATCCCACCCTAATGCAACCTTAGAAATACAAAGGATTTATCTGAAATTTAAAACATGCATGGCCAGTTATGCTGTGAATTTAACAGCTCAAATCACTCTTCCCTGTGTTTGCTCCTAGAAATAAATACAAGAAATGTTTTTAAAAAATGCAGGTCAGTAGGAGTATTTGGGTGCTTCAGTACAAGAAGTGGTCTCTATGGCTTCAGAGGTGCTTGTGTGACCTGTTTGTGGGGACGGGGGCTTTGCTGTAGATGAGGAATGACGATGGTCAGGAGCCAAGCTGAGAGGTGGTCAGGGAAGGAGAGGACAGTGACAGAGCAGAAAAAAGGAAGCAAAGAAGAGCAGAGGCAGAAACAGGGGTGAGAAGACAATATGAAAGGTTGAAAATAAAGGAGGTGAATTACTCTGTAAATGAAAACCTGAAGAAAGAGGTTGAATTTTAACAGGACCTAGAGAGAATAAATAAATAATGTTATGAATGTATCATTTTATTCCTGATGAGAGGAAAGCAGATGTTGAAAAATATGGACAAAAGTACTAAAATGCACAAAAACGAGAAAAGAGGAGCAGAAGCAGAGGAGACGGGTGGCAGAGCTGGCACGCCTCGCTCCTCGCTGCGCAGCCTTCGCTGCCTCTGCCTCTGGATTTTAACACAATGACCTCTGCTCTGTCTGTGGTTCATGGTTTGAATCAGTTGCACTGACAATTTAATCATTGATCCACCTTTAATCCCTGGTGCCTAGCCTTTTCATGATACATTTTTCATTGAAAAACCTCTGCCTTTAACCCCTTCCCACATTACTCTGAATTTGGCCCTGCCAGTTCCATCTTTTATCAGGACTATTGAGCTTTGCACAGTTCCCAGCTCATAGGGGCAATATTACTTTCCTTCCCCATTCCTCTGCACTCAAGTGCCCATTGCCCCCCTTCCCCATCCCCACGTGCCCCTGCTGGGTCCTGCTGCCTTTGGACACTGCCCCCAGACACTGGTCCCCCCGTTTCCCGTGGCTTTCCCTGCCCAGGGCTGGGTAATTGCATTTGTTGCACTGCAGCTACTCTTTCTGAAGCTTTGCTTTTATTCCCTACAGTCTTGCTAGTTTGCTCCGGCTGTGCTAGTGCTACCCCTGGCCCTGGGCTCCCGTGCCAAGGAGCCCCCAGCAGAATCCCCCTGAGCTGCTGGGGCCAGGCTTGAAGCAATGCAGTTCAGTTTGTGTCTTTGCAAACATGCTGTAAACACAGCACTTAATATGCTTTTTTTATGGGGAAAAAAAGTTCCTCTTGTGTTGCACCGAGTGTTCGAGCCTGCTGTGCATCAGGATGGTGTTTAATATCAGATAATTTATGGTTTTGTTTTGTTCAAAATCCTAAAGCTTTTAAGTACTGGATGTATAACTATTATTAAATTAAATACAGGGTGCTAAATTCAGCCCTGGGATAATGTTATTTAAGCCTGTGAAATTGTACAAGAGAGAAATTTGACATAAAATGTATTTATAGTGTGTTAATAATGAGTTAAATAAAAGGTTGGTGATAAAAATGTAGTTTTCAGCAGGTCTGTCATAGATTCACAGGCGACTAATAAGTGGTTTCTGAAGATTTCAATACCAGTTACCATATTTTTATTCCTTTTTTGCCAGTCGCTCCATATTGTTTGACATTGCATTCTGCAAAAGGAAAAGCGAGAAGAGACACGTTTTCTTAGGCCCCCTGAACAGATTTTTAATTTCATGACCCTGCTTTCTATTTAATTTTGAAAATATTAGTGAATAGTTATATCATGTTTTGGAACCCTTGGATGGAAGTTGTGAAACAGCAGGGCAGTAGGAAGAGAAGCGTATGTCAGTGGAGATCTGAGAAATTGTCTTACAGTTAAGTGACGATTAACAAAAGGAACAAAATTCGAATAAGGGGTGACGTTAGAGAGTTTATTCAACAGACAGGATGCTTAGTTTCACAGATTCATTCATTAAAATAATTCTCTAATGCTATATGATTTATGGCTTAATTTCCCTCATCAGGCGGGACAGCGTCACGCTGCTGTGGTAGCACCAGTGAGCAAGGGGCTGCCTGACGTGTCCCTTTCTAACACCTTCCCTAGAGTCGCTCAGAAATTTGCCAAACACGAACTAATTGGGCTGCCATTTTCTTGTGGCAGGTGGCTGCCTGGAGCTGACTGCTGCTCCCTTTTAATTTGGACAAAATGATCCGGCTGTTTCTGACAGCTTAGCTGGAAAAAATGCATTGCCTCAGCCACAATAAAAATTCCTGGTTGCGTCTTACTAAAGTGTGTCTGTGTCAGTTGGATGCCAGACAGTGAGCTTAGGATTGTTGGGTTTCTGCTTAGAAAGAGAAGGAGGAACGTCCATCCAGGAAACCTACGTTAAACGGACATTGTTCATATTGCAAAATCAAATACTTGAAACATGGAAAATCAGATTTGCTTGTGCACTCTTAACTTGGCTCCTGCATGCAAATGCATTTTTTAATTACAAGATCATGTAGCAGATATAGTAGAGTCAGAAATGCTAAGCTGTCTCAGCTGCAGTAGTGTTCTTGTAAGATTGACCGTGTGAAGTTTATACAATGAAATACTTAACACTGTTGAAATACTAGAATAATTCAAGGCAGCATAAGGTTGTATCCTTGGTGTCCTTTGAAATAGGGAGCTTTGGAGGTGAGAGCACCCAACCCAACACAGGTTTCATCTTGTTTTGTGAATGTTCAGGGGATGAAAATTCCCGGACACTGCCAGCAAAATGTGTGTTGAACATGTTCTGTGGAGTTTTTTTTCTCTTGCATTTCATCCCCCTGTCTCTTCAGCGCAGTCGCAAACATTGCACTGTTACTCTTCCCCGCACAAGGACCAAGAGCTGCAGTCAGGCCCAAATAAACATATACAAACCTGCAGCGGTGCTAAGCATCTCTTCGTATTAACTGGTAAATGACATGTCTTTTCCAAAAAGATGCATGTCACTGAGATCTACACCTGGTTCACAGAGGCCAGGGCTGCTGACATTTTGATAAACTAGCATTTCAATACAAAAATGACATGCAAGTTGCTATGTGTAGTGGTAGTTGATAGATAATCTTTGGTGAGCCACAGACCTTAAAGACATGTAATGTACAATAAAAAAAGCCCCAAAGGAAATGAAATATTTGAGGATTTATCTAACTGTGTGCATATTGATCCATCGTAACTCCTTACAAAGAAATGAACTAGTCCCTGGTTATTCGCATGGCTGTCCTACTGTAAGAGCAAGATGCTTTTTGTTAACGGCCAAGTAAAAAATGCTTGAAATCCTGTTTTCGACATTTTCTTCAGAGCTTGTTTGCAGAACCTTTGTCCATACAGAGTAATTCTGTGCAAGTCCTTAAGGCCCTGTGGGAGAAGACACAGCTCAAGGGGACGCACAGTTTTGAAACTGCCATGATCCAGTCTACATTTCCACACCAAAAGGTAAGCTTTTTTTTTCTCAGAAAAAAAATAGAACTTTGCCCTGACTTTTAGAACAGCTGTACAAAGACCTTTACAACAGCTACAGCAAGTCTTTGCTGTGCTCAAATCGTGAAAAACAAAACCCCTTTCCCTGCCCCTTCCCCTTCTTTGCCTTAGCTCTGTTGTCTTCCGAGCATTTGCACTTACTGCCAAGTTCTCTTCTTCTGGATGGCCATATGGTGATCCATAGTGCGTGCCTCTGACCTCCCTGTTATATGAAGCACTCGGCTTACGGGGATGTTGAAAAATGTTCACCAGCCATTATATTTTCAACCTCCGCAGAGGGTCCACAGTGTTGTTTTGTACTGTGCTTTGAAAGGTCTCCAGGCTTGTTCTCCACCCCCTCCTGCATGCTTCATGTGGATTGTTCCCGACGTGATGAAAACTAGTGATGCTACATATGGATTTTTTTTTCCTGCTCGCAGTTTCAAACTCTAGATTCAGATTAGCTGCCACTGTGGACTGTTTGGCAGCCACTTGGAAACCTAGTTAAACACAGACTTGGATTTTATGGAAATTATCATTGGCACATGCACTATTAGTTACCCCCATCAGTTTAAGAGATTACACTTTCAAAGCTGTTTACTGTTTCCGGGATTTCAGCGAATGCTATTTCAAAGCTACTAATCAGGCTTCTTGGAAAAGGACGCTGTAGGATTGTAAAACAAATACCTGTTTATTCCTGAACACCTCCATCCAGCTCAATTGGATGAAATGAATTGTCAAACATGATTTTAAAATACTCTCTCTCAGAATATTGTACGCATGAATATGTTTGATTGAATAAGATTAATTTACTAAGGTTATGGCTGATTTAAAAACAGGAGTTTTGTTAGAAACAAGTTCTGAACCCCCAAGATAATGTTGCATTGAAGTGAGAACTCCTGCTGGGGCTTGTAACAGGAGTAGGGGATCCCCACATCTGAGACCCATCTTATGGGCCAGTTTTACTTAGACATAGTGGAGCTTGCACTGAGTATTTTAGCTGCTATTGAAATCCTAGCCTGACTTATCCGAAGGTATTAGAACTGCTTTTCTGTTCAGTACTGGCTTAACTTGAGTTCATGCCAAGATCTACTAGTTGAAAGTTGGAGCTGGTGGAGTGTAAAAGAGTTTGGGGTGAATAAAGAGCTTAGGGAAGAGCATGCCTTCATGGGTAGGATTAGATGTAGTGCATCATGCACACAAAGTCTACAAAACATGTCCAACACCCTAGAAATGTGATTAGTCTCCAGCGCATCGGTTGCATAATCGTCCTACTGCTCAGATACTAGCATTTGGCCTATTTTGGGAACTTTCATCACTCCATGACAGTAAGAGTATCTTTGAGTTCCCAAGATAGCAGAGCTGGAAAATGAGATACTGATCTTCACTGATTTAATGAATTAAGCAGTGAATTGAAGTTTGGAAACTCCGGGAGCTGCAGATTGCCTAACAGCCTTCGGAGGCTGAAGACAGTCAGGCAGATGTAATGCATCTGAAATGGTAAAAGACTTTGAATATTCAGTCTTGGTCTCCGCAGTATGCTGCTGGATTTACTTTCTCAGTTTGGGTTTTGCTTATTAATACAGAACGTGAGTTTGTTTCTAGTGCAATTTCCATTCAGTTTACTGAGAAAAGTCCCATTGAGTTTTCTGGGAGCGAGACCTAGGCCTGCTGTAGGGAAGGTTTCCTTTAGCTTTTACATTCCCCAAAAAATTCTAGCCGGAGCATTCCCGGCATGACTGAGTCCTTACTTTGCTTGACAGACTAAGCTTCTGCAGTAATCTGAAATTTTCGTTTCAGAAGTTCTTCCCATTGCTAATAGAACTTTAAATATTGTGAATGATTTCACAAAATTATTGTAGTTGTTAATATTACTCCTCTGCCAGTAGTGCAGGAAGCAAAATTATGGGGGTGTGGTTGTTTCAATAAGCATAGCACTTTTAATTTAAAATATTTTGAAATCTGTTGATATAAATGCAGCATCAGCATCCTGTATTATATTTTATATTAAGTTTTATGCATCGTGTGACAGCAATGTCTGAATGCTTTATCAGAACTGAGGAACTTCTGTGGTGTGAGCACATGGGGAAGGTCTGACCCCCATCAGCCAACAGGAACCACAACAGAGTCAGTGCTGCAACCCTGCTCTGCAATTGCTCCGCTTTTGCCCTGTGACCCTGTGGCTAATCCAGAGTAAATGAATTTAGACTTTTTTTCAATATGTATTCTAAAGCATTTTGCAAACCTGGAGAAAAATCTGTTACATCAATGATTTATTCCAGAGTAAATTCTGAGAAATAGTTTCAGATCTACATCACTGTAAGTGATTTCTGAATTTGGCCCAGGATGCATGTGCGAGGAATTGCAGTGAATACCTGGCTTACAGAAAGCATGTCGTGTTTCACTGGGCAGCCTGTTCATGCCACAAAAAATATTTATACAACATGGCTTAAGATGTGCCAGAAGTAAAGCATTTCCAGATGTACAACCTTACAGATTTCCGTTTGGTTGCTTCATAGTTCTTTATCAAAGTACACGCAGGCCACATTACAAAAATTAAGTCGGTTTTGAGCTCGTTGCTGAATTCTTTGTGTTGACTCATGCTGTGTCAGAAGAGTGACATGGTGACTACTTTATGAGCCCCATGTGATGCCTTAAGAGAGTCTTTTGTTGAGCAGCGTTGCAAGAGAATAATTAACATTTTTAAGCCATTGTTAGTTCTGTTCTTCCATTTCCTTTGTTTGCTATCTCAGTTTACGCAGCAGAAAAAAGCACCAGGTTTTCACAGTGGAGTCACTGAAGTTTTCAAGATGATGGAGCATGGGGATGAGATAAATCTCTCCTCTCCAATTAGGCTTTTTCCCTGTGCTTCCCCTCCTGAAATAAGTGGCTTATTGCAGATTATTTCAAGCGTACTAGAGTACAGAGTGGAAAAGAAAGACCGATGCATTGATATTTCAGTCATACTTGTTCTCTCTCAGTCTAGAGTTGGCTCATTGCAGCCACTAAAAGATTTTTCACAGGATGGAGAAGCTCCTAGGCTTTTTGTTCAGCATGATCCACGTGCCCTTATAATGTCCTGCACAGATGCACTGAGAGCAGTACCAACGTTATTTTGCCCATTTTGTGTCCTCCCAGATGCCACAGCAGGAGGAGGATCAGGGCACGTCGGGGCAGGGCACATTGCTGGCCATGCTCTGCCCTGCCATCCCCTGCTTGCAGGGGCATCTGCCCCTCCATCAGGAGCCCGCAGCGGGGAGGAGACCCCAGGGAGCTGGTGTCGTCTGTCCCTCCTGAGGACTCGGCTCTCCTGCCTAGGGAGGCGTCTGCTCAGGATACCACACCATGCACGAAGTATCTGAAGGGAGGCAGGGAGCCTCAGACTGTCAGATCCACTACACATGGACCAGCAGGAGAAATACGGAGAGAAGCTGCACAGCACTCCTGCTACACAGCACAACAGCCAGCTAAATTCCTCAAATGTATAGAATTCCTCTTTGGAGGAAAATAAGAACTTCAGCAATGTATAAAGAGCAATTACAGAGCAAAATAATCAAGTTTTACCTGCAATCCCCAGTATAAGCCAGTTTTAGCTTGCTGGGGCAGGGCAGCCCAGCAGCCGACTGTACAGAGGTACAGATGCAGCCCTGACCCCGGCGAGCAGGCACACAAGGCATAAGGAATTGCACAGCTGAGCGTTACGAGGGAGCCCACCAAGGCAGCCAGGGAGTGCAGGGGACCCCTCTGCTGCAGCCTGGCTGCTTATCTCCCATGTGAGTATGGGGAGAAGAGCTGGGCTGTGGGGCTGCTGCCCTGCAGCACCCTCTTGCAAACAAAGCCAACGTGTGTCCGGGACCTTTGTCCTGTGATCATTGTCTTCCCATGTGTTGTGAAGCCCATTTCTATGCATGTTCCTGCTGGAAAGGGAAGAAAATCTTTGTCGTTTGGAGCTTCTCAGGTGATGTGAGTCATGCTCCCCACTCTGCCTTGCCATCCTTCTTCCAGACAGCCTAAAATCCATCAGGAGATGGCCTCCAGCGTGCAGAGGGTGGGGGCACCTGAGATCCCCTGTTAAGTTAAAACTTGACGTTTGGCTCAGCTGAGCTTGTTATCCAGGGTGATGGCCAGAGGTCTGAAGTGGTCTCAGGTGTTTCACTTCTTGTGAAAACAGACATTTCCTGGCCATTTTCCGGGTTGAAAGAGGCTGGGGAGGAGAGAAACCGTGCTGCCGGGTCTTCTTGAGCCAGCCGGCCTCCTGCTCCCTCTCCTTTGCTAAAGCTTGTCTGAAAAGGCCCGAATCAAACAACTCCATCCTTTGCACAGCCTTGTTCAGTGCGTTGAACTAATGTCCCTGGCAAGGGATGGTATTTTCCCCACGGACTGCGTAAATCTGTGTTTTCTTTGGGCTGCTGCGTGCAGTGTTGCAGATCTGTGAAGACTCCACGCAAATTAATAGGAGTGTTTTCTGAACGGTCCTGGCAATTCCCTTTCTGTTTGCAGTGAGTAACTTGATTGCTGTTATTTAACACCAACGTTTGCTTAAGTGGGAGATCACAATCTGTTTTAAAATTAAATAACAGGGTTTAAAATATACTGAATTATACAGTGTTACTAATTGCCTCAAAAACAGTACCCTCTGGCTTTTCTCATACTTGAAGCTGCAAGTATGCTTTCTGTAGGTTTCTTTGATCAAGTCAGACATTCAGTTTACTTTGCAGATGCGTAATCCTTACTTCACTGGCTTGTCACTGGCAGAATAACATCACATTTACCTGGGTGTGTTTTGTGTGAGATAAATCAGCCCTGTTGTTGCTGGGTTTTTCGAAATGTTCCTATTAACATTCACATTAAACATTTGTGTTAGTGCTTCTCATAGGCGGCTGGGTTCAGAGCCTCTATTCTTTCTTTAAAAAAAGAAAAAATAAAAATAAAGTGGTCCCCAGCCACTAACTCTTGCTCTGATGGGGGATCCGGTTGGACAGGAGGAAGTCCCAGCACTGTAGTCTGTTAGCAGAGACCACTACCTTGTAGGGCATTGAAAAAAATCCTGAGAGAGGGCTGGAGGTAATCAAGGTGGTTCAGCTGGTGGGAAACATGCTGGGCAGGACTGCTGAGCACACTGCTGGCAGCAGTGTTGAAGAGGCAAAAAAAACCCCAGACCAGTCCTCTGCCTCCTACAGACATATATATATATTAGTTGCTACTGATGATAGAGATAGAGATACATCCTGCTTAGAGCGTTCACCCTGGCAGGTTGTTTGCCCACAGGATACACATGGAAGAGGACACTCGTCGGTGCCCACTGTGCATCCCTCTGTGATTTCGGACTACAAGCTGTTAACCGTGGAGTGGTTCACCTTGTGAGTGAGTTTGGTTTTTCTCATTATTGGCCTAGGACCTGGACCATGTGCAGATGCACCTGGAAGAAGTGAGGTTCTTTGATTTATTCGGCTACAGCGAGGAAGCGGGAACTTGGCAGTGCTTCATGTGCAATAACCCTGAAAAGGCAACAGGTAAGTGGTCTGCCTTTGTCACTGGTGGGCTATGCGTGGTGGTAGAGCTGTTGTGGGTGGGGGATGGAGCAAAGCTCACAGATAATGCTGTGTCTCTGGTGATGGTGGCAGAGGTTGGGGAAAAGGGAAAGCAAACTTTCCAGCATAGCACAGGCAGTGTCTATCTTAGTTGGAATTCTCCATTAAACTCCTCTCGTCTCAGCATCTCTGGTGAGACAGTGTCAAGCACAAAGCTTATTTGGTGTATGCTTAGAGGGATACAATCCAAAATTAACGTAGACTCATAAATCTGCATGACTACTAACCCCTGGGGAGTGGGAGGGATCTGCACCCATCTTGCAGTGTCCAGATAAAGGAGCTGCATCTGCTGGACTGTGTCCTAGGTCCTCTGGAGACTGCACAGATGCCACATATCAGGGGACATTGGCCTAGATCCTACACCCAATTCATGTCATCTTTGTTCTCAGAATTATTTGCTTTAATATAATTGAATCCATAGTATGCGTTGTCTTAGGAACAAGGCAATGCTTAAGAACAGCCATAATACTTCAGCTATATTAGAAAACAGGGTGAGTGGAAAATACACTTTTTCTCAGGTAAAAGATTCTAGTGACCTTTTTTTTGAAGCCTTCTGATACCCGTGTGTTTTAGATCAGCATACTGAAATTCAGAGGAATGGCCTTTTTCTTAGATGTTTTTTGCCACTGTCCTGGTTTCGGCTGGGATAGAGTTAATTTTCTTCCTAGTAGCTGGTATAGAGCTGTGTTTTGGATTTAGCATGAGAATAATGTGATAACACACTGATGTTTTAGTTGTTGCTGAGCAGTGTTTATACTAAGTCAAGGACTTTTCAGCTTCCCATACTCTGCCAGCGAGAAGGTGCACAAGAAGCTGGGAGGGAGTATAGACAGGACAGCTGACCCAAACTGGCCAAAGGGATATTCCATACCATATGACGTCATGCTCAATATATAAGTCGGGGGGAGTTGGCCAGGGGGCAGCGATTGCTGCTCAGGGACTGACTGGGCGTCGGTTGGCAGGTGGTGAGCGGTTGCATCACTTGTTTTTTTCCTTTCCCTGTTTTTTTTTTTCTTTCTCTCTCTCTTGCTGTTTTACTTTCCATTACAATTTATTATTGTTGTTGTTGTTGTTGTTGTTGTTGTTATTTTTCAAGTATTAAACTATTCTTATCTCAACCCACGAGTTTTACTTTTGCTCTTCCGATTCTCTCCCCCATCCCACCAAGGGAAGGGAGGGTGAGCAAGCGGCTGTGTGGTGCTTAGTTGCTGACTGGAGTCAAACCATGACAGCCACTCTGTAAAAGCCTGCACAATTCTGGCCAAGAATTTTGCATATTTTGGGCAAACCTTTGAATAATTGGCTGTTTCAGCTATATATTTTAACAGCTAGTATCTCTTTATATTTCCTCAACCCTGAATTTAGTAAGTCTTGCAAGAGTGGCACAGCCTCTGCTGTAGGCCAGGCTGCCCGTACTCATTTCATGGCTGTTTGACCATCTTCCTCCTTCCACAGCTCTCGTGGGACTCAAACACCATAAAAGAAGTAACGCTTTGAGCTGAAATTTCATCTCGGTACCATGGTCTTGCTGTGGTTTGTCCATCACATCAGTGATAGACGTATGTCAAGCTACAAGGAGAAGGAGTCTGTCTTGCTTAAAATTTCAAAGGTTAATGAAATAGCTTTGTTTTGAATTTTCAAAGACATTTAACTAGTCCAAAAAGGGGAGTGTTTGTAGCAAGCTATTGATTATGCTGGTAGGACAGCTGTATTAGAGCCAACAGACCAGATGAAGGTGGCAAAGGCAAACCTTGGGGGTGACGTGAGGCACCATTTCCTTATTGATGCCGTGGGTTTTGCTGATGACACTAGTCTGGAGTCATCAAAGGACAGCTGACACCTTGCTTCCCTGTTGCTCTCCTGCCAAAGCACCATGTCCTCCAAGGAGAGGTCTAAGAAGGGCTGGAAGCAGGACACAGTGCGGGGAGGTCCATGTGGCACAGCACTGCAGCACTGCTGCCAGGAGCACGGTGTTGGGACTGGGATCCAGACCCCACTGGTACGACCAGTATAGAGCCGGTATTTTCAAATAGAGCCAGCAATGTGCGCTCGCAGCCCAGAAGGCCAATCGTATCCTGGGCTGCATCAAAAGAAGCGTGGCCAGCAGGTCGAGGGAGGTGATTCTGCCCCTCTACTCTGCTCTGGTTGGACCCCACCTGGAGTACTGTGTCCAGCTCTGGAGCCCTCAGCATAAGAAAGACACAGACCTGTTGGAGCGGGTCCAGAAGAGGGCCACGAAAATGATCAGGGGGATGGAACACCTCTGCTATGAAGAAAGGCTGAGAGAGTTGGGGTTGTTCAGCCTAGAGAAGAGAAGGCTTCAGGGAGACCTTATTGCAGCCTATTAGTACTTCAAGGGGGCTTATAAAAAAGATGGTGGCAAACTTTTTAGCAGGGCCTGTTGTGACAGGACAAGGGGGAATGGCTTTAAACTAAAGGGGGGTAGATTTAGACTAGATATAAGGAAAAAATTTTTTACTCTGAGGGTGGTGAAACACTGGCACAGGTTGCCCAGAGAGGTGGTGGATGCCCCATCCCTGGAAACATTCAAGGTCAGGCTGGACGGGGCTCTGAGCAACCTGATCTAGTTGAAGATGTCCCTGCCCACAGCAGGGGGGGTTGGACTAGATGACGTTTAGAGGTCCCTTCTAACCCAAACTATTCTATGATTCTATGATAAATGGGTCTGAAATGAAGGCAAACAGCAATAAAAGACTGCGACAGCAGGCAGCAATTCCCAGTGAGCTCTTCAGTACTCTTTGGTTAGTACAAGAGCTTACAAAAGTGGGGACCATCTCTGTATCACTGACAAGAGGCTCTTGAGTCTGTTTGCAGAGCACTTGAACTGGCATCTCGAGTAGGGTAAACTGTATACTGTGCCTGACGCTAATGGTCTTCATGAAGTGGGAGCGCAACGGCTGCTGTGGAGTGCCTGTGGCAGGGGGGGTTTGGCATGCCGCCTCTCACTTATTCATCATTGTTTCAGGCTGGTTAAAAACCACATCGCAGTGTTGTAGGTTGTAGATTTGGTGTTGCAATATCCCAGAGAGATGAGGGAGAAGGTCACGTCGCTCCCGAGGGTTCACCATTTCTTCTAGTTGCTGTGAAAAGGCTGCAATGAAATGCATGTGCTGATCCCACTTCCCTGAGTGTGTAAATACAGTTCTCCGTTTACACACGGGGGTCAAGGGAAGGGGTTAATATATTCAAAGCTCTGCCCTCCAGCCTGAGTGGTTTCCACCCAGCAGTGCAGCAGTTCTGTCCTTCCCATGAAGTGCCAAAACCCTTTCTGCGTGGAGATGTACGAGTGTGGGAGCACTTGGCCAGCTGGGCGAGGGGCATCTGCCCTCATCAAGCTTGCCCAGCAGGTCCGGGTACAACTTAGACTTTCATTCCTATATGCTGGTACTTATATAGGCCCTTGTAAATTATACTGCCTCTTCTAGGAGTGGAAAAACAAATAATTTTTTTTAGATTTACCTTTTTTTCTAGCTTGTATCTGTATGATGTCAACTAAAGCCCAATGGAAAAAAATGCAAATACAGTATTAAGGTGTTAAGTGAAATGCTACTTTCTCAGCAGATGCAATAACTTGAGACTTTGCTTTCTTTTTCTTGAATACCATGAGTACTCGAGAGCATGGAGGATGCCTGGACATTTGGAAGAAGGTTTTCCCTCCTCAAGCACTGAAGGCACCGAAGGTGGTGCCTGGAGTTTGCAGGGTTATCACTGCCCACAGGTCTGCCTGCCTCTCCCCTGTTTAGAAAGGTTTTCAGCCTGTCCTCCTCCCAGCCCAGCCACTGGGCTGTCTCTGCTGCCATAGCCCAGGAGAGGAGGTAGGAGAATTTAATAAATGTCAGCACTTACAAAATCACCATTTACCCTTTGTTTTAGAGCTGGAGCTGAGAGTTCAGGGATGCCTTTGAGGATGGTCAGGAACAGGAGGAACTAGGCACAGAATATTTTTGGACTGTAACTCTCCTTTTTATGAGCAATTACTCTCTTTGTCTCAGTTGAAAGAAAATTTTATAAGAAAGGCACATTGTGAATATCATGATTTGCTTCTCAGCTCTAAAAGCCTTTAGAATCCCAAGAAAATAAAGTATTGTATGGATCATAAAAAAGCTCAGGTGTAGGAAAGGAACATGGAAGATAGTGCTCAATGGAATAAAAATCTGCAGGTGAATGACAAATTCACCTTAGTATTGGTGATGTAGAGCTGTGGCAGCTGGGAAAAGTCATACCAGAGTGGGAGACACTCCAGGGTCTTTTTGGGTTTATAAGATCTGAGACAAGAAAGAGGATTCAGAGGTCTCCTTGAATTGGTAAGAAATGTAAAGGCTGTAAAACATCTTTTATTTTCATTCCACAGTGGGACAGACCCTTTGAAATTTCAAATACTTCTGAGACAAGAAAGTAATTTCTCCCTCTCAGCAATGCTGTTTAGCAACCAAATTCTTCTTAAAGAAGGAATTCAGAGGCAAATTCTTTTTCTATTATTGTCTTTTGGTTTTTGTTAATGTTGGGGTTTGTTGCATTTTTTGGATGCCATGTTGCAAGATGCCGTTTATCCTCCAGACTTAGGAAGGCATTATGCCTTAAAGCCTCGAACTTGCCTTAGGATACCAGATCAATGATGGGTTTTTTTGGATGTAGCTGGGAGGATTTTCAGAGCTGGACTACACTTGGAGGCTGAGTTTGTGAGGAAAGAGGCAGTTATGCTTAGGCAATGCCACTCAAAGTGGCAATTAACCCAGAGAAAGTTTGAATATTTCTCATGCATTCTTCTGATTGCAAAGCATCTCTTATACAACCACACTTTTCCAGAAGTGCTGTTAAATCATCCCAAATTATTTTTTCCTGCCACCCAGGACGAGCATTCGCACAAATCCTACTCATCTGCTCAAATACACATATGTGCCCTGACAGTGTAGCTGGTCTCAGTGCTTGGAAAACCAGGCTACACTATTTTTTTTTTTTTTTTAAATGATGACCATTCAAGCACAGATACAAGGCATTTGAAATATTGGTAAATGCAGTGTGTGCCTCTTGTTAGGAAAAGCTGGCCTTTAAGAGCTTTATTTCAACATAACCTCCTGTATTGACAGTTGGCTTCACAAGCTCTTGCACAAAAAAATTCAGTAAAACCACTTGATAGCCGGAGAGGGAATTGCAGTACATTCCCTATTCTGGAGGCTTACAAAGAAATTGCAGTAATCCCTGTGGGCTGCAGAAAAGACATTGTGCTCATGGGCAATGATTCAGGTAAAACTGAGGGGGTTTTTATGAATTCCTCTTTAAAAAGGCAATTCACTCAGAATAGCCTACACCATATTAACTTCTGAATACATTTATCTTTTGCTAGCAGTGGTGATTATCTAGTGAACTGAAATATCCCAGCTATAATGCTTGCTTGAAAATTATAAAAAGTGGCATTCAGTAATGTGTCCTTTCCAGGTTTTCAACAAAACCAAATGTGATGATTAATGAGAGAGATTGAATCCATATTCCCTTAGGTTAATTGCATTTATCTTTGTCCGCTTGCCACCCACACATTCCATTCTTTGAAGTTAAGAGCAGTTTATTATCATTGAGATCATTCATGATTGGACTGAATTTTTGTGGATGATTTTGTGTTTCAGCAAATGCGAGACTTAATGCTTTGGTTTTTATCTGTCTTGAGTTCGTCTTGGAAGAGTTCGGAGGGTTTTTTACTTTTTATTCAGTACCCAAACTACTTAAAGCTTGATGCATTGTAGTTCTGCAAAGAAAGCAAGATACAATTAATAGAAAATAATTCCAATGGACACTTACATCAACAGGTACTATTCAGGGTTAAATTGATTTTGGAGTTGGTGTCTCTATTGAGATGGTTTAAGAAGCAATAGAAATTATAGTAAATAATTCTTCATTCTGAGTTTGGGTAATATTTTTAGCTTTATTTTGTGTTCTGCAGAAAAAAAAGTCATGACAAATATGTAGTAAATATAACCCTTCGAATCCTTTCACTCTTTTTTTCAAGCTAAAGATCTCATCATACATGTCAGTATACCACCCCACAGAGTGATTTCAAACCCAGAGATGATGTGATCACCTAGTTTGACCTTCTATAAAACAATAGTCAAAGAATCTAGTCCAATAATGCTTATATGAAGGAAATGTTTTCTCTTTGATCAGTATTACTTTTACATATTTTTCTAAAGATGTCTAAACCTGATTTTTAATAGTCAAGTGAAGGAGAACCCATGACATGCCTAAGTTGTTGCTCAGGTAATTTAACCACACTGCTAAAATGTGGGTTTATTTCTAGTCTATCTCTAAACACTGCATCACATTATGCCCTGCCCTGCTGTGCAGAAAATCTCTATTCGTAGACTTCATCATGTCACACCTTGATCTTTGCTTGGGCAAATTAAGGAGAATACACTTCATTAGTTTCCCGTGGTATGAATAATCATATGGAAGATCAAGTCTTAAATCATTCTTGTATCACTTTTCTGAAGTCTTTTAATTTGTCCTTATTCAGGCAAGGTGAAGAAATCAAAACTAGACATAATCTTCCAATAATTAATATGTGTATAAGGAATGTACACACCCCAATTGCATTGCTGATTGCATTTTTAAAAAATCTTCTAACTGCATTAGAAGTGCAGATGCTTCTTTCATATAATCCTGCTCTGCCATGGAAAGCAGTGGGGGGTCACCAGCTACTGGATTTGGTTTTGGGAAGAGTTCAGACAGAAGAGTAAAGCTCTGCGTTTCTGAGGCAGTACGGATTTACTCATGATGCCCCTTGCTAACAGAGCTCCATGCGCTTACTCCTACTTTGCACACAGCAGGCATTCAATGGCTACAGTGATGACTGAGTGAAGTCCCAATAAGGATTGGGACAGGCTCCACCAAGAAGTTTGGGGACTGAAGCTCTTGCCCTGTGAGGAGGGGCTGAGGAACAAGGGCTGGTGCAGGCAGAGCTCAAGGGGGACTTCATAGTAGTCTGTCCATAACTACAAGGAGATCACCAAGAAGATAAAGCCAGGCTCTTTTCAGCAGTGTGTGGTGGGAGGGCAAGAGACAACAGGCATAAATTGGAACAAGAGAGGTTCAGACTGGCTACAAAGGAAAGCTTTTCCACCATGAGGATGATCAAGCATTGGAACAGCTTGCCTAGAGATATTGTTGAGATTTTCAAGTCCTGGATGGATAAGTTCATGAGCAACCTAGTCTGACCCCGTAGGTGACCTTGCTTTGAGCAGGAGGTTGGATGAGAGACCCCTTGAGCTCCCTTCCAGCTGAATTATTCTCTGATTCTGTGAAGTTAACCACAATGAAAATAAGCAAAAGAACTTAGAAAAATATTGGAAAAGAGCTTCATTCTTATCTTTCATAAATCTTTTTCTTTTAATCAGACCCTCAGACATACTGGCATCAGATTCATTACGACAACTTTGGAAGCTGACATCAGAATTCCCCATGGGCTTCTTTGTGGATGTACACAAGAAGTGCTCTGTTAGCACTGCTTCCAGCCACCGGGTGCTTAAAGAGACATCAGCATTTCTTTAGTAAATCCTGTTTTTGAAAGATTTTGACCATAAAAATCCACTTTAGGCCAAAATTGCACATTCACTTCCTTTCTCATGTTGCATTCCTGACCACCAACCATCTTGGTATCTCCCGGTCCTGAACTTTTTGTGCTTTACACCTTCTTAGTTTGGGTTAAAGCATGTTCCTACTGCACTGGAATTGGTATCAAAGCCATTCCTGTGGGACCAGCAGCCAGGCAGATGCACAACACCCAACCACTGAGCAATTGTCTTTTCATAGCAAGTCCTTCGTTTGCTCTATCTAGATGTTTATACAGCTGTAATGCTCTGAAAGTCACTGTGCACATTATGAATTCTTTATTGTTATCATGTAGGAGTAAAAATTCTTTTCCTGTCCTATCTTTGTCATTTTTTATTAAAGTGAAGTTCTCTCCTTTTTCTTTTATGCACACTCCAGGAAAGCTTGCTACTTGGTGCTGCTGGTTTAAGTTTCTCAGATTCACAGCTTTTTGCTCTCTGTCTCTCACTGGGTAGACTTTATCATAGGGGTTCTGACACTTCATCTTGAGAGACGGTATGGAGCCCTGCCCTGTTATTATCACCCACATGCTACTGAGATGGTAAATTCCTGACACCAAACTGCATATTCTCATGGTGACAAAACATCCTCCACTAAGGAAGTGCACATGTGAATGGCAAATTATGGGAATGACAGGGATATTACCCTGCACATCATTAAGTTAGAAATTTGATGAGACATTTGCACAATAAGCAAAATATCAGCTTAGATGTTGTTTAAAACTAATTATAAAAATTTAAAACTTTTTATCTGTTCTCACAAATCTGACAAATTATAATGCTGATTTTATAAATGGGGAACAAAGTCACCAGAAGATAAAGTGGCTGGTACAAGAGCACAAGGACTTGTACTCAGACCTGCTAGAAAGCTGCCGGCCCTATGGGATTGTCCTTTTGCTCAGCTCCCAAAGAGGAATGACTCTTAAGGATGACCATTATGGGCATCCCAGCAAATCTCAGCTGTAGAAATGCCAGATAATATCTGATACAGCCTTAGAAAGCTGTTTAGAAAGAAAAACAGCCCTTCTGTTCCCAGTACATTTCCCCCATGAAGCTGCTGTTGGCAGATGGTGTCCCCTCTAACAGGACATCAGCGCAGCCACAGGCAGAGATGACCACACGGTCCTGCTTGGGTGAAAAAGCCAAGACTCATCTCAAGTCTGATGAACCCAGTTGGTTTTTTTTATGTGAAAAAAACCCAGCTTTTTCCTTGCTCAAAATGGATTATTATTTCCTCCAGTACTTTTTTGTTCAGTGGTGTTTGATGATATCTTGTGTGCATCTTGTTACCTGCATGAGCTGGATTTCAGCTGCTTTCTGCTCCGTTTGAACAGGGTTAGTTGTTATTAGGGAGCTTTGCCACAGGATATTGTTTCTCTTGTCTAGAAAATGGGGAGCGTGCCTATGCAGGATGTTTTTGCCATCGATTCATCGGTAGTTAATTCTACGTGTTTTATATGAGTGTAAATTCAGCATAGACCGCATGGCACAAGACTCCTTCACAAAGGCATCTGCCCTGGACCAGTGCTTCAGAAACCCACATCAGGGAGGCAGAGGGATGTATGGAGTTTGGGCGTTTTGGTCTGCCCTGTTTCAGTTTTCCCTGCCATAGAGCAGGGAGATTCCCTGTGGGCTTTTCCATCCCCTTCTGCACAGCCTGTTCAGCAGAGGGTTTAAAAAGCCCCACCCCAGATGTAGTATATCCAGCCCCAGATCCATCATTTTGAGTGTTGTTCCTGTGCACACCCCCAGCAGCAGACCAGGGCGTAGAGGCAGGACAGAGGCTGCCAGTGGCCACCCTCAGCAAAGAGCTATTGCAGAAGCACCACATCGCTGCATGTCATAACATCCTTATGGCAAAGGAAAACTTTAAATCCCCTCAGCTTTGCATTTTCTTGGTCCCATTTCCAGGATTTTCACATAAACTGAATATTTATTTAAAAACAGCCCCCACTCTGGCCACGCCTGTCTGAAAGGCTGGGGAGAAAAGATTGTCACTTGAGGAAATCTCTAAAACAAGTGAAAACATGTATCTGTAGTACTTCTGAGAACAATATTTAACACAATTACGAAGTTTTTTTAAGGAGCACCCTGTAAAATGTGTCTCCATCCCATTAAAGAGCATGTTGTGACATGGGTGCAGCCCCAAACCAGCTTCCCCGTAAATTTGTGCTATTTTGCAGTGACAAAAATTATGCAGGGAGAAAGGAAGCATCTGGTTTACTTTGTCCCGTGCCAGGCTGGGTGGTGTAACACATTGGTGCTGGCATGAAAATACACAGAAAAGAGCTGCTGCATCGAGCTAGGGATGCGGTGGGCTGCGAGGAGCAGAGCATGACCTGTTTTTATTGTGGAAATCACAGCTGCAGTTCCCCATCAAAGCTGAAACTTGGCCATCCCCCTTTTCATTCAGTCCATCTCCTTCCAAAAACTCCCTATCTACAGAGACAGAAATATTTATAGTCTTTCTCGAGGAAATTGAAATAGTACACACTGAAGACCCCCAAAGCCTGCCTCCCTGCCAATATAAACAATGCTGGTGTTGTGGTTTAACCCCAGCCAGCAACTAAGCACCACGCAGCCGCTCGCTCACTCCCCCATGGTGAGATGGGGGAGAGAATCAGAAGAGTAAAAGTGAGAAAACTCGTGGGTTGAGATAAAGACAGTTTAATAAGTAAAGCAAAAGTCACGCGCGCAAGCAAAGCAAAACAAGGAATTCATTCACTGCTTCCCATCGGCAGGCAGGTGTTCAGCCATCTCCAGGAAAGCAGGGCTCCATCACATGTAACCGTTAATTGGGAAGACAAACGCCATAACTCTGAACGTCCCCCTCCTCCTTCTTCTTCCCCCAGCTTTATATGCTGGGCATGACATCACATGGTATGGAATATCCCTTTGGTCAGTTGGGGTCAGCTGTCCCGGCTGTGTCCCCTTCCAGCTTCTTGTGCACCCCCAGCCTACTCACTGGTGTGAGAAGCAGAAAAGGCCTTGACTCTGTGTAAGCACTGCTCAGCAGTAACTAAAACATCCCTGTATTATCAACACTGTTTCCAGCACAAATCCAAAACATAGCCCCATACTGGCTTCTATGAAGAAAATTATCTCTATCCCAGCCAAAACCAGCACAGCTGGGGAAAAAACACATTCCTTATCTAAATCTGATGCATTGTATTTGCATTGTTTGTTTTTCCTCTACCAGACAGGAGGTAGTGAAGAGAGGTATGCGTCCAAAAAGCTATAAAGCCTTTGAAACCCCAGGTGCTACCTTTGCTGGCTGCACTTGGCCACCCTGCTCACCTTGCATCCTCAGCATCACACCAACCTACTGCATTTTGGGCTCTGAAAGGCTCATGCACAAACGATAGCAAACACTTTCAAGCAAAAGCATTACTGGATAAACTTTTATGCTAAGGTATGCAAATACGGCCAGCCAGGGGATAACTGACCATCTGACAGATGCTGGGAAGGGCTCCAAGTCAAACATCACATCAAAAAACATCCATTCTCAGACTGCTTACGCCTTGGACTGCTCTTCAGTCTATCTGATCCATTATGTCCTGTCTATCAGTGTAAAAACAGAGGAGAAAGGAAAAAGAAACCCAGCCGTGGTATTAGAGAATTTTTAAATTGTTTGCTCCATATGTGAAGGGCAGCGGCTCGAGGTTGCTCTGCAGTCGCGGTTTAAAGCCCATGGTGATCCCCTTGGGTGCTGGGCTTTTCTTGTGCTGGAAAATTCCTTTTTGCATGCAAGGTTTGGGAACGCTCTTCCAGCTCCCAAAACCTCTCATGCTTCCAGCCAAGGTAAGTGCCAGTGAATATTGATCACAGGTGAACACCATGGTCAGAGAGCTGGCAGTAGAGGTGGCCACAACCTTATAAACACACTGTAAATGAAAGTACAAGGCTTCCCAATATTCATGCAGTGCTTTGATTTCTGAAAGTAATTTTAAATATAGCAATAATTTTGCAATAAGAGAAAAAGAAGGGCTTCTTTCCCTTTCCTAGAGACTTTATTTGGTTTTTATTTTTAAGGGAATTGATTGAAGGAAAATCTATAGTGACAAACATAAGTTATTTTTCTAAGGCAAATTGAAGCCACTTTTCAGACCACTATAGAAGATGAACGGACTGGAAAGTGGCTGAGCTGAAGGTAAGGTAGCTGAGTGTGCCTGTATTTCTGCTTCCATACCGATTACAGTCATTACAGTTATTGAACTCTATACTATATACTATGTATTTTTAATTACATTTTAGATTATTCTTGGGTAATGCGCTGTAGCACAGGTCATCATGGGGGACAGAAGCTTTTGTGTCTCTCCTTCTCCTCCTTCCTTGTCTTTGGCTTGGGCAGAATTACCCACCTTGTATTTAAAGTAGGCTCAGTAAGGACGGCATTTACGTGCACGCATGGCAGAAATGCTGTTTTAGCTCTTACCGCCCAGGATACAGGTGAGGCAGTGTTATTGGCCAATGACACGCTAATAGTTTGTAAGTTAATTTTGCCACAAGATGGTAAAAACATCGATGTTCTCAATGGGTAACATAATGAAAAGACCCTGACTGTTCCTGAGGCAGAAGGATGGACACTGGGTCCCTGAGGGCTGAGCTGTGAGTTGCTCTGGCCTTTGGCAGTCCAGATGTCAAAATAAATTGTGTCATTTTAGAAATGCAAAAGCGGTAGAAAACATCACATTCCCAACCGGTCAGTGCTGTGAGATTTACAGGACGTAAGTAACTCTGGGTTTGTTGTAAGGATTATTTTTTGCAAAATGGATTGCTAAAGTTAAATGACTTTTGAAATATTCCTGAAGAGAGAACTAGAAAAGATAATAAAGATGTAACAGGGAGTCACCTCTACAAAATGCAGGGCTAGGTTATTGCTCAAACACTGGATAAGGGAGGGCTGATAATAAGCACATCCCTCTTCCAAGGGAAGAAGGAGTTGTGTCTCAGGAGGGTGAGGAAGGGAAGGGTCATGCCTGGGAGACAAAGCCCTGGGACTTACCAACCACTTTCTCAGCAAAAAGTCACATTTCTGGGCTGGAATTACCTACGAGAGGTTGGCGCTCATGCCAGTGGGATGGTGCCGGGTCTCTCGGCCCCACACGGACATCCCACTTCTGGCTATTAATTCCTTCTCCATAGGGCTGCTACTGCAATCAAGTAAGCTATTGCGGTTAATGGAGTGATATCCTCAAAATATTCTTGTCCAAAATACTGCACAGCAGGAATATAACTGTATTGAACTCTGTAGCGTGGATTAAAGCCTCAGAGACAACATAAATGCCTACTTTCAATTCCATGAAATTATAAATTATTATTGCAGGGCTGAGGAACAACTGGGAGGCGTAATGGTGGGGATAAGTACGTGATGGCTAAGAAAAAGTGATGGACAGAGGAGTCTGAGCTGTCAGCTCCATCTGCTAGGCCTCCCAAGCAAAACATGACTAAGGGCTGAAATGTCTTTCTGAAGTGACAGCTGAACGCTTGAGGTCAGGAGGAATGTGGTCTTGGAGCTGACACAGCTAAACTGCAAAAAAACTTTTCTGCATCGCAGCGGAAGCCTGGCTTTCCGCTGGGGCAAAGGGAGGACAGAAGTAACCCCCTCATTGTGTGTTCACCTCCCCAGTTGTAAATCAGGATGGCCAACCTCTGATTGAAGGCAAGCTTAAAGAGAAGCAAGTCCGGTGGAAGTTTATCAAAAGGTGGAAAACTCGCTACTTCACTCTGGCTGGCAACCAGCTGCTTTTTCGCAAAGGAAAATCCGTAAGTCAATTTGATTTCTCTCTTTCTCTCCTCCCCAACACCATTTCCTAGAGGTTTTTACCGCTCAGCTTTGCCCATGGTCTCTGTACGCCGCATGGCTAACTCCAGCCAAGGGGTTGATCACTGGCTTTAGCTATATTTTTCTCTCTGGATCAAGAACGTGAGATTTTCAAGAGTGTTAGATTGGCGTGGTTCTTGTTCAGGCAACAAATGCCCAGGGCTCAGCACTGCGACTCCCATGTCTCAGTAATTTATACCCTACTAGTTGGTGACCTGTGCCAGAGCATCATCCCCTCTGCCTCGAGGCATCCCAGGGTCACTGCTCGGATATTGCAAAAACTTCCCTTCCTGAAGGAATTACAATGGGTTAAAAAATAGTTTCCAGTCTTGACCAGTAATTCTTTATTTCCTTGAATAAACACAAATTCAATAAATTCTGCTCAGGTGAATATATTTTTTCCACTTGCAAAGTGCATGGCTTGGAACAGCAAGGTGTGTAGCAGCCACAGCCAACGTGCTGCAAGTGAGCTGTCATTTCTGGGTCCCCAGTTTTCATGGGACCAGCAGTGTTCGGGGTTGTTGGTTATGTTCAGCATATCTGGAAAGTCAGGCCCTTCTGAACACCTCAGGGCAGTCTCCAAAATCAAGCAACTGTTCATCTTTTTTGAAAGTCTTGCCTGCTTTGTACATTAATAACAGTTCCTGAGATGACAGCATTATAACTGGTGTTATTTGTGCAGGAAATAACAAGTGTGTTTAAAGCAAGGTGATGCTAAAATACTTTTCTCCCAAAGGAATGGAGGTTTTTTTGCTTTCACTTCTAACCTCATCTAAATTCAGAGAAATTCTGCTGAAATTTCTGTGAAATTTTTTGAAATTTATACTGATAGGGCTCAGAGACAAGCGTGTCCCAGGGCATTGGAAGGGCAGGTAATTTAATCCAGTCCTCGTTAGTTATTACTTCTCAGTTATTAGAAACTAATTTTCTTCAGCTTTTTGCAATGAGAATTATCAAACGTTGTGCAAAATATTCTATTTATTTTTGTTACAAGAGCTCTTTCTTAGATAATCCAAAAATAGCAGCATCTTTCAACTATAGCCAAACCTTAGTATTTCTGGTAAATAATCTTTATTTTTATAGAAACCTAGTAAAGCTCTTTAAGCTTCTTAAATGGCTTCCTGAGCCCCTTCCTATAGGAAATACAACAGGGTGTCCTGCCGAGGAGGAACATGTGCCTTTCGTGGGACAATACAACCCTTCTGAAAGCAAGTAGTTCTTGAAACAGCCTTTTCCTTACTTTCTGGTGACTTTTTCTGGTGTTTTGGTTGAGATTCTAAAGACATTTTAATCCATACATGTACCACGGCTGCAGCTCAGTACTGGCTGATGTTCCCTTTTGAAAGAGTGTCAGAAAAATTGTCATTTTTTAGCAAGTCGATTGGTTTATAGAAATTTATTTAACAGAATGGCTTTAATTAGCTCTCCAAACAAGCCAGGCATAAGGCACATCAGAATACCTTGATTACTCCTGGGATGCGATTAGCATGCGGAAATCGCCTCCTTGGATTTGCATTCTCAGTGTTCCCCATGTTCACGTGGGGAATGTGCAACGCGTGGCAGGCGGGTGAAGCTGGCAGATTAGATTGTTGAACAGCAGATTTTGCTCAACAGTGTAATTCATATAGATTAGCTTTCCTTTTCTAACTGGCAAACTCAAGGCTTCTTTGCATTTTTTTAAAGTTGAACACAAATACCTGGACTGGTTTGTCAGCATAGCAGGCTGGCATCCAGCCCCCTGGGGACAGCGGCGAGGTTATTGCACCTGGGTAATCAGTCTTTCAAGCTGGTGCGTTATATCCTGTTACTTCTACATTTTTGGCCTAAATTTGAGAGTAAAGTCCTGCTGTTAACCATTGTTAGGTTGCAGCCTGGAGCAACCCTGAGCCCACCCGTTTAAGTTGCACACGTGCCCTGGTCTGACTATCGCAAACACCAAACAGAAAATTTTAAGCCCTTTAAGCAGGGCTGGAGGTATGAAGCCTCACAGAAGTGGTTTGGACAATAAAAGTGTGACTTTCACATCCCACAGGAGGTCTGCTCCTGCACACCTCTGGCACCGGGAGGGATGACCAGCCCCGCATCTCACTGGCTGGGTACCAGTGCCGAAAGCATTGCAAGATGCCAGGCTACAGGCTGTGGCCGGCTAAAGCGGTGGTAGAGGCTCCTATGCAGCTGCATCTGGTGCTTGTTACAGTCTTCGAGGCTGGACGGTGCTTGCCTGGCTGAGCATGACAGGTCTGCCCCATCATCTCTGGCGTTGTTGAGCAGGGCTGGGTGCTGCGTGGGTGTTTGGACTTTACACGCTGCTCACTTAAAAATACAAACCTAACACAGAGGAGTTATTGTAAGATGGCCAGCTGGCTGTGCCTGCTTATTCCTGGAGCCCCACCATGAACCTTCCCTTCGTCAGAGTAACCATGTGGACAATATGCGCTCTGTGTAAGCAACTGTATGGCCAGTGGGTAAAGGGGAGGCAGGAGAAAAGCAAAATATAAGAGGTCCAAAAAAGAGCTGCATCCTAAACTCCTGGAAAATTGTGGTAAACTCCTTCCACAGAAATGTGCCTAGGGTACAATCAACTTTCTTTAGCAACTTGAGGTCAAACGCTGTGTGGTAATGAACGGACTATATAATTTTTGCTGGATAGGCTTCTAAGTCTCAGGGTCTGGTTCATAGGGTGCAAAGTTTTGGTTCTCAAGTCTATTGTTGCTTTGCAATTTCTGTGATAAAATTTTCATAATGTTTATCCCAGATGAGATTTCAGTGCAGAGCCAGCTTAATACTGTCGATAAAGCCTTAATCAGTGTTTGTGGAAGCAGGGGAGGGTGGGCCACTGCTGTGGTCCCGTGGTTGTGCACAGGGAATCAGTGATGGCTCTGGAAACATTTGTTCCCATGTGAAGTTGGAGATGAACTTCATTGTTCATGGAAAGTTGTTTGGCCAGAACTGAACATTTCAGTGGGAAATTATCCATTTAAAGAAAACCTCTCAGGTCTGGAACGGGGTCCCTGATAAAAAATGAATGAGACAGACAAATAAATGTCCTGTCCCAGAACGAGCAACAGCAACGCCAGGGGATGGAGATGTGCTGGGAAGACGACGGCTCTGCGCTGTCACTGCTATCCGCAGCCCAGGGACCTCTCGTGTCCCGGAGGGGTCTGTCTGCTCACCCAGCCAGTGGCCCTGCCAAGGGGTTCATGCCAGCCTCTCTTGCTGGAAAGCTGCTGTGGTCGAGGGATGGACTTCAATGCTGGTTTGAGTCAGAAAGGAGGGGATTGCCCAGGGATTATGGCACTTCAGGAATGTAGGAGACCTTGACTGCAAATATGTATGCAACACAGAAGAGCTCCAAAAGTTGGGAAACTCATCCTGGGTATTCATTATGGATGTGGAAAAATGGCACATCGGTGGTAAGGGTAGGGGACTATCAAATCCCAGAGAGGAATCACACACAGCCATTGGGCTTGGGACTTCTTCTGGATGGTCTTTTCAGATGAGCTTTTCCTTAGAACAGTAAAATGGTTCTGGTTCTTTCCCAGAAGGACTGAGACATTATTGCAAGAGAAGTCTCCCTGCCCAGTTCTGGTCCTGCATTTCAGACCTGGCCTGCTGGGAGAGCAGATGAAGCTAGGGCAGGCAGAGCAGCTCTGGAGACAGCAGTTCCCACACCACAGCTTCTCCCAAGTTGTGCTCAGCTCCTGCAAGATAATTAACCACTAAATCTCACTCAGATCAGTCCAGACCTTTCCCGTATGATAGGAGCAGAAAGCTCTTGGAAACTCTGCCTTACTCTTTTTGGTAAAAAGTACAAGAAGCTCAAGAGGAGAAACATAAATATTCTTGAGGAATCAGGGCCTTGGGCTTAAACTTCTCACCTGCAGACCCAATTCGTACATTTTTTATGAGCTCACAAATCTCTTCTCCTGCAGGAAACTTCCATGACTTTGTACAACTATGTCTTAGCTTCCTGCATCATATTTCTTACAATGACACTAAGATTTCCTAGACATACCTACTTTATATGTTTTCAAACAAAATTGCAACTGAGCTATCCTATATTCTCCATTCCCCACTGAGAAATGCCATGATTTCCCTCACATTTCTGGGTCAGACTCAAGGTATCTGTCCTGTTTCAAAAACCAACAAAAGGAGTTGTTGCTTCCATTTTCAGGTGGAGACTCTGAGAAGGGGAACAACTTATCACTGCTTAAGAGAAGAGAGCTTTCTTCAGTCCCTGAGGACTGTCTGATTTTTGTACCCAGGAAGCATTTGCCATCGGCACGAGTTGTGCGTGGCTCCATTAACAAAGATGACCGTTATTAAAAGCCAGAGAAAGGAAAATCCAAGCCCATATTAATAGCTGAAGCTAGAACTAAAAAGTGCAGATGCTGGGGGGGGGGCAGCTTGTGGGCATCACTGTGGGCCCTTGGCCATTGGGTGCAGCATACCATGACACCCCATGAAACCTGATGGTGTTCAGTAGGTGAGCATGGCACTGCGCGGGAGGGGGGTTTCTAACTCCCCCAAGGCTCTTTTGGGAAGTCCCCATCAGTGCATTTGTCCACATGAGCAATGTTTACAAGCCCAGCTCTAGAGACATCAACTGCTTATTAAGACGGTGGAAGCTCTACCGGATGAACTTGGTTCTCTTTGTCTTCCCTGTGTTTCAGAAAGACGACCCCGATGACTGCCCCATTGAGCTCAACAAGGTGCAGAGCGTTAAAGTGGTGGCAAAGAAGCGCAGGGACCGCAGCCTGCCCCGGGCCTTTGAGATCTTCACGGACAGCAAGACGTATGTTTTCAAGGCCAAAGATGAGAAGAACGCCGAGGAGTGGCTTCAGTGCATCAATGTCGCTGTCGCACAGGCTAGAGAGCGGGAGAGCCGAGAGGCCACCACTTACCTGTAGAGTTGCTGGCACCTCCGTGGCCATGCCAGCAAACCAAACGTGTCTGGGACCGCTCTGGCACAGAGCATCCCAATGCCATGGCATGGAACTCTTTTACCTCCAAAATAGGGCCATGGAAAACCGTGGGGGAGACCGTCTGTTGGCATGGGCCAGGGAGAGTTTTGTGCAGCACGAGAGGTCTAATGCCTCGATGACACTACCAGGTGACGGAGTGCCACCATGCGGGAGCGATCCCTGGCATTTGCTGGTGTAGAAGCAGCTTCCACGTCCGTATGTGAAATGCAGGTTTTTCTTCAGCCTAGTGGCCTGCAAGCCAGGAGACGTGGTTAGAAACAAACCTGGATCTCAACCCCTCAGCCTTTGCTTCTGAGATGCATAAGGTCTTGGTGGCTTTAGACACTGCCGAGAGCATTCAAGCGCATAAGGACTTTCTGCTTTCCGCAATCACTTTCTGTCTGTAAAAAGGTAATTTTCCTTCTTATTTAATCTCAGTGAACTTTATCCTTTTACTGTTTATATGTCTGTGGAAAAAATCAAATTTGCTGCTGCTTTCAGGTTTGAAATGGAGCAGTTTTAAAGATTTAATACTGCTGAAAAATAGTTTTAAATACTTAACTGTTTTGATTTTCTCTCTTTTTCCTGCTTTTTCTCCCCTTCACAACTGAATGCAATTTTTAAAATTTATTTTCCTTTCTTTTTTTTAATTGTCTTCTCTGTTCTGTAACTTTTCAAAATTTCTCCAAAACTGGAAAATTCCCAGTTTGTTTGATTTTCTTTGTTACTCTCAAATTATTCCAAAGTGGAGGAAGTACTGTAGAAAAGACTGAAAGCACAAAAGGAAAAGAGGAGGGAAAAAATTAACGAGAAGTCTGTGGGTGAAGAAGTTAACTTGGAGATTATTCAAGACTGAGGAGAAATAAAATTTGAAATTTTCCAACCTAGAAAAATGTATCTTTTGCAAAAAGTTGTTGCCAAAAAGGGAGAGTTAAAGGGGGGGGGGGGATCAGGAAAAAAATTAACTGTAATGCTTTTTACTGTAATACGTATCTTCCATTCAGTAGCAGAGGGAGCTCACAGCATTTTTGAAAGTTCCTTGCAGAGCATGGCACATTAAAAAGTCAGCAATATAATCTGCTTTCTGAAATATTATCGTCTTGACTTTCTGCATTGGTTGCGGCATGAGTTTGGCTGTCGCCTTTGGTTTTGGCCTTGCGGACAGGAGGGCAGCAGGGGCTTGGGCGGCTGTGATGACAGGGACCTGCCAGGGGTCTGCTCGAAGAGTTTAATGAATTACCAAGAAAACTGAAGAGCGATTAGAAACACGGGCAACATTTTGTGTCCTCAAAAGCGCTTGGGGAACAGGGAGCAAGAGGAATGACCTGGGAAATAAATTCAGATTAAAGTCTATTGAGTAAAGCTAGTGCTGGTGCTGCTGAGTCAAGCCTGGTCTCAGCAGTCACCACGAGGTTTAAGTCTCATATCAGACACAGTTCTCCGTTGGGGTGCAGCTTGAATGACTGCATACCTCTGAATTTACAGCCTGATTTTTCCACCATCCTAAATATTCCAAACTCTCTTGATTTCACTGGGGCTGCTGCTGGTCAGCGGCTCTGAAAATGGGGCCCAGGACAGCTCAGAAATGTTATTCTGCCTGCGTTGAACTTCTCTCACTTTGGGAAAACAGAGCCATGACAGCAGCTGTGGCAGGGCTGGCACCATGCAGCTGGAGCAGGGATGCTCAGCTGCCTCCGGGAAGCCCAGCCACAGGCAGGCCATCTCCCTTCCCCTACCCTGCCCTTGCTGCGGTGTGTGCGCGGAGGAGAAGGCGGGCATGAAGCTGAGCAAGGGCTGGAAGAGGTGTGGAGGGAGTGGGATCTGAGTGATTTAACTCGATGGTTTGATCCCTGCTTCCTTGATGCGGTTGTTCAGCAGGGTTTATGGCCCGAAGCTTGGAGTCTTGTAGCATGCCATATAAATATTTATCTTTGGAGTCTGATAAGTTACCAGAACTGAGTGTTGCTGGTGTTTGTCTCTCCGGCTGCCAGAGCTCTGTAATTTGTTACGTTGACAGGTAAGATGCTAACATTTGGTAATGAGCATTTACTTGAATTAGAATGAGAAAAAATTAGTTTCTTTATGGTACCACAGGAGCACCTGAGGTCTGCTGCCAGGCCAGACCTAAGGGCTGCCTGGTCCCTCGCAGCAGCCGGAGCTGACAGCTCCAGAGAGGTATTGCTCAACCTGATCCATCAAAGCACCATCAAACCTTTTGGGGAGAAACACCATGGACCTTGGGGCAGTACGAGTGCAATGAGTTCCCATTTACAGTGGAATAAAAATTAGGCTAAACTTTGACAGGCTCTTTGCTATTTCTGTGTCCCCCTTTTTAGTTGCCTGCACTTGTGGGGATGTCAGTGTTTCTTTGCTGGTCTCTTTTTTCACGATTTTTAATAATTTCCCAGACCCGACAATGATGTTTATGGAGGCCCTGGGGCACAGCGGTGCACCAGGGAGCTGGCAGAAAGATGCTGAGATCTTGTGCGCTGTGGCTCTGCTGTAGCCATGCATGGGCAGGGTGCAGTGAGTGCAGGGTGGGAAATAAAAGCAAACAAGCTCAAAATTGGTTGGGGGCAAGATTAATCCAAGGTGACCATGCTCTGACGGTGACCTTCTGGTGGCAGGGATAATGTCACCAAGGCAGGGTGCCACCACACTGCCCACCCGTAGCCCTGATATCACCTTTCCAAACCATCCCTCCAGGCCGAGGAGGTCCCCCACCTGTGCCACCCAGCTGTCCTCCTCCTCCTCGGCCACCACGCACCAGCTAGACCAACCCCAAATCATTTCTTTTCCAACTCTCCACATTTTCCCCAAATCCTCTTTGAGACAGTGGAACAAAACTGGTAATTCCTTCCTTATGCTCTCGCACTCCTTCTCCAACTCCTGCGGGAGTTCACGTGTATTTGTTTTAATTTGCTCGAGGATCTCCAGTATTTCCTGCAGCCTGGTTCCTCCCAACCCTGATGGGCTGGAGCCCTCCTCCAGCCCCGGGGACCTCCTGCCCCGGGACCTCTGCAGCGTGTCTCGGCCAGCGCTCCAGCCCAGGCTCCTAACGCGTGTCAAACAACTGACCTGGCACCCTTGCCCTGGAAGGTCAGCAAGCCCTGGTCTGAAACAACAATATTTTATTTCCAACATTCCCATGTTGACTGGAGAAGGAAGTGCAGATAGATCACATCACACAGCCAGCAGCTGAGAACAAAGTGGTTGCTGAAGCATTCCTGGATGATGGAAAATCAGGGAGGGCTTTAAAGCCGGTCATAGGTTTGTAGATCTAAAAGATAAATTTGCATTGACGCTAACGATGTCAGAGGGGAAAGAGAATACCTCTTGCCAATGGCCCATGCAATGCCTTAACCAGCTCCAGGCCCCCCGATGCTCTCGGCACTCCGGAGAGAGGCTGAAATGTTCATATTCCTGAAAACTCTTGTAACAACTAAAAGGTGGAGATGAGTGTTAGACCATAAAATGTAGCAAAGCGATCAGAACAACTTTGTTAAAGCTAAATTTAGCCACAGAAAATATTGAAAATATCTGAGATCAGTCTATCCAAGCAAGTCTATGGACATCTGCGTAGGTCACCCGGCCAGGCAGAGTCCGGCTCCCCAGTACAGAGCTCCGTCCTGCTCCTGTCATTTACATGGAACCAGGCAACGTGTGCCTTGTGCCAATAGTACAATATTATAATACTTACAACTTTTATTACACTTCATGCCTCTAAAACACATGAAGTCCAATCGAAGCCTGATGCTGAACATCAGAAGTGGGTTTTTTCAGGAAGGTGCACCCTTTTTGTCTGTGACCCTTTATTTACTGTTATCTCAGTGATATGGGATGGTTTGTTCAGGGTTGCTCATGCACAAAGTACGAAGCAGGCTTGATGCAGACAGCCTGCACTCCAGGACATCATACAGCATGCATGGACTGGGGAAGAAGTCTACAGTAAATTACATGTTATGTCCATGCAAATAATGCAGGTCTGCAGACCGGACTGCCGCCACCTCTGCTGCCTCTGGATGTAAATGAAACCGTGGAGCCAAACCTTGATTTAAAGGCAGCAGTGCAAGGGTAAGAAAAGACATACGATGGGAAATTTCCACAGCCTCTCTGGTAGATGAGGAAAGGAGATTTCAGTCATTTAATTTTCAATACCTGGACCAGTAAGTCCTTACTTTACCCACAGGACACACCATTGAGTCTAGCAGGAATGAAGTTAATTCATAGGTGTGAACTTGTGGATTTATGGACTCAAGTTCCAGAATTACATCCTATACTAAACACTGAATTCACCCACAGAGGCATGTCACTGGAGTTCAATGATACAGTAAGTTGGCCATTAAAAACATTTTTTACAGACAAAATAGTCTGTATTTCTTAATCTTGATGCCAAGTTTCAGTCTGCCACCTATGCATTACATCATCAATTTAATGCACCTGATTATGTGTGTGTGTGCGCGCGTACAAATGCATATTGTCATCTATCTGACAGAGTATGGGGGTGTGCAAATTGGGGCTGAGCATCCACTTCACTGTCAAGTGAGTTCCAGGTCTGAGTTTGAAACTCATGTATGGGGCAAACACGGCTCTGCTTCACCTGCTGTCTCAAGGCTTTGTCATCAGCACTTGGCTGCCACCAGTCGCTTACATCCTTCCTTTCAATCTCAACGTGATTGAAACAGTATGGAATGCATAGCTATGTAGTTAGAGAGACCCCAGGTTCTGTGCCAAAAAATAATTGCATAAAATAAGAAGCTTAGCCACACTTCTCCTGTCTTAAATTAAAATTTGGAATAAAATAAAAGAGAAATTCAGCTGGCAACTTATTCCAGTCATCCTTCTAAAAGGAGAAACACAGAAATCATCAATTTAGTTACGATGAGAGCAGGGAGACTAATAAATAAATAAATAAATAAATCCCACTGTTGCAAATTTTCTTCTTGAGCAAATATATAAATAGTTTTTATTGGTTCTTTTTAAAATAACATGTATTGAAATATTCTAAATTTAAATAGCTGCTGTGCTCTGAACAAGGAACATGTTGGTAGTTCCTGCTGCGCTGCATTTTCTTGGCTTGTTTGCTCGTCCCTTGCAGGAACCATCCCAGCCCTCCGCAAAGATGATGCAAGAGCTCCCCACGGCCTTGGTGGAGGGTCCCTGAGCACGTGAGCATGTGTGGCAGCGTCCTTGGAAAAAGGGATGCAAACACCCACCTTGGCTGCAGTGCCGGGATTCTGCCGAGCATCCGCTCCTCTCTGCCAGGAAACAATCTGCTTTCTGTCTTGCACAACTTGTGGTACAAAAGATGTCATTGTCTCTTTGTGGCGGGGCGAGTTCACCTTTGCTGAAGAATCCTGTTATTCAGCCAGTGTTTGGCGGAGGAAAGGAGCCTCACTCCTACGAAGAGAGGGACAAATCCCAACCCTGGCCATATGGGACAATAAACCCATCTGGTGTATCAGGTACTGCACTCCCTCCTGCACCCCAGGGGCAGTAATAGTGCCGTTTCCATGGGGTCCATGAGAGCAGGCAAGCTTGGGGGGGTCCTGGCTGTGATGCTGGGGCTCAGCCAGCCAGTCCCCCCGTTACAGCGAGGCATCGCCTCCCAAAGCCGTGGCACAAGGTGGCCCAGAGCTGAGGCTGCCAATGGCGAGAGCTCCCAGCCCAAACCAACACCCTCCAGCCTTCTTTGCATACTGGGGGGACAGACTGAGGTTTAAGATCTAAACCTGAGCCTACAGCTAGAAAATCAGACCAAAATCTGGACCTGAACACTCTTGAATGCGAGCAATTTCCAAGCCTAAGCCGAGTTTTACAGATCAGCATAATTTCTCTAGCAAACATAATTCTTCAAAATATTGGCTCCAGCTTCTATGAACATTTTTATGTAAGGAAAATAATCCACTTTTTCCTGGAAGAGTTGATGTCCACCATGATTTCTGTGCCACATCACATGTATCTTTGAAGAATCCAAGTCTGGGTGAGTGTGTGGCCTCACATTACACTCAAGAACAACTGGTACTTCAGCATCACTTCTTCGCCCGTCTGACGATATGATGACAAAGGGGAACAAGCTGAGGGCTTTGGCACAGAAGAGCTGGCTCACACCTCACAGGCTATAGACCAGCCTCGTCATGTAGCACTTCTGCAGAGAGGACAGGAGCATGGGCCCCATCCACGGGCTAATGCAACATGGGGAGCGACTCTTCCACTCAGAGGGTGGGAGCTGGCGAAGTCAGAGCAGAGTGGGGTGTCCAGCAGCAGGATGAGCTTGCTTCCAGCTGTATGCAATGGCAATGGTCTGCAGTTGCTTAAAGCATTGACCAGTGTAATCCACAGGGGATCTACTGGACCAAAGCCCTGCTGTGAATGGGAGTTGGACTGGATGACCTCCCAAGGTCCCTTCCACCATAAATTATTCTATGATCTATAGCGGGGCAAGAGGATTGCCAAAAATGTATCAGCAGCTACCATAGCTTCCTGTAAAACAAACTGCGAAGCGCTGCTGCGGCACTGCGTAGCCCCTGGACTCTTGCTATGCTGTATGGGTGCAGCTGAATGCATTTTTCCTCTTGTGATGACTGCTAAGAGAAGAGCAGACAAAGAATAGACTTCTCTGTAAGCAATGTGGCTAGTGATGAGCTGCTGTGGAAAACTTTCTCATGGGGAAAATCTCTTCCCCCTCCTTCCTTCAAAACTGTGCTGTCATGACCATCTTTCTTCCTGTGCTTGTTTCGGTTATGGCTGTTTGCATCTCCATAAGCCTGAGATGAGTTTCTCCTGTGCAGACCCATGCCCCTGTGCGGACTCCTGTTCCCAAGACACCCATCTGATCGCAAGGACTGACCCGTGCCCTGCCTGGGTTGGAGCAGGGACCCACAAGCGCCCGTTTGCCGGCCATGCAGTGTGCAGGGCAGCAGCTGCACCTGAGATGTGCGAAGTGTGGGACCCCTGCTGCTGCTGCCTGCCGCCGCCTTCTTCTCTCCTCTCCAGAACATAGATATTATAGATTTCTCACCTTCCAATTTCCCACTCGTGTCTTGCATGGTTTGACTGCCCGTGGCTGTAGGGAGAGGAGCAGTGAGGACTGGTTTCTCCTCGCTCATTTCTGTTGCATCCAGCCCTGGTCAGGGGGACCTGGTGGCACAGTGGGTAAAACAAGAGCAGCTTACCCTGGTGCTTACAGCTGCTGCCCAGGCTGAGTTGCATCACGACTAGCTCAGGGGAACATGAAGAACAAGGTAATTGCATGGTACAAGGTTTGTAAGATAAATACGAAGATTAATGATATTTAGCCACGCAAATGATACGTAATCATTGATTTCTCTAACAAATTTAACTACTGCATTTATTTTTTCTGTTGCTCACAAGCAAATCATTCTTTGTTTCAAATATATTTGTTCTATTATTCCCTGAAAAATTCTTGTATTCCTTCTTGTGAAGTTTTTGCAAACGTCTGTTTCTGATCACTTGACACCTACGCTGTGCTGGTCAGTTTTTACTGCCCAAATGGATATTTCTGTGCCTGGATGGCAGGATCATCCCTTCTGGAGTCAGATGACAAACAACAGTGGTCTCCCACAAACCTCCTTATTAAATTGTTTCCTCCCCATTGCTAAACTGCCTGTGCTTGAAAATTCAAATTAAAATTTTGGACATTTTTGCTGTGTTTACTAAGTCTCAAGTGGATCACATTCTCAAAACCAACCGAGCAACAATTTCCAAGGAAGTGCTGTGGGAGCGTGCTGGCAGGGCTGGCCGGGCTGTAAGCTCTCCAAGCTGTGTGCGCTTCCATGGGGTCATTAGTAGCTCCGCTTGACAGTATTTCCCAGAAATATGAACCATAGGTTGTACACCGAAACTGCCTTCCCAGAGCTTGTTTATGAGAGCTGAGCCCAGTTCTTGGAAGTTTTCCAAGGAAATTTTACCCTACAGTTCCCTCCCACCTCCCTGAACAGAGAGTTCCCCAGTGTATTTGACAGGAACAGAATAAAACAGGCGATAAATGCTTAGGTATTGCATACAAGCATCACATGCATTGTGGATATAAATGGAATAAGCTGGACATTATTTTTCCAGCTTTTCCGATTCCAAGCTCAGCAGCCCATGGGAATAACCTTGCCTGCTTCTTGTTGACAAGTCGTCTAATTCATCTTGATACTGATGACTAATACTCCTCGGGTAAAATCCTTGGCCCCACTGAGGTCAAATCCAAAACTCCTATTAACTCTAATAGGACCAGAATTTTACTCCAATCATTGCCTGTCGTAGTGGTACCTTTACAGCTTCCTACGATCACTGGACTCGTGCAGCTGCAGAAACACAAACCCTTCCCTCCCCACTGACAAGCCTCAGGCACGGAGTGTTTTGGTGAGAAAAGCTGCTTCTCTCACTCCTACCAGCATCGAGCATCGCCCGTGGCTTGAGCAACGTGCACCGGGGCTGCCTTGGGCAGCAGCCACCCCGTGGGACCCATGGGATGTGGCCACCCTGCAATGTCACTTCTCGTGCTTTGGGGCAGTGACGGCACTCCAGCCAGCTTTTCATGCTGAAATGGTAGGAGGAAGCAGGAAATAAACAAATTTTATGGGTTTTGTTTGTTTTTTTTTCATAGAAACATGCCTGCACCGGTTAGGAAGTATTTATATTGCACCTGCAGAGGAACTGGACATTGATTAATTAGACGTCAAATTACAGCAACATTGAGTTGGCTCAATTATACCATAAATCTCCCTGTTGTCTAATTAGGTGAAGAAAGAAGCAAAATCAGACTTGATTCATTTGACTGCTTCACTGAAATGACCTGGAGCTTTCCAAATTGTTTGTGTTGGGGTTGGTCATGTCAGGACCTGGATGTCCCTGGCCAGCCATACCTGGGACCCCCACCCCTGCCCCTGCCCAGGACCCCAGCCCAGCCCGGGGCCTCCGTCCCACCCCAGCGATGCTGTAGGAGCCCATCCCAGTCCCAGACCTGCCAGTAGACTCCCCCGGCCCCAGGGAGCCCTGACAGGTTTCACACAACCTCAGAACATCAAAAGATTTAGATTTGCTTCTATAAATGCAGATACTCTAATATAACTGCCCTGACCATCTTCTGTGGATATAAGGCATTCAAAAGGTCATCCTGGCATTTAATTAATTGCAACTTTTAGTACACACTGAAACCGCTTGGCTTCTTTAGGACAGAAGTACCGATATGTTTAAGCAATAGCTACTGTTTAAGAGCCAAGTTTTGCCCGCTGATCTCTGCCCTCCACCCCTGCCCTTCACTTCTTCTGGCTCCTCCTCAACAAGTAAATCAACCCGGACATGCAATTTCTGTCTGTCTTGCAGATAAAGCATGAGGAAACTGGAATCTGAGGGGGTCCTTACAAACCAGGCAACGCTTTTACTGGCAGTAAGCCTCAGCAAAGATCACTCATTGAGGTCGGTGGCATTGCAGCCCACAGTCACCCCCCGGCTGGTGCCAAGCGGCTGCCTCTTCCCTGATTTCACTGTGCAGTGGGTGGTTAAAGATCATTAAAAAAACATGATCACAGAAGGGATGGCAACACCTCCAGGTTAGGAGCAAAAAAATCTATTTTCTAGTTACTGGTAGTTATTCATGGAAAATATGTGTGTCTGTAAGACGGTCCTTTGTTTTTACTTATTTTTTGTAAAAGATAACTTCGCATTACCATGTAATGGCTACAAACCTGTATGCGGTGGAATGACTCTTTATTTAAGAGTAAACAACAGTAGAAGGCCATGTGTCATGAGGTGCAAAACAGATCTGCAACGAAAGGTCCCTGCCTGATTGTGGTTTGGGGCTTCCAGCCCAAGGGAAAACATTCGTGGCAAGTGGTGTTGTTTTTCCTTTGAAGAACGCAAGTGTGAAGATCCTTTGCTTCAATGCAGGTGGTGTTTAGACATTAGCAGAGTATGTTTTTCCAGCTGTCCATGACTGTGCCTCAGTTCTGACACAGAGAAGCCACCACCGGGTTTCAGATGGCCCAGCACCATGCCGAGGGCAGTGCTGAATCCTGGCCATGCACTCACGCAGCCTGCCAGGTTCCACTTTCCCATTTGATGGATCATGAATGTTTTCCGCTCTATGTGGTCTTGATTCTGCTCTCTTTGTTAGACCTTAGTGATGTCTCATTCCTGTTGCTGAAACATTCACAGTTCCGTGTTGGGTTTAATGTGTAGGAATCCACCTCTTTTATTTTCCTCGACTTGTTAAGTTTCATTAAGACCCGCAGTGCTCTCCGAATGTCGGTGCTACTGATGTTCAGTACACATGCAGCAGGGACGGGCAGGGCTGTGTGAGTGTCCTGCTCTCATGCTGCTCCTCAGCAGTCCAGTACAGCCGCTCTTCTCTTCTGAAGGCAAGAAAAGAATCTAAAATAGATCAGAAATTCAGAAGGAAACAAAAAAACAGGGCCCCTTTCACTCCAGCCATGCTTTAGCTAACCTGCCATGGTCACTGGTTCAATGAAGTCCCTCTGCATCCCACTGCCCAACCAGCAAGTGATCAGGACCAACATCAGCATCGGAGAAATGTTGGAAGCACATTGTCCACTAACACCTACAAGGTATGTCTTTAAAACATTGACTACAACCCAAACTACAAAGAATCAAAGGCGCTTTCTAAACACATCCCATGTGTGTATGGGACTGTGACTGCTACATTGGCTCTCCGCCGGAGGTTGTACAGTATTGGGTTCACTGTGTTTTCACCATATGCCTTGCAGATCTGGATCCAGCACGATATGTCTCCAGGATAATTGGGCCCAGCCAGTTCAAGATTTCCATCAGTAGGACAAACAGGACTTCAGAGGAGCTCCACAGTACTCCTGATCCATGGCTGGGGGGTCCAGAGACTAGTCCTGGTGGCACTGCACCAGGCAGATGCCTTATGTTAATAAAAGAGGTAAATTATGTGTCTAAAATACCACAAGACCTCTGACAAACCTAAATTCTATCCCCAAGGCCTGGGTACTCTGAAAGACGCATGTCCATAACCTAAGCGCTGGCTTAGCTGCAAATCTCTGACTATCCCGTTTCCACACCACTGAGAATACTCCCCAAAACAGGGCTGAGTCCTGAGCCCCAGCAGAGCTCACTGACACACCACCAAGGAGTCCTGCTGGGTTTATACCAAGGTTAGAGCTGTCTGAGCCCTGCGATGCTTCACAGGGCAATGGCAAAAGGTTAGGAAGCACCTTTCTTCCTGCTACGTGGGAGCAGCGAGAAGGGTCCACAGGAGTTGCCTTCATCTCGTTGCATGAGCCGAAGTCATTCAGATGCTACGAGCATAGGTGGGTGGCAGAATTGCTTAGAGCCCAGTGCAGGGCACCTGCAAATACCTTGAACATGTCTTATAATTTTAGGGGACAAATTACTTGAAACTCTTCACTTTGCCCAACATACTACTGGCCACTTGCTGTTGTTTCTGTTTCCTGACAGAATGGCTGATGCTGATAGACAGGGGAAAAAAAAGACAGTAAATGTTGGATAGGGAGAAACATTTTTCCTCTGCAAAGTTATTCCAGCCAGAATTCATCAATTGCTTGGTAAACACCTTGCAGCCCTCCAGACACTTTTTTGGATAAACAAAAAGCAGCAAACTGAATAGAAGCTGAGTATTCAAATCTATTTTTTGCAAACTGTTTCAGCTCTGTTGCGTGCTTCACATCTGGCTGTATCCTGGTCCATTTAATCACCAAGGGGAACGCATGTGAAAAGCAGTCACCCTCTTCAAAAAGCTTATTTCTGCTTTTGGGCTTCCCTTTCTGCTATCTATTAACTCTCCATATTCACAGCAGCTCACTTTCTCACTCGCAGCCTCCTGCTGCTCTGATTGTCTTTGACAAGGGCAATGCAATGGGGGTGGGGAAGGATGATGGAAAACATTACGATTTTATCAGCAGCCTGTTGTACATACTATAATGAAATAAGAAATAAAACCCATGTGTAAAATAACAGTATTGGTACTAAACTATGAAGCCCATGAGCCTGTTAACCATACGGAAGGTTGTGATGGGGTGGATCAATGGTCTCAGACAAAAGCCAGCTGCCCAGCATCTTGCCTCTGACAGCAACCAGTAGCAGATGCTGAAGGAGAACGTAGGAGAAGACAAATATCGAGTGACCCCCTCTCTGCACCATCCTCTGCCATCACCAGTAGATGCTTCAGGGACCTTTAACACCAGATGCTTCTTCACGATCACTGCGTTTAATAATGGGATTTTGCCCAATCCTTTTTAAAGCTATCCATACTCTTGGCCTCCACAACATCCTGTGGCTACGAGTTCCACTGTTTAATTATGTGTTGCTTGATCATTTCAATGTCCTCATCTGCAAATCTTCTAATGGCAGCATGAAGGCACTGGAAAGCACCTAAGTAATTCCATTGCCCAGCACTGAGGTTTCCTGCCTCCTTTTCTTTACACACGAGCCCAGCAGGCACTATGAAAGCTCTTTGAGGCATGCACAGCAAGCGTGGCAGGCAAATGGGAGCTGGTATGTGAGCTCCTTGACTCACTGCAGAATAGTCAAAGGGAAGATGACTCAAGATCATTAGGCTTATCTGAAATCTGAAGTTGTATCTAAGCACTTAAATGCAACAGGATCTTCAGGACATTTCCATTGTTTATTTCTTCTGACCCTTTCAGTCAGAAGGAGCAGCACAGAGTCTCATACCATCCAGTGTAATAGCAAACTAGACCACAAGTCCATTAAAATACAAGCAAAATAGTTCTTTTTTCCCCTCAAGGCAGCTAATGGGCCTTCTAAACTTTCACAGCTCCTGAAGAATTCACCATGTACATCCATCTCAGTTAAAATATTGTCAGCTGCAGTCCTGTAAACTGGCCTTACCCGAGAGCCTCAACCAGATGAACGGCTGTGAGAGGCATTTGAGGGCTTTGGGTATACTATATTTTGCCTCTTCCTTTCAATCTTCCTTTCTTTAAATCTATGGCTCTAATATCAGTATAGCAAGACCTTTCTTTCCACTTCTGCATCTATATCAGTCACTTTCTCTAGTCCACTCCTCTTTTCATTTTTCTTCGAAAAAGTTCATCTCTGTTCTTTCTATCTAAAAGATTGGATTGTGATTAATGGAGGCAACAGGAAAGTGAGCACCTGAAGACATGGGATTGAAGTGCAACATAGCAGTCACCTATTTGTTTCAGGAAAGATCAGGCTTGCCAGAGCAAATCCATTGGCAGAGATGCCTATTTATATGCATCTGTCTGTGTCATGTCTGTTTATGTCTGCTTATTTGGTAGGGCGAATCTTTAGGACAGATCTTAAAGAAGCTGCTGCCATGTAGCTTTTCAGAAGGTACCACCAAGCAGGTAGATGACTGCAAGGGCACTGGCAATAAACGAAGTTCACACTTGTCCACAGTGTGGCATCTTTGTCTGAAGTGTTGATGGCACTTTGTGTGATCCACCAGCCTGTGAGGAGTTCCCACTATAAGAGTGATTTGAATTTTCCAGCTCCTTTCTACCAACTTTACAGTCTCCATGGGATAAAGTGTCCCCATGGTAGAGGTTCCCTGCTTCTAGGACCTGAGTTATCTCAGGTGTCCCCCAGAACAGCACTGTGACAGGTACGAAGCAGTAGGAGGTAAGTGAGATAAAAGAGAGAGGGAAGGAAGAAGTTTAATGGACCTTCATGTAATTCTGAATAAGAAAATGATGAGCAAAGTCTCAGTGGGATGTGACTAGATGGAGTGTGTCTCTGTGTACGTCGTAAATCATCAAGGAGGCTTAGGCACCGCTAAGTTCTTCACTACGCACCCGAGGCTGCTGGTGTAACAAGTTGCCTCCTGCAGAGAATGTCAACAAACACTATGGATTCACTGCATTTCCCACCAGGCATGGTAATTTTGGGAAAGGTCTAGATATATGCATACTGTTTTGATAATTGCATTTTAGGTTAACACATACAGCTTGACATGAAGTCCAAAAATGCCAGAAATGCCTCTTGTCCACCAGTGGATTTCAGCAGCTTGTTAAATGTTAACAGATTGTTTAGGCAGGCTAAAATCTGATGGGCCCAGAGGTGGCCCATTGGAGACATCATTCATTTATTTGGCCTGATGCGTGAGCTTACTCTTCGTTAATCATAGTTGCATCCCAAAAATGTGACTTGGGAAAAACAGCATTGCAAAGTGGTCAGCTGGACTTTGCCATAACTGTCTCAAAAGCTCCCATTAATGATCGAGCAAACCAGGTTTTCTTACCTCCTAAGGAGCAACTGAACTTGAGATGGGTATGTAGAGGTGAGTGCCTGGACTTACAGAGCTTAGAGAACCAGCTGCTGGGGTTTTGGTAATAAGCTGCAGGTGGCAGAGAACTATAAAATGGGCAGCCTGGCAGCTGGGGGTATGGAGAGTGTGAGGAGGGTTTGTTGGTGTTAAGACTGAGATGGTGGCTCAGGGTTTCCTTGTCACAGGGCATGCTAGATAGCGAAATATCATGCAGGCTCACAGACCAAAAATGTTCAGCAGGAAAAGCCCACCCAAAAGTACAAAGTTATTGGCTCTAGTCTATGAAGATCCTGAATTTGCTGGAAGCTGATTGCCTGAAGAAAGCGATCATGTGGCCTGCTTTGGTCTTGGACTCTTCAGAAAGAGTCCTACTGCTGCTGGGAGCAGGATGCTGAGCAGTGTGGATGTTTGCTCTGATCTGATACAGCTGTTCTGGAGTTACACAGGTGATACCACAGCTGACCCCATTTCCTCATGGGGCTGCATGTGTAGATGCTCTAAGCAGCAGTAGGTGTTGTTCTGGCTGCATAAGGGAAGTAGGAGAGTGTACAGCAGTTGGTTTTTAGCCATGCTATGTGTTGAGCTTTGAATGCACAGTGGGTTATTTCAAAGGAGCAAAGACCTTTAGGGGAGGCCTCATTCTGCTCCAGAGTCACTAGAGGGAAGGAGCAAATATTTGGGGGAGCACAGCCTGTGAAATACATCTCATCTGAAATCATGCATTGGTTATCTTGATGTGGTGTGGACATAGGAGAATCAGAACTGTCCAGATAAGTAGTTGAGATTCTGATGCTTTCAGCTCATTGAATCATTTAGGTCTTCTATTAAGCTCCAGTGCAGTAAAAATGATGATTATAGTAAACTGTGAATTTTCTTTTGATAATGATGTATGCAAATAGGTTTAAAGGGGAACAATTGAGTTATGCTGATCACTTCTATGGGTTACACTGTAACACTAAAGCAGACATCTGGCATTTTTCAAGAGTGTAGAGTCAGCATAAGTCTTGTTCTGCTTCAAAATAAAGTAAAAAAATCTTTCTTCCAATTCTGCTGGTAATACTTGCATATTTGAACCTAAAAGTACACAGGCTTTCCATAGTTTTAGACAAGCCATGCAATGTGTAAAACAGTGTTTTCTTGTCATGATTCTTGCAGCGTAAAGTTCTCCTGAGATAGCATTTGCACTGCAAAGCCCTTGCTTGGAGATGTCTCCCCAGAACAGCATTTCTCCATGGGTGATCAAGCCCCTTCTCTCTACGGTGTATCCCCAGGGACAAAAGGGCAACAAAATCAAAATTAACACATTTTGAATCTGACATAATCCATTATTAATACAATCCTATTTGAAACTAATGCAGGATAAATGTGGAATTTCCCTTCTAAAGATCTCTGGGCTTCCCACCCTCTCCATGTAGCTGGCTCAGCACCTTCTGCCGCCCTCCCCTGCTTAGGTAGAGGATTAGTACTGCAGGATCCACTTGTAACTTCTGTACAAACCTCTATCAAAGCTACTGGAGACAGGCATAAGATGATGGGTGTTATTTTGATTTTCAGTTCACTTTAAAGTCTAGATTTCACCTAAGGTCAAACATAAATGTTCTAAGTTTTGGTTGGTTTTGTAGTAAAGTGCTGCCTCCTGCTGGGTAAAAGGCCCTATAATAAAGCCTTTCTTCAGTAATTTACTATAAAGTATTTCTTTCACCTGAAGTCTAGGAAAGGGCTTTGCAGAGATTGCTCCATTGGCAATGGAATAGGATGTCCATATTGCAGACTGTCTAGTCCAGAAGAAAACAAACTGCCTGTGGACACAAGGGCTGCACAAGAAAATAGTCCGGTATTTCAAGGCAGCTGAACACAGAGGGATGCTGTCAGTGGGCCACCTCCACAGGAGTAGAGAGCCAGGCTGCTGCTTTTCTGCCTTACCCTCATTATAACAAACAGCTATGGTTCAGGCAAAACCCCTTTGCTTGTGCCCAGTTTGGTGCAAGTGGAAAGGTGAATCCCTTGGGGAAGGAAGGGGTAATGCTAGCTTCTCCTGCTGCAGCGCTCAATGTGAGCTGCTTCTGAGGTGGTCACTGGAGAACGTACAAGATGTGCTTAGGAGCAAGTGCAGGGTCCCCCCCACTCCCACGCCCTTCTTTAGCCTTTCTGGACCAGTGATCCCATATACCTCTGCTCAGGTCTGCATTAGTGAGCATGTAATGGCGAGTGGGTGCTGAGGACTGATGTTCTCCGTACACCTGCTGAGGGGGTACTCTGGACCTACTCTAGGCAGTCCCCTGGGCTGAATGTCCTCTACCATGACAGTGGGCTCCTGGAACACTGCCTCTGGTGCAGCTGTATCCGAGAGGAATGAAGGTGAAGACGGAGCCTGTCCCAAGCACCTTCTCTAGCGGTGGATCCCAGAAGGGCACCCAAACCTCCTCGGGGTGCGTGACTGCTGGAGAGTGAGCTCTGCTTGGTATGGGGGAAGAAAGGACATGCAGGGCTGTTGGAGGGGTTAGGGCTGGGAGGATGCTTGATAGTAGCTGTGAATAAGTTGCAAAGAGGAAGGGGACCTGGGACTTGCCTGCATGCCCAGTGCTTCTTGCTGGCGAACTGCAGGGTACTGCACCCTGGCCGCAGCAGTCCCTCGGTGGGGGTGCCCGCTGGCCCCAGCTCTGGGGTGCCTGACTGCCCCCTTCCCGTGCTCTGCATGGGGTGCTCGGGGGACTGGCACTGGGCTGCAGTCCCCTTGGAGTGTGCCAGCCTCCCAGACCAGCACTGAGGCCTCTCCAGGCTCTCTTGCACAGCAATCCTTGCAACACACATAGAATTCTTGCTGCTGTGTCAAAACATGCCTATATTTTTAAAACAACTTAAAAAAGCGGGGGAGGGATGAGGGGGTTTACCCAAGTATCAAATTACGTATACTTGCCAAAACCTTTTTTTATTAATTTAGGGAAATACTAGCAAATGATACTGTGGGTCTTCACAGAACCTGGATAAGATTTAGAGCATTTTACTGAATCTCCTAGTTCAGACTGTGATCTGTGACAAAATTATTCATTTATGTTGACTGAAAGGAGAATTATATTAAACATAAACCTGACTAATTTATGGTGCTGTACAGTATGAGGGAGCTTTGACTGTAATGACAGTGATCCCTATTTATGTCAATCATTGAACAAGATGTGTCCACCTACACTCATAAATGACCTGCTAACATGAATTTTCAAGTCTTCCCTTGTTTCTAATTAACTGGTACTGAAAATATTCTGGGATATTGGCATCCCAAATGTATACTCTGTCTACATTTATATGCCAGTTTTCTCTCGGCACTATGGGGACAGAGAGCTTATTGATGACAGCTATAACTAATTATTTCAAATTACCAGTTTCTTTTCTTTGCAAATGACTTGTGGTCTATCAGTGGCAATATCTGCGTATATTTAATATTGCTGATGGTTCTATCAGTAAGGAAAATCTTGCCCATATATTATCAATTTAATTTCCTCTCCCTTTGCTAGTGAGGCTCTTGGTATCTCAGCATCCCTCCTCCACCTGTCCTGCCGTGCCTGATCAGGGATGACACAAAAATAACCGTCCTAATGCTTTTCTGCAAAATCACATCAACCCACTAGATGGCAAACAACCACTTACAAAAGCCCACAGATCCAGTTGTCTTATATAAACAAAGCCACGTCAAATTCACCACTGGTAAATAGCTAAAGGAATTAAATTTATGCTTATAGTTAACCTCACAGAGTATAGTGAAGCTTGTCCAATAATAACTAGCAAGATACATTATTAAAACCTCTTTCACATTCTCAGATCGTGAGCTACGATATGAGCTTTCACATAGCTCAGATCACGAGCTACAATGAACAGCGGCATATTTAGCATCATCTCCTTCTGTCAGGAGTGCTAAAGGTGTCTTTCTAATAAGTTTCCACTTTATCCAGTGAGTTACTTTTGGCAACATCATATATAAACTCCTAAAGGCTGTGCTATTTTTCTAAGCTGCCCCACTATGCCCATAAGGACAGAATTTCACACTTTACTGCAATCAGTGGGAAATTTGCCACTGACTCAGAGCTCAGTAGATATTTCACTTAGATGCTGTAGAATAAATAATGCCCCTGACAGAGGAGCAGAGATGGAGAGGCAAGGACCTGATGAACCTGATCTTTCTGCTTTGAATCATTCTCTGGGGAGGAAAAAATAGAATAAAAGACCTCTTGTGGTTAATAAGATACCTGAAAATGCTTTAAAGGCAGAAAAAGCTTGCAAAACCATGAAGAAATGCTTGAACAGCTCACAGGCCATTAGAGCAATTCCTACAGTGAAAGAAGCGCAGCTGACATGTTTAACTCGCCCCCAGTGCTACCACCTCTCTGCTCTATGCCCTCCTCTGTTCGCCAATTGCTATTTTAATACTTGGATGCTAGCAGTAATAACAATTTGTTCAGTATTAAAAGCAGCTTTTTATATTATATACACAAAGGGCTCCTCCTCAGGCTAACAGAGCAGTGGAAGTTCTTGCTGCAAAAAAACAGCCGCAGAGCAGGAGAGGGTGTGCAGTCCCTCAGGTAACCCTCGCACCCCTTTCAGAAAAGTTCTGAACAGCCCGAGAGCCCTTTCTGGTAACTCCTGTGTGCACCCGAGGCCAGGCGTGCAGATAGCGCTGTTATCGCTAACCTTGCCTTATACTCATTTTGTGCTGATCCACAGTTCAGTAAATACAAATATGCAAATGGATGAAGCGGCAAAAGATTTGCTTGATATTTACATGAGATGAGGCATTTCTGTACTGACTATATCTTTGTCTGTAGGGGAAACACCTGGTGAAACTGCGGGCTGATTGCAGCTGGATGTTTTCTAGACTGTGCAGCTGCTCCTGCAGTCTATCAGATAATGTTTCAGGAGATGGCCACCCCCCCCAGCCCCAGCCCCCACAGCAGGATGTGGTCCTGTGGCCTCAGCGCACTCGCTGCAATAGCACGGAGCCTCTCTCAGGCTTGCAAACACGCTCCACAGCCTCACCGTGCCCAAGGAGCTCGGCTGGGCTGACGGCAACACCGCAGTCAGGCTGGGAAAGTCACCTCTCCCTCCTGCTGCAGAACAAGGTGGCTGCCGGACTGAAGTGTCTCACTGTGGCTGGACCAGGGCTGCTAACACAATCTAGATGGGCAGAAAACAAGACAAGGCTCCCAATGCTCTGAGCCTATACAGCATGCCTCCGTTAGGCAGTTCCCAGGTAAAGCTGTTCAATCTTAAATGGACTTTACTAGAAAATGCTCACTTGGGCTCAGTCTGCTAGTTATCCTGCTGCTTGCATGGCCCAGGATGAGGACAGCACGTGTGATGCTGGAGTTTGCAGACTGCGAGCACCACAGCTACTAGCAGTAAAACCAGACATCGCACTTGCAGCAGCACATGGTGGCTTGTACATATCGACACGCACTCTTCGGCTTCTCAGGGCTGCGTGTGCATCGCTGTGCTCCACGAAAGCGGGATAAGGCCTCACCAGACAAGCTAGCCTCATCTTTCTTTTTCTGTCCTTTAAAGCTGCAGTCTCATGATACAACCCCTAAAAATAATTTAAGCCTCTCCCAGTAATGACAAATATCATCCTGCATGAACCAGAGCTAAATCTGTCTCTCCGATGTGTGCCCTTCAGGATACAGCTTGTTCTTTTCCATCCCGTCGGTGCTTGCTTCTGTTCACGCTTTGTGCTAGTGGCTCTGCTGTGACTTATTTCAGGTTAACACCTTGACCCTGTACCTCTTTGTTCATACACCTACAGCTACCAGCCTGTTCAGCTGTGATATATTTGTGAGAACCACGTCTGCACACAAGGAGGGTCGGCACTGGAGGACTGCACATGAAGGACAAACTCAGGCACATTCCCAGTTCAGGTCTTTTACCATCATGAGAATGCAGGGTGCAAGAGCCTCTCGCTGAAGAAAGGGCCTGTACTGTGAGTTTGGGGAATCCGTCCCATGCTCAATGTCACATTCACCCATTTGTTATTTTCCCAGTTTTCTTACCTCCAGATGGAAATACTATCAGACCCACAATAACTTCCCCGGGATGGATCTGAGGCAGATGTTTGTATAGGCATGCATACAGAGTATATCTCTTCTTTAAAGTGTGTGGTGACCACCTGGTGGGGATAACGTCAAGCCTAGTTGTGCATTTGCCTCCTACTCCCAAAGCTGGCCAGCAGCATTGCTGACTCTCCGGGGACAGGCTGCCCCCAAGGACGGGGAGAGCAGAGCTCGCTGCCTGCTCCTGCAGTGTCAGCTCTGCCTGGAGCAGCGGACTGTTAGCTGCAGCATACCTCAGGGACATGAAATAGCCTGTTTTTTCATGTAATACCCCTCCACGTTTTTGGGTATTACCTAATAGGGCTGAGTCAAACCTGAGGTATAGCAGAAACTGCCTGCTTCTCAGAACCACTTGGCAGCAAAGACATCATCTTATCACTGTCACACATTTTGGGTAATTATCTACGCTAGTGCAAAGCAATCGTTATACCCTCTCAGATCTGCCCGCCTGCATTTTACACATAACTCCAGCTGCTCGTGACCACACGAGGTCCATGTCGTAGACAAACATGACCCGTGGAAGACCTGAGCCTGCTAAGTTTCTTGCATCCAGCCTCATGAGATGCTGAAGCACAGGGGTCTAGCCTTAAAGGTCATTTTCTTCACATTTTGGCCATTGGGACATTTAGAGACACGGACAGACATGTGCTAAGGCATAAAGTTGCTGTGGTTTAAGGCATCACTGTCCAGTCAGCTGCTGTACCCTCCCTCTGAGAGGGTCTGGCACTCCCAGACTCGGAGCTGTTGGAGCAAATGTGCATAACCTCTCCCACCTCGAGGTGCTACTGAACAGGTTACGGTTCATCTGCCTCCTGCTTATGGGAATGGCAACCTTGCCCCAGAGGAGGAAGGACTGGCCTGTCCTTGCGGTGGCAGTACTGCTGTCAGCCCTGCCCTTTCTCAGAAGTTGCCTACCGCAGTTCAAAGGCCGGTGCATTAACTTCAGGTGTCGGTTGTAGCTGGACACATTTGTCATTCTCCAATTCCCAAAGCAGTTTACTTAAGGCACATAACTTGTGTGCAGAGGAAATGGCTCTCGCCGATCTGCATCTGAATATGACACCTGCTGCCATATCATTGTCTGACCATGATAAGGTCTGATAAATCAAATTCCACACGTGCTTTCTTGAATACCAATGTGTCTCAATCAGAAAAACAGGCTTGAGTTTTAAATGTGCTGGAAAATAGGTTTGAACTAAAATTACTTTAAACATCATATTCAGTTTGCAAATGCATCAAACTACCATTTGCATATAGGTGAGCTGGTGAACATCAGTCTGTAGGAAAAGCTTACCAGTTTTAATATACGGTGAATATTCTTTATTTAGACTTATTTTTCCAAATGCCTTATACTTCTTTTGATTGAACACTAAGCAATTAGTGTGTATTGTGATGGGAAACGCAAAACCCCGAGTCCATAAACTCAAAAAATGACAGAGAGACACAGGCTTCAATTAGCATCCAAATGCTGCAAAGCCTGCACTAGAGTCTTCTGAGAAATCTATAAAACACTTATACAGAAACACAGCTTTACTGAGAAAGCAAAAGGCAACAAATACTGTATCTTGAGTACGAGATTTGAAGAACACAAATATTCCAGTTCGGCAGCATATTTTTACATTCTGGATGACAGAATCCTTGAAATAAAAAAGTTTGTTTTCACACAGGAACAACGTTTTAATCTTTTCTTGATAAAGACTTAAAGCCAGTCACCAGCTGTAGCTTCACTAGAGTAAGCAAGAAATGAGTAATACCAGGAGGAATGCGGAGGAATGCCACTGAAACCAAGAGTGAGAGATTTAGGGAGTGGAAGGTAAAGAATCAGTTAATGTGAAACAGAGAAACACTTGTATAAAAGGCTGTATTCATAATTACACTTCTGGTTTCACACCAAGTTATTCATGGTAAAAACTGCAGGATATAACTTACGTTACTGAATTCCTCTTTTCTCTTTCAAAACCAGTGAGTAAGAGTTTAAAGAAATCACCCTCTGGGAACGATTTCAAATAATCATAGAATACCAGGTTGGAAGGGACCTCAAGGATCATCTGGTCCAACCTTTCTTGGCAACAAAATCTTCATTGTTTCTCTAAGTTGTTAATTTAGAGTCCAAAATTGAAGTCTCTATAAATCTTTTATAGAAGTACCTAACTAATTCCTCTTCAAGTCATAATTTGACACAGTAAAGCACCATTTCTCCAGCCTGAGTAAATTTCCTGCCAAGTCTTTTGGTGCCAAACTCGTTTATATCAATGCAAACCCAGTATTCAACCCATACTGGAAGCGTACTTGCAATCAGAAGTCCTATTAGAGCCGATACATATTTTTATCACTGAGATGGCAGATAATTCTAGAGTCTCGGTTAATTTATCAGATTCAGCATGAAGAATTGAAGTCAATCTCCTAAATGATTTGATTAAAAAAAAATCAACTTTCTAAAATCTCAAAAGTAAAAAATCAGTTGAATGCAATGAGTAAATTGATCTAACAATAGTTTCCGTTCTCTTAGTCTGGTCTATTTGATATGACAGCAGAAACTTTCAGATATCAGCTCATGTCAAAACATTTTACTGCCTAACTTCCTATTATATTGTTTTCTTACATACTGACATCTATCTGTTTAAGGAAATTAGATTTTTCTGTCATCACAGATTCTTATTTTTCCTAACAAATCCGTTCTATTCTGTTAAGGTAATTGCATGTTGCAATTTGCAGTTCTTTGCTAAGAACCTGTTCTTGTATTATCTTTTGTGAAACATTTGCTGACAAACCTGTAAAATCCTCAGGGCATTTTAGGCACTGAGGTGGTCGAATTACCCACTAGGAAAGAGGTTTTAGGATATCCTAAAACTCCCTTCCCACAAGGCTCACTCGGAAGCTGGTGCTACCTTCTTTTCAGCTAAGCCATCCTCTGCCAATGCAGTTTATCGCTCAGCTTTGGAGTCTGTAACTGCAACCAGAAGCCTGTAAGAATGAAACAGCATTGCCAGATGATGCAGAAATGCGCAAAGGTATGGATGCTGAAGGGGTGCAGGACAGACACCACAGATTCAGAAGATGTGATACACTGCTGTATGCCAGTCCCAAGTGCATTCGCTTGCTTGGGCGAGCTGGGGAATCATTCTCTCCCAAAGAGCCACAGCAGTGGGGCTCGTGCTCCAACGGTGCCTCCTGGCAGCCCTGTGCTGCTCGGTGTGGGAGTCTTAGCAGCTGCAGGTGCTACGGAAGGTGAGGAAGAATGATTATGAAAGGCTGGAGGCAACATGGCGCCGATGCCAATTCTACTTGGACACCAACGTTGCAAATGCTGTGTGTGACTGAGGGCTGTTATGTGTGAACATATGGCACCAAACACACGTATCATGTGTCCAGTTTAATGCCAGTAGCTATCTGCGTACAGTTGACTTAAAGAGCTTCCATGAACTGTACAGTTCCAGGCCAAAGGGCACAAGAGAATTAGGCTCGTTAATGCAATCACATTCCTGACTCAACCAGCAATTACTGACTGCCGTTGTTTTCCAGCAGTGTACTGTGTCCTGGCAACAAAGCATGAACTTACTATGCCGCTTCGTTAACAGGTTTAAGTTGTCTACTGTGCACATCTGTGGGTAGGCTTCTACAGCAAGGGGATGACTAACGTGGGCACCACCTCCTGTGGATTGTGTTGCAAAATAAAACATCAGTGTAACTCCCTGTTTACCAGTTTGGAGACATCAGGTACCGGCTCACCAGCTACTGCAGGCTGTGCGCACTCTTTATTTTTAAACATTCTACAGCAAACCTTTCTGGCATAGCTAAGACTTCCAATTGTGTAACAGCTGAGGGGACAACGCATTGCTCAACTTTATTGAATTCAAAAACATGAAGAATTGGTAGGAATGGTACGGGCAGGTTGAGCCACCTAGGGAAAGCAAACACACCTCTTCAGGTTTTTAAAACATTGTCCTGGTTTCGGCTGGCACAGAGTTAAGCATCAAAGCGTAACCTGGAAAACCAAAGCAAATTAAAACTAATACATGATGGGTGTGTGCACGGAAAAAAAAAAAAAGGTGGGCAAATTCCACTGCAGTGAGTGACACCTGCTGCTTGCATGACTCTTGTTTTTCCTTCTTTCCAGCCCGTTTGGCACACATCATTGCTAACTGCTATGGAAACGGAAAGAGCTGTTTGCCTTCTGCAAATACCAAGGAACCTGTTTTTTTCGCCCTCAGAATAATTTGAGGGTTAGAGAACTGAGCCAACCATGGCAATTTTTTCCCAGGTCCCCTTTTTATTACTATTTCGTTAATCTTCAGTACGTTCAATGGACTGTAAATTGCTTTTGCCATTGCAGAGATGCTTAGCGCTAGCGTTGTGGATTCACTGGACTTTTCTTGGCTGTGTTAATGCAACACAGAAGACTCTTGCAGGTTTCTAAAAGGCCAGTGATGTTGCAGGTTGGTGGTGGGATTTTTTTAATCTATGCAAAATTGTTTTTAAAATCTCAGTGAATGTACAGTACATGGCTAAAGGGAGGGAGCTTGCAAAAGGACCAGGAAAATAGGGTGAGCACACTAACCCTTCCGACTAACTAGGATCCCTGCTGAGTCATGAACCTGCAAGTACAGCACCTCCCAATTAAATGCTGTATTTCTATAAAAAGCGCTATTTCAGTGATAGTTACAGACTGGCTCTCAAACCCCAAACTATAAATGGAAAGGAAGGCTAGAAAGCAAACATTTTGTACTGTGGACTTGGTGATCTTTCTAAAGGACTTGCTTGTAAAACTAGGAAAGTTTGACTAATGGTTCTAACCGTGACACAAAATAAGGTGCCGCACCCAGCTACTCCGCCTCCCATGCTGGCTGCTCTGAGGAGGAACAAACCAGGCCACGTGCACCTCAGCCTCCTTCAGCAAGGCCGCTCCTGTGAAAGCCTCGCAGACTACGTTTCTGCACAGATTTTTCTTGTCCCTGATTAAAAATCTTGGATTTGTATCTCCCTGCAAATGCTTTTATCTTAGGCTCTCTTAGCACAACAAACCCTGGCAGCAGTGAACTACTCTGACCCTTTGCTCAATTAATTATTATACTGCAACCTGGCCCCGTTCCATGGGGATTAGGCAACCTTACGCCTTGTGAGCCCTCTGCTCCGATCAGGTTTGCTCATCCTGGACAACCAAGGGAAAAAAAATAGTAAATCTTCCCTGTGCCCTCTGCAGCACTGCAACCCTACCCTCCCTGCAGAGCTCTCAGCCTGTCCCACAAGGTCAAAACTGCACTGAGGAGCCCATCGGACTGACAGGTGTCCCCTGTGCATGCATGAAATTGTCGTGACTAGCTAATAGCAAGCATGTCCCCCCTACCAGATCCTGTGGGCCCTGAGCTTTCATCTCTGAGATACCCTCTGCTGCAGCACAGCCACGGTCTCTTTTCCTGATTTGCAGTCCCATAGCTGTTTGGTGAGTTGCTGCTGGATTACGGATCAGGCCAGTCAGCTATCAGGCATGCTGGCTCATGAGAGAGGGGTTACAACGCATTGCTGCGAATGTGCAGGGCACTGGGCCTTTCTAGGCTGGGAGACCACGAGCAAGAAACCAGCAGACTGTGCCCAGGCAGAGGAGGAGAGCTCAAAGAGGCCCTCAAGGAGAGCCGATCCCTCCTCCAGCCAAGGCCTGCGCCGGCCGGCCCAGCCTTATCTCCGTCTCCAGACAGGGGCCCTGTGGAGGCGGCCACAGCGCCGCGCTGCCGGCAGGAAGAGGCGCCGGATCTCCACAGGACCCGCCCCGCGCCCCGTCCTGCCCGCCAGGGCGATACCAGCCGGCTTCGCCTGCCCACAGAGCCAGCTCAAACCCGCAGCTGAGGCGAGCGGCTGCCGGCAGGCCCCCAAGCGCGCCAGGCAGCGCTGTGGCCGGCGGGGACACCCGAGGACACGGCCGGGTGAGAGGACGGGGCCCAGCTCCCACACACAACATGGCGGACGGAGGCCGCGAGGGGACTCTGCCACTCAGGCCGAGCGAGGCCAATCAGATTCCGAAGCTGTCCGCCGGGGCGGGATTTGCCTTTCAGTTCGCGTGCTTAACTCCCCGTTCGGCCGCGGGGAGTTAGTCCCGGCCAGGGCGCGCGGCCGCGGAGGGATATGGCTAGCGGGGCGTAGTGCGGCCGTTCCGAGAAGTGATGTAAGCGGCGGGAAATTCCCGGTCGCCGCGTCTCGGGGTGGTTGCGACAGCCGGGCGGGCCGCGGCCGGGCCTGGCGGGAATCGCCTTGGGGCCTCCAGCGCCGTCGCTGCGGCGGTGTTCGGGCGTGCGGCGGTCAGAGGCAGCGGCGGGTGTCGCGTGCGCGGCCGTCGTCCCCTTCCCCCGAGTCTGCGCTGAGGTGATGGTGGGTGCCCCACCGGCCGGAGGGCGAACGGCCGTCGCAGGGTAGGCACCGCCTTTACCGAACGCCGGGGCCGCCTCGCCGTTCTCCTTAGCGGGGCACGGTTAGGGCACCCTCGTGCTGTCTTTCCCGAGTGTCCCGGCCCGCAGAGGGTCCGTTTCCAGCCACTCCCTCAGGAAGGGGGAGAGCCGGTGCCTGAGAGGGCGGACAGCTTAGCTGGCTCTGCGCAGAGCACCACGCTGATAGCTTTTCTTCCAAACAAGAAATTGGGAGTTGGGGAGGGTAGTTGAGCACTGTGAAATCCTGGTGCCATATTTATGCGGTTTGCAGGATTGTAACCAAATGATCCACGCTTTTTCAGAATAATCGTTTTCAAGCAGCGTGTAAGATTGCAATGGAAACATTTATTACAGGAACAACATCCTAGCCCACTGAAACAGGACTGTTTCCAGCTCTCAAACACTCTCTTACTGGAAAAAATGCTTGTGCCGCGCCTGTAATCAGAAATCAGTGGAGCCTACCATACAGCCTTATGTGATGTAACTGAGAAGTCGTAGCTTGTAAAAATAACAAATTTCTAGCAAGTAAAACTTGGAACATGGCCCGTGTACCCCTAACTTATGCATGTTGTGATGGGCTGGTTACGCCGTGGGCAGCTAGACGAGGGAAAAGCCTCCAGAATTGGCTCCGCGAGCCGTTACCTTGGGCAACATGTTCTGTGGGGCCGAGGATCCAAGTGTCCTTGGGTAACATGGGACAAACATGGGGCGATGCAATGGACGGGGAGGGTGGTGGGTGGCTGCTCAGTGCGGGACCGTTTCCCCAACACTTAATGTGCATTTATGTACAACGGCTTAAACTGCAGTAGCTGCTTTAACCTTTTTTTTTTTCTCATTAATAAATGAAGTGGAAGGTAACTTTGTGCTGGAGTATGCTTCCAGTCTGGAAATACACAGCCCACCTTCTGTCAGTATTGCACCACAGCCATCCTGTTTATTTTCTTACTCCATTTTATGGATTTTTTTCCCAGTGTGACGTACTGCAAGCGCCAAAGCCCTGCCACAGCTCCAGGCTGAGCTTGCATCCAGGGCACGAACCAGTTAACCTATATGGTCTTTAAAACACAGTTTAACCTGCATAATTTTCTTTTCCTCTGCTGCTGTGAAGTGTACAGCGCAGCTAGTTATTTTTCACTGTTTAAAACCTTTTGCAGTGGAAAACGCTGTAGAAACAGTGATTAACGCCAGCCACGCCCCTCCGTCCACAGCGGTGTCAAACCGGGGGCAGCTGCGGTGGAGCCGTTTCCTCCCCACGGGAGGGAACGCGCGCCTGCACGGGCCCACGCGTGTCCTCATTTCCTTCCTCGCTTGCCAAAGGGGATCTTCAGGCGGGGGACAGTTCACCGGAGGCGGCACCGGCGCCCAGGGCCTGCCGCTGGCCGGGGCCGCGCCCTCCTCATTCTCCTGCCGAGGGCCCCAGCGATCGGGACGGGGCCGGTTCAGCCTCTGCATCGTTCGCGTTTTAACGGAGAAGGGCAGCGCCGGCCGGCTCTCGGTCCCCGGGCTCCGCCGGGGCAGCGCGGATCGTTGGCGCCCAGGGCGGGGCGGAGCCGGCGGACTTTTTTTTCCCGGCGTGCCGCGCGGAGGCGCCGCGGTGTCCTGCGTCACAGCGCCGGGCCGCGCTAGTCTGTGCGTGGCCGGCTCCGGGTGCGGATGAGCTTCGCCATCATGGCCTCCACCGCCACACACCCGGCCCCCCCGCCCGCTGCTGCCGCCGCCGCTGCTGCCGCCGCCGCCGCTGCTGCTGCCGCCGCTGCTGCCGCCGCCGCCGCCGCCACCACCGCCGCCACCACCACCACCACCACCGTTGTCGCCCCGCCGACTCCCGCCGCCCCGGGCATCCTCATCGGCGACCGGCTCTACTCAGAGGTGTCGCTCACCATCGACCACTCGCTGATCCCCGAGGAGCGCCTCTCGCCCACTCCCTCCATGCAGGACGGCCTGGACCTGCAGTGCGAGACCGACCTGCGCATCCTGGGCTGCGAGCTCATCCAGGCGGCCGGCATCCTTCTCCGCCTGCCGCAGGTGTGTGCGCGCCCCGGCGCCTTCCCGGGGCGGCTAGGCCGCGGCGGGAGGGAGGGAGGGAGGGAGGGCGCCGCCATTGTGGCGCGGCGGGAAGGGCGTGTGAGGCGGCCGCGCGGGGGGGCGGCGGCGCCAGCTGGTGCCTGACACAAAATGGCGGCGGCGGCGGCGGCTGGGCTCGGTGACTGACTGCCGCTCCCTCTTTCTCCTCCCTCCCTTTGCGTTCATAGGTGGCGATGGCGACGGGGCAGGTGCTGTTTCATCGGTTCTTCTATTCGAAGTCCTTCGTCAAGCACAGCTTCGAGGTGAGCGCGGCACGGCCTGGCGGGGAAGCCGGGGGGCGAGGCGGAAGATGGGAGGAGGAGCGCGCTAGGCGCTGTTCTGGGCGACCAGTGAATTTGGCCAGCCGCACGCGAAACAGGCTGCTCTCTTTGAGCCTTTAGGCCACGGGTTTTTTTTAGCTGTGTAAATCTAGTCTTATCGGGATTAAAAGTAATTTTCTTATGGAAACGGGGCTTCCTTTCAGATTGTTGCTATGGCCTGCATCAATCTCGCATCCAAAATCGAAGAGGCGCCTCGTCGGATAAGGGACGTGATCAACGTGTTTCATCATTTGCGTCAGTTAAGAGCAAAAAGGTAAGATTAGCTTCGTTATGAACATAAGCATCTGTTGTCACTAATGTACACTGCAGGTTTTCAATTCACAGTATTTTTCCAGGCTAAGTTCAACGACCTAAAATTGAGAAGGGAGTGCTCATTGGCTGCTATGTAGGCAGTACAGTTCAATGCTGACTGCTTCTACCGTTACTTTTGATTACTTGGTAGACCCGTTTTCATTATTTATATAGCTACAAGTCATGAGTATTGGTTCTAGTTTTACGTCCATGGTTGTAGTTTTAGGTCTATTGCTAATTGATTTTTGATGTCTTGTAGTTCTTGAAAGGTAGTCTTAGGTATGAGTAGCTAATTAGTGGGTTGCTGTCTATTCTCCAGACTTAACCATGTTCGGTAGTCTTAATGCTTTCCTCTTGTTAGTATGTAGTCGTCTAAATGTGGTTACGGTGCCAATAAAGTATCAGTTAACTAAAGGTGAAATCTGAACTTTTCCTAGTGATGACAGTATTGCCTTTTAGAAAAAACAACTTTAGAAAGTATCTAAAATAAGTATGGTTTAGCGTACGGTGTTTGCAGTTTTAATGACACCACTTCAGCAAGGAATGTGTAATTGAGTCTTCGAAGCTGAAGGCATCTTTAATTGTAAATAGTGAGACTTGTGTTTTTCATGCAGATCGGGATAATTGTCTGCTCGAGTTGTAGAGCTGTTCTCAGTTGTGAGTGCCTAATACTGCTTTTTTGTGTGTAAAACGATGTATGTTTTCATGTGTAAAGCGAATTGACTTGATTGGAAGGAACAAGGAATGGTTGAAGGGAAGGAGTTCTCTAAGTTGCTATTAAATGTAAAATTTTTTTTAAATCTGTCATGCAGCAGTATTGTAGTCTGTGAGATTGGAGACATCAGCTGTGCTGAAGTAGCTTTACTTTCAGTGGCTGATTACTTAAAGTGCAAGGTAATCCATAGTTACAAAAGGACTTTGTTTTTAGCTAGATTCTTAAATTCACGCTTTTGTTTATCTGCTCTGTATAACCAAGTTACCGTAGGAATTTAAACTTTAGTGTTGTGTAACCTTTTTGAGAAGTAGAGTAGAAATCCCTTAGAGAAACCAGCTGTTTCTTGGTGTATTTATCCTGGTTATGCTTCTGTTGCATCTAAAACTTCTGCTTTTACTTCCTTGTGCTTATGTTTTCCTAGTTTTAGATAAAAGAAGAATGATTTGGTGTTATACTTTGAAACTTAGCTTTGTTCCTGTTTTTTTAAAGTTGTTATCCCTGATGGCCCTGAGAGAGTTTTGTGAAGTTATGCTGAATGTGAATTTGGTGGTGGTGTTTCTTACCACAGTTAACGATAAGGGAGTCTGGTTATTGGAATTACTGAAGCTGGTTCAGTGATTCCTAATGTTTTGGCCTTGATCCAGACAGTGAAGGTTAATTAATCATATGCAGTGCTTTTCTTTGCAATGAGAATATAAATTAGTTGTTTCTTTGTACTGTGCGAAGGATCAGAGAAACTGAACTTAACCTGTGAACTTAAATCTTTCCAGCTAGCCTGTTCCAAATCAGAATGTCACTTGTGCATGTTACATGGTGTCTAAAATGCATCATGTCAGGAGAAATCGTGCACTTCTACCCATTATTTTCTGGAGAAATGGGTATTGTTGCTCTGAGATTCTGAGTGAATCAGCATGAAATTAATCTTTAAAATACTGAAGTCTGACATTCAGGCTTGCCTTTTTTCTTTTTTTTAACAAGCAGGATGTAAACATTTTTCTGTACTTTTTACAAGATTACAATTACATAATCTGTACACGTTATTAACTTCAACTCTTTTTTCCCTTGCAACCGACTATACAGCGACCAGCTACATTTACCAAAGCCTGGGTGATGTGGAGTGGTACATAAAGATGAAGCTGTCGTCATGGCAACAGTGAGTGAAGTATCGAAAATCCCCAAGGAGAAGCCAGTGCTCTGAGAATAGGTCACTGGAATCGGGGGACTAACAGGTTGGCCGCTGGTGAACCATTTGGAAGAACTCCTGTATCTTGTTATAAGCTTTTTTCTTTGCTGTCCAGGTTTTTAGAATACTAGCTTAATCTTTTTTTACCTGAAGCTAACACTTAGGCTGTAGTTAGTTTCTCACACACAACCCAGAACTGAAACAATCAGTTAGGCTGCTGTACTTTCTTTTCGCCTCTAGTCTAGTATTTCTGTTAACTGAAGCTCTTAACCTGCATATGAAGTTTGAGTAGGCTTGCTTTCTCTTAAACAGCTTTGGATTCTTAGTTCCACTTTCTGTATAATTGCAGTTTGAATTCACAGTAAAACACACCTTCACAAGGATACGGAAGTCTTGAATTTGTAAAGCTATTTATATGAATTATTATGTAAGCAGTCCCTTATATGTACCTGTTTGCAGAACTGGGAATTGCATTGGAACTTTCTTTTTGTAAGACTTGTAGTCAACTTGAGTTACTGCTAGGTGGTATTTCTAATACTGAGAAGTAAGAAAAAGCTAAAAAAGTGTTTTGGACAAGCATATTTTCTTTTGGATCTTTCACGAGCATATGTCATGTAGTACTGCATGTAAAAATGTTTGTGTGCATGGAGAAAAGCTCGTATTATGAAAATACTGCTTTTTAAAAAATTGTGTGCCGAAACATCTGTGTTCTGAGCGAAGTGCAACTATTGTTTAACATGTAGAATGTAGTTTGAAGTTGATTTTATTTATCTTAAATGTGCCTGAAAGCTGCAGAAAGTCCTCATGAGACTGGAACCAAATGTGACTCCTGTCATTATGTAATCTCACAAATGTTGGTTTGAGATGCTCAGTCAGCTGTTCTTTACTTCTGTTGCAGCAAACAGGTTCATGCAGTTGTGTTGGAAGTGGCCTGTATTAATAATACACACTACTTAGTGTTCTTCAAACTGTTCTATAAATCTACAGTGCTTGTATTTACAATGTTGGAGACAAATACAGAACTCACTTTCTTCTCTTATTGACTGACATAAGAGAGATCTGGTCTTTGAAATGAGATGCGGATGTTATGCTGTACTTGTCAGAAGTACTTTTTGCATTATGAACAAAACTACAAAGTATTAGACATTCCAAAGACATGGAATTTTAATACTACACCAAATGAAGCTGTAGCTGTGTCAAGAACTTAGGTTTCATTTGTCAGAGGGATTTAAAAAAAAGGATATTTGTAATTTATTTATTGTTACAAACAGATTACAGTGTTAGCCTTTTCAGTTGTTACGCAATCTCTAAATCCTGATCAAGTTTTGCGACTAAGTGTTGGATTGACTTACCAGAATGGGCACTGTGTGCTCTCTGTTCTTAAGTCTCAAGTCTTGCCTGGAGCTCTAGTGCTGATCTATAAGAACAGATTCAAAGTGAGAATTTGTAATACTACTTGGCTATATAGGGCTTGAAGCTTATATTTTATATGTAAGCTTATAAATTATTTTTCTCTGGTTTGTTACTTGGACCTAAAATGATTACTTCTTGGACTGAGAACTAAGTGCAGCAAATGCAGTAGCAAAGTTCCTCTTTTTTTTCTCAGTAGGAAAGCTAACAAGTTTTCCAAAGGGAAATCTCTGACGTTTCCAACTTCTAAATAATTATGCATACCAACACCTTGGAGTTGATGGCAAAAGTACTAAACTGGTAAATCTTAATATGGTGGGGAACCTGACTTTTGCGAGTAATAAGGTGCAGTAAAGTCTTCTGCAGATTTTTATTTTTGCATAAGTGGATAAAAGACTGCATTTGTCTTTATTTGTGGAAATACTGTCTAGATAAACTGATGTCTTTCATGGCTTCCTTAGATCTGTAGACCTCTAGAACTTGTGTGTCATAAGTGACCGGAGTAACGCGGGACAACAGAGTAAAGCAAACTGTCGAGTGTCTTAGTTTTGAGTTTCCTGTCGCTTTGCTGTTGAACATGTACAACCAAAGTGTGAACTGTTTGTGCTGATCCTATGGCCCTGTAGAAGGACAGTGAAAACTTAAAATGCAGTAAGGTTCAGTCTTCCCGGTTGCATTTCTGGCTACCTTACTGTGTTTTCATAATACTGACTTTTTTGCATAGCTTTCAGAGAATGCAAAACCATGTGGAAGATAGTAATCCTATGGCAGGTTGTTGGATGATCCCATGCAGTCATGTTGTCCCGCTGTTGATGTTTTTTTTTTTTAGACTGGAAGTCATAGCTGCCCTAATGGTTTCATCCAAGATTTGTCACCTCTGATGAAGTGTTCTGCTAACAAGATAAGCTGAGCCTGGACACCTAAACTCGCTCTGAATGATGCCTTGCAGATCCTGTTAATGCCAGTGATCTCTAGATAAAATTGTGTAAAGCAATATTGGAAGAAATGTTATTATAAAACCCAGTATAGTTAGTTGAAATCAATGGGAAGTGAACCAGTTTCACTGATTTAAGAACTTCAGCTTGGTTCTTCCAGTCTCCACTCCAGAGCATTGTGTTCAGACAGCCTTTTTAGTGTTTGAGTGTTCAGATAAAATCATAGCCTCTCTACTGAAGTAGTTAACTTAAGCTTTAAAAGTTTTTCTTTTCTAGTTAATTTATGAAAAAAACCCCAACATATTCTGACTGGGTTATATTTGGAGTAGCTGAAATCACAAATTCTGTAAACTTGCCCTGATGAGCAAGAGTAACCCTTAACTAGAGAAGTTACTTTTATGTAACATGGAAAACATTGCATTTTTTTTTTTTAGGAGACAGAAGTAGTAAGGCTTGTACTTGAATTGTAGGTCCTTCCTGGCACCAAGAAGCTTCAGTAGTTCATTTCAGACCTCCTGGGAGCTGCTTCTCAGCCCTGTGGGAAGAGCAGGGGGAGCTCACACTTCAAGTGCATGGTTATACAACATGATGCTTTTATTAGTGAAGTGGATGGCTTGTTGTATCCTTTGACCAATGGTAATAAGCATCCTTCCACGTGACTGCAGAAGTCTTAGTGTAAATAGTGGATTACTGAAGTTAGGAAGCCCTTCAGCTAGCCTTGTAATTAAATTGACCCTTTGTTCCTGGGGTGGAAACCTAGGGTTTTTTGAGTGTTTCTTCTACTCTGTGACCTATCGGGGAAGAGAAGTGTGATCCACTTGTGGAACTTGCATGGAATCAAAGAAGACAAGTTAGTACTGAAATATTTTGTCTGATAAAACAGAAGCTGTATTTTGAATCCACTGTGCATTGCTTTTTTTTCTTTTGAAAGTAATGTAAAATAAATTTGTCACTGGTGCTTGGGGTATACTAGGTTTATCATGAAACAGTGTGGTTTATTAGAGTGTAACTAGTTGCAAAACCATTATTCTGCATTGGAAAGCATGTGGAATACATGAGGCATATTACAAAGAGAAAAAGCTGGTCTGTCTGTAGGAGGAAGTGGATTAAAATACACAATGTGGAATGTTGAAAGGTCAGGTCTAAGCACGGACAAAGAAAAGAATACAAAATGGAGTATGATGCTTGTGCATAAAGCATACAGCAAGTTATTTTAGTTAAAATGAAAAAAATGCTTTGGAGAGTTCAGGTGTTGGATTTGGAAGGAATTAGGACTTGATAGTGCTAGACTTAGGAATCTTGCGTTGTGAAATGAGCTCTTGTTTTGCAAATGCAAATAGCAGAATTGACGGGATATCCACTGATTAGTGGGTGCAGCATTCAGAATTACAGGCGGATCTGTCACAATTTCAGAGGTTAAATTCTTTGCTTTACTAGGCTTCTCATATATCACAGTAGCAGGGCTGTCTTGTTCACTGAAGATTGAATAATCCTGTCTTCCAGTGCATAGGAAACTGCAATTTGTAAAGCGCAAGCTTGCTATTTTAGTATCAGTAAAAAAAACCTGTTCTAGCTGACAACTATCAAAGGTAGTTGTATCACACTCCTTCCCCCACCCCTGTCATGAAGTGTAAAGGTTCTTTGAGATCTTCACTGTAAAGTTGACTTCCATTCCAGCAGCTGGACCAGCGTAGTTTGCATACATAGTAGCAAAAGATTATTTTTTTTTTATTTTAGCCATCTAATCTGTAGCTAGTCAAAAGCAGAAACTAAACTAGTTTATCTAAACTTGGACAGCACAAGATTAATGCTTAAACTTGCTTGCAGGAGTTGAAAACCGGTTTCTGTTGCCATTAGTTGGTTGGAAGGGAAAACAGAGATGCTGTTATTTTTGGATATGCAAAACAGTTTTGATTTTATTTCTTGCAAACTATAGGACTCCAAGCCCCCTGATACTTGATCAGAACTACATAAACACCAAAAATCAAGTAATCAAAGCAGAGAGGAGGGTACTGAAGGAGTTGGGATTTTGTGTTCATGTCAAGCATCCACATAAGGTGAGTTATCAAAAATAATATAATTGTAAATATTATTCCACCTTGATGCCATCATTGTGAGCTGTGGGATGAGAAATGCAGGTGTAAAAATGGCCTGATTTCTTCTCTTCATTCCGTAGTAGTTACCATGAATGTTTTTGCCAGAGTGCTTGGGCAAATAGTCATATTGATTTCAGTAGAAATTGCTTCCTTGGGAAAAGTTAAAGGTGACTGTTTTTTTAAAATCATAGAAAAGTAGTAAAATAAAGAATTGTCTGAACATGATTGGATGACATGTGAGCTTACAGTGTATGCTTAGAAAAGGAGGAGAGACTATTGTTTTGGAATGCTGTTTGGCTATACGTAGTTACTTCCTTACTTGCTTTATATGTTAAAACTGAGGGTTTTTTTTTCCCCCCCTTATTCCTCAGATCATTGTTATGTATTTACAAGTCTTAGAATGTGAACGTAATCAAACCCTCGTACAGACAGCCTGGTAAGTTGTTATTTTCCATTCATTTCCTAGCCAGGAAAATAGTAGCAGAAATAACAAGCCTGACGATCCATATGCAAAGCAATGAGATGTAAGTTATTACACAAATATATACTTTTAAAATATTTTAGTGCTTGTTTCTGCTTACTATTTTCATGGCTTGATTCCACTATAGTAATGGAGAACTCAATTTAACTTTGTTCTTTTTTCTACTCTTTAATTAAAGGGTAGTCCATGATGGTAAGTCATAGAGCTCTGCCCTCTGCACCTCAGCCCATGACCTGGGGATGGCCTGTTTGGCTGCCCTTCTCTCCAGCCAACCCAGTGCAAGCTCTCATCCGAGATTCACTGAAGTGGTCCATATCCATCGGGCAGCATCTTCTAGTTCTGTCTGGGTGTCGAAAGGATTTGTATATTTGCTTTTAGAAGTAACTGTTAAAAATGTTTCTAAATGTATTTGTTGCCTAGCTACTGTGTACTGTAGTGTATTTAAAGGACACATGGGGTAGACTTTTTGCCAACATTTATTTAGTTGATTCAGCATTTGGCTAAACTTGAGTTTAAAAAAAAAGAAAAAATTACAGTGCATGCAGCATGTTCACTTAGAAGCCATACCGGGCATGGTTTTCTATAGAGTCAATACTTAACTGACTGCTGTTTCTTTCCTGTAGCTCAATCACTTAGAAATCAATGGAGGTGTCTGCTGTTTAAATGTCTCTATCTCTTGGCATGTATTGCTTGGCAGTGCCACCGTGGTGGAAGAATAGTAGCTTAGTGAAGTGGGAGACCCATTACTAACTTGCAGGTCTTTTTCCAATACTCAGTGAGCAAACTGGATGCTTCTCTCTCTGGATGAAGTTAATGTGACTCAAGGCACACGTAGGATTTAAATGCAATGTTTTATGAACTTTATAGGTTGCATCTAGCCTCTGGAAAATGGTAGGTTAAAACTATACCATGCTTTCATGCTTGCATTTGAGTTTTAAGCATATTGATTTTTAAATACAAGAATATTGGTGTTTAAAGCAAACAGCTGGACAGATAAAAAGTACTTGCTAGATTGTTAACTCAATGGACACTTCACGGTATAACTTAACGTACCTACCTAGGAAGTAGCCATTACATTACTATCACTTGCATTGGGGTTTCAAAACAATGGCAATGGTGCAAACTTTGTTACAGAAGTAACAAATGTAAACATCAAATACAATAATTTGAAAGGAACCAAGTGTTTAATATAATAACAGAAAAAATAATAAAGTCAATTGAGTCTCCAGTATTGTTACCCTCTAAATAAAAAGATGTAAACCTGAGAGCCAACCCTTCATCTTTTTTTTTCCTTTTTTTTTTTAGGAATTACATGAATGACAGCCTTCGAACAAATGTGTTTGTTCGCTTTCAGCCAGAGACTATAGCATGTGCTTGCATTTATCTCGCTGCTAGAGCTCTGCAGGTGAGCATTTGTCTGTCTTCAGTTAGCATTGTCTTGTATTGCTAGTAATTTGGTTTCAAGAAAATTAATGAAAATATTTAAAACAAAAGCCTGGTCTGTAATCTCTACTATTCAGCATTCGGTTGTTTTATTTTCAGATTCCACTACCTACCCGTCCTCACTGGTTCTTGCTCTTTGGCACCACGGAAGAGGAGATTCAGGAGATATGCTTAACAACTCTTAAGCTCTATACCAGAAAGAAGGTAACTTTGAGGTGTTTGTTTTTTCTATTCAGTGTTCAGCGCAGCTTGAGCTGTCTCATGGCTGTCTTAAGCATGTTTGGGAACACCTGCATACAAATCCACTAATCGGAAAGGCTCCACTTTGTGGCTTCTCTAAGGGGAGTGAGAGCAAATTATGGTAGTTAGTCACATTACTGGACAGATGATTAAAAGATAATTGAGTATTTTTCAGAAATGAGAAGAAAATATGAATTCCATTAGTTCAGCTTCTTACCACATTGTTACTTTAACAGCCCAATTATGAATTCCTGGATAAAGAAGTAGAAAAGAGGAAAATGGCACTACAGGAAGCTAAACTGAAGGCAAAAGGCTTAAATCCGGATGGAACTCCAGCACTCTCAACACTGGGTGGCTTTTCTCCTGCATCCAAACCATGTAAGTTTGTTTTCTGGACAGAAACTTGCATAATAGTGTTTGATAAGTCTTCTAAATCCGTGTCCCAAGGTGTTAAAAAAAAAGTAGGTTTGCTTCTTGAGCTGCTAGACAATTTAGGATTTCTCACAGAACTAAGCAGCAAGACAAATCTTTCTTTTTTTAAAACACAAATTTTAAAACCAGTTTCAATACCTTGAAATAGTAGGCTAGAGGGAAACGGGATGCCTTACTCCATACTTCCGCAGATTGGAGAGTGATATATTAATAATACGCACCCTTGAGATAATTATGTTATGAAAATGTCTAGACCCAGGAGTTTGCTGTATATTACTGTGTTGTGAAGAGAGACTCTCTGGATTTAATTGGGGGGGTGGGGGTGTGTGTCTCAATAGCCTTCATGGTTCCTTCTGCAGCAGGTATCTGATAATTGCTTTCTTTGCTTTTCTTTAATGTACTTGGCAGCTGTTCAAGTGCAGTGAAGGAAGACGGCTTGTGGTCAGGAAATGGTGAAGGGAAGGTCACAGTGCTGTCTTGCCATTAACATGAATAAATTGCTGTCATGCATATCTTGAACCTGCCAATAAATCTGTCTGAACTCTAATGATACAAAGAACAGACAGTTTTGTCTTGGTGCTTCTACCTCTTAATGCTGCTATTGATCTGTAAACTACCAACAAAATTTAAAGGCTATCACGAGCATTGGTCCAGTGATGGTGGGTAAAGTAGAAGGCACAGGCCTTTGTTACATGGCCTCTTAAAGAACTTAAGAACATATTCTGAGAAAGCACTATTTGTAGCAGTTATTTCTCCTTCAGAACAATACATCTGACTTTCCAGGGGTCTTTGAGCTGGCAAGTGTAAATTTCTCACTAAACAATGAAAGCTTTTTCTTATTTCTCTGAAGTGGAAGCCTAGGTTAGAAAAGTTTGAGTGAAAGCAGGATCTCTGGGTGGGGTTTTGGAAGACTTCTTACTAGCTGACAAACTGAGGGAAAGCTTCTGATAGAATTCTGCCTTTCTCTGTTTGTACATTAAACCTGTGAACCCTATTGAGTTAGGAAGCTGCGGTGTAAGGCATAATGCAGCACCTCTGCCTTACTGTCAGCAGGCCAGATAGAAATGCATCGTTCTTGCATAGTAGCCCTTCCGTGAACAGGTGAATCCATCTCTGGGCTATATCAGCTGACTGTAGAGACAGACTGGCTTCTAAACTAAATAAGTTTTTTGTTACTCATTATATTTGTGCGACTAATATAAAACGGAAATCTGTAATTTTGCTCTTCAGTCTTAATTTCTAATACTATAGAAAGAATTAACTGTCAAGGTGACAATTTAAGTTATGTGTTTGTGAGCCATAAGGGCAGCTTTTATTTTGTGCCACTTGGGCCCTGGTGGACGAAATCTCAAATGAGCCTGGCTGCTTGGCTTGAAGGTCACAGTGGTGGTCTTCCCCCACCCCCACCCCCCGCAGGCAGCTGGCTTTAAACTATGCGTCTCCCCACAGGCATCTCACTCCAATGTTCCCTTCTAGGAGTGCACTATAAATGGAAAGATGGAATGAAATAGTAGCTCTTGAGTTCGTATTTACATTTTGTGTAAATACTGGTAAAAGTATATAAAGGATACAATATGTTTATTACAAAGTTTATGAATAAAATACCTAATTTTGAATTTAAATTTGATTGTTAGCTTCCCCGAGAGAAGTAAAAACTGAAGAGAAGACTCCAGTATCTGTGAATACCAAAACCATTAAAAAAGAGCCAGAGGAGAGGCAGCAAGCTTCAAAGAGCCCTTACAATGGGTAGGTAAAAATATCTTCCTGATGAAGAGAAGACTTCGGTAAAAACAGTTTCTTCAACTGAAGTACAGTGAACTACTTTTGAGCTACTTCATGGAAGTAACGAGTACCTCAGAAGTGTAATCCTTTCTTTTCCCTCCCCTCCCCCAAGCATGAGAAAAGAAAGCAAGAGAAGTAGAAGCAGCAGAAGTGCTAGTCGATCTAGGTCAAGAACAAAGTCAAGGTCTCGATCTCACACTCCTAGGCGGCAGTAAGTAGTGGATTTCTGTTTGGTTGGTGGGGGTTGTGGGGAAGGGGCAGGGTTTTTCAGGGTAGGGGCAGGGGGTTGTCTTTTTTGTCATAATTAGTTCTCTGGGATATTTCAGCAGGGTTTTTCACTTCTAAGAAGTAGGGCCACTCCAAGTAGCTTGTAGGTGCTTAGCACAAGCTTCTAACTGCTGGCCAGCAAAAGTGTGAGACTTGGGCCTGGATTTAGGCTCTCAGTTCTTGACGTGAAGCAGTTCTGTTGGTAACTGTGCCGTTAATAGTTCAAGCTGTAAAAGCTTTGCTGTAAAATGGAAGCTTAAGACTATTATAACTGCACATGTACGCGATGAGTCTATGATGGAGTGAGTGTAAGGTAGTCTTGCCCCATTTGATGATCTTCACAAGGAATCCATTATAAATGAGAGCAGTCTCTCGGAACTCAGTCCACTTTGAAGTAGCGAGAAGTGCTGTAGAAGCTAGTTTCATGTGTTGCAGCTTTCTTCCAAATGCATGGGAGAATGTATCTTCTGTCAGTGTTGCACGATGCACTGTCTGGCTCTTCAGTACTTTGCCTCTCTTCTGTGACTGGGGAAGAGGAGGAACACTGCAGGGTGATGCAGTGATAGCTGCTGGCATTACAGATATATAGATATAGATATATATATATTTAAAGAATCTTCAGACCGACATCCAAGTTGGAAACAACCAACTTGGATCTCAATGAGGTGTTCCCCTAAGTATTGTTGACTGTCAAATCATTGAAGGAAAAAAGGCAATAACCAGTTTGCAATCTGCTGTTGAGGGGAAGATTCTTGACAAGGTCGAACAATTACGAAAGGCGCTGCATTCTGGGTTTGGTTTGGGATTTTGCTCTGATTTCTTCCAGTAACTTGGAAGTTCCTAAGCATTGATTTTTTTTTTTTTTTTTTTTCCTTCCACGTGGAAGACATGTTTTAACTTTTTAACACTTTTCTGTAAGCTACAATAATAGGCGGAGCCTGTCCGGGACATACAGCTCAAGATCGAGAAGCAGGTCCCGCAGCCACAGCGGCAGCCCTCGCCGACACCACAATCACGGCTCGCCACACCTGAAGACCAAGCATAGCAGGGAAGAGTTGAAGAGTGCAAATAGACATGGTCACAAAAGGAAAAAATCTCGTTCACGTTCGCAGAGCAAATCCAGGGATCACTCCGATGCTGCCAAGAAGCACAGGCACGAGCGGGGACACCACAGAGACAGGCGCGAGAGATCCCGCTCCTTCGAGAGATCTCACAAAGGCAAACACCACGGTAGCGGCCGGTCAGGACACGGCAGGCACAGACGCTGAGGTTTGCACCTGCACCAGAGTCTAGTTAAGCCTGTATATAATACAGTAAGTGGACTCTTTATTTGAGAACCAAGGAACCGATTAGGATTTCATTAATTTAAACCCAATATCTGATTTTCTAAAACATGTAGAAGATTTTTCTTTTGGGAAAGAAACTGTTACCAACTTTTGCACATAATACCTTAGCAGTATCAGATTGATGGAAAACAACGATCAGGTTAAATTGTATGTATTAGAGTTGTGTATTGTTTATCGATGTGAGAACTGGAGAATGGATTTCTGTAAAAAAAGCAAAACGTACCTTATTTTTATACAAGTCAATTGCAGACACTTATATTTAAGTATAGCTATTTGTTTAAACGATGGTGGATACTTTCTTACACTGGTTTTAGTCTGCATGTGTTAAAAGATTTTTACAAGAAATAAAATATGAAGGTTTTTTTTTTACTGCCTGTTGGATTTCCAATATATTGAAACTAAACTTAATTTTCTTGAATGCCATCACTCTGACCATTGCAGATTAATGGGACACGTGGGATATTGATTTGCAATAGAAGCACATGAAAGGCTGGGAGAGCTTTAGAAGTTGGTGTCCTTCCTAGGGGAGGCAGCTGGAAAGCCAGGTCCACTTCTGACATGCATGCAACAGCTGGAATAAATGAGCATGGACCTCTCTGTAAAGTTCGGTGGGATGAGCGGCTGGTGGGGAAGTTGGAAGCTGTGAAAGAGCTGCACTTCACAAGCCATGGATAGGCTGCTTGTGTCCCAACTTTCCTGTCAGCTGCCTCTGGGGAGGTGGGGATTTCTTCCCTGCCTGTCTCCTGCAGCTGCTTCAGGCAGAAGCCAATGGGTTGCTGTCGTCATCTGTTCTCTTCTGTGCTAGAAGTACAAAGCAGGACAAATAAGAACATGCCTAGAGCGATCAAGTTTTGGGGGTTTTACTTCCCTTCTTTCATTACTGGTGGCAGGATGGTGGCAGTAGAAGGAAGGATTCTATTGCAAGTGTAATGCTCACACAGCTTCTAGCTGAGCTCCCAGGGGCAAATCTGCCAGCAGAGCCATCTCCCATGCCTGCTGTGCTGCTGCAGTTGGTTGAAGGGTTGCACTGACTCAGCTTGGGGAACTTGTCTGGCTTAAATACATATCAGGTGTGCTCCACTGCAAAATACAGATCAGTTTGCTGCCGGAAGCTCACCTGTGTGTGCTGGGGCGGTTTCTTAGTGTCCAGCTGCTGGAACAGTACCCTGTGCCACTGTACAACCCAAAGCTGTGGCCTGGCATGGGACAGCTGTGGGGTGGAGTTGCAAGTAAAGGAGAGGTGAAATGGGTGAGGAGGAATTTGATTTGATTCTTTCAGGTGCTGCTCAGGTAGTAACAAAATCTTAACCCTAAGATGCTTGCTGTCCTTGCAAGCTTTAGATGCTATCCTGGAGTCCCTTTGGGTGTGAAGACTGCTAATGCAGCATAAAAAGACCTTTGCTCTCCTGCAATGCTTCTCATGATTTAACTGCTCTGGCTGAAGGTGACCTGGCTGGGTACATGCACCTGCAGCATGGCAGAGGGCAAAGCCTGAGGCCAAACAAGCTGGTAACGGACTGAAACGGGTCTGGCATCCTCTGCTACTGCAGGAGCAAGTGCCAGTCTCTGGCCACAAATTCTGCAGACCTCGAAAAGGAAAGAAAAAAAATGTGGTTGAGCAAAAGCTTCACTGGAACTGGTACATTCTCATAAGCAGCTGCCCAGCATCCTGCCAGGCCCGATCTGCATCTGTTGTCTAGAAATACATGAAGGAAATTTTTTTTTTTTTTTTTTAAAAGAGGGGGAAGATAAATGTCTTCCTCTGTTTCTTGGTTACCTCTGTGTGTTTTTTTTGATCTGCAGTAACTATTTCGTGTGTTTGTTGCTTTCAGGAAAAGCTATTTGTTGCTATGGAAATTAAGGTAGCTTTTTTCCCTAGATACAAGTATTTAGATAGTCTAGGGCAGTGATAAAAACCCAGTTTTGAAGTAGCAGCACAATTGGCTCAAGCTCTGTTGAACGTCAGAGTTTGTGTGTCGGAGTGAAACATGAAGAGGACTCAGCGTCTATATTTGTGTTTATGCATAAGCACTAATTACCCTTCTGTGCTTCCAGTGCCCCTTGCTCCAGAGCTGAAGAAGAGAAGTTAACTTCCATGTAAAGCTGGAACATCTGGTGATGTGAAACATCTAGACACCATCTGCTCCAGATTGCTTAGACCGTGAGCTTGCAGTCAGCTAGCAAGAAGTTCAGTGTTTGTTCTTCCATGGATAAAAAAAGCTGTCTTCAGCTTTATGGATGGTGGCCTTAACCATGCAACATCCTTGCCAACAACAGGCCATAAAATAAATGGTTTTGGTTACTGAAACAAAAGCAGCAGGTCTTTCTCGAAGCCCAAGTGTGTCAGGTCAGTGCTGTAAAGGAGAGAAGATGTGCTGGGGATGTGAGTGACAAGAAGCACAAACTGGGGAGTGAGTTGTTTGTTTCACTGGCTGGGTCCCCTCAGGCGGTAGTGTGTGGTCCTTCAATAGGAGGTGGAGCAGTCTGAAAGCAGGATAACAGTCCTGAATGGCTGTAGCCTTGTTCATGTGCCATTACCTGGAGGGCTTGTCAAGAAGAAAGCTTCTGGGCGAGCAACAGCTTAAATACTTAAATACATGGCAGTATGGTTACAGCTGGTGACCAGGCTGTACCCAGGAGCCAGCTGCACACACAGCTGGGGCTGCGAGCTGCCTGAGCCGCTGGGCACAACTGGGAGCACCCAGGCTCTGACCTGGCTCCAGCTGAGCCACACCTGAGTAAGAGCTTCCCCCTCCTTTGCCTTATCCCATGGCCATGCTGTGAATTCCTCTGTCTCTTTGGCTTGATTGGACAGGAAGAGACCTGCTCTCCCAAACTTCCTGTGCCGTCGGTTACAGCAGGGGACAAAAGCAGTGACAAAGCAAACATGCCAGCTTGCTCGCAGCAGTCACACGTATGTGACGCGGGTCGTGCTGGGAGGTGATGTGACCAGCTGAGGAACTGAGTGACATGCTGGGAGCAGATTGGCATCAGGGCCTCGCTCTTCTGTGTCATACGCCAGTGCTAGGTCCAGCACAGTAACCATCAACTATACCATGAAACATCAGCCAAAGCCTATTTTAAGGGAGGTGCTGCATTATTTTTACAACTAGATTTCGTATGTCTCTCCTGAGACTTTGAAGTGTCCTTATGTGTGCATTAAACTCTAAATCACAAAAATTAATCCTTTGAAAGCACTGTTTGACCTTTAAGCATCTGTATCGACCTCCAGGAGTCACTTGAGACTGACTTGAGGCTACACTGACATACCTCAGTAGTTGAGAAGTACTTTTCTTCTTATTTTTAAATTCTTCAGTGTCTTCCATGTGCTTGAGTCACTTACGGGAACCCTTCATCAGCTGAAACTTACCTCTGAAGGATGTGGTGGCTTTGGTGACCCACCATTGACATCCAAATGTAGAAGTGCCCAAGGCAGCAGTGCTTCACTGCAGCTCCCGCCCAGAGCCTGCAGCTCTGCCTTTGCTACGGACCCAGGCGGCCACGCCAGGCAGTGGAAATAGCAGACAAACATATTTGAGAAACAAGCCGGAGTTTTGAGCACCCTGCACAGATCTTTTGTTTCTGACCAAGCTCATTGTCGTCTGTACAGGCTTAATCTGCACAGCGGTATGTGACACGCTTGTACAGTGAGACACTGTGTTCAAACATTTACCCTTCAGAGTAGAAATGCTTTTACGGGAAAACCAGACCCTGTAATGCCCTACTGCAACGCTGTTTCTAACTGAAATGCCATGTGCTGGTGGGAATGCAATGGCTTTCCTGGCTCGGGCTGTACTGCAGTACAGCACCCGTTTCCCTCTGTCCCATCCCTTTATGCTTGATTTACCGTGCTTGTTCTCTCACCAGCACGGATGAAAGTACTGGGATGTCAAAGAAGCCAGTGATGGAGCATGCAGATGAAGTGCAATGAAAGATATTTCCAGTATCTTCAGCGATGGCTGTCTCCAGTGCACAGCCTGCTGCTGCTGCCAGCAGGCAGGAAGGTTGCTCAGGCTGCGCCGTCAAACCCAGATGGCCACAGGCAAGTATTTGCTTAATGCCAACAGAGCGGACACTGTCCTGGCGAAGTGGCAGGTAGCAACCAGAGTGAAACAGGAACAGGAGCTACGCATTGCCCTGAGCCACATCCCCGTGGCTTGGACACATCTGAAAAAAAAAATGCTCTAACAGCAAGCAGCTGTGAAAGCCTCAAGCCGCCTAGTCTGATCTGCAACCCAAAGTGAAAGGAGACCATGGGAGGTCTGTCGGTAAACAAAGCAGGGTGTTAAGAGGAGCTTGGCAGGTAGGAGCTCAGGCCTGGTGGTGACATCTGCCAGCGTCTGGGACCAAGCATGGCACCTGCGGCGCCTGCCCCCATTGCAGTGTGCTGCAATGGGGATGGTTTCCTGGGAAATACAGAGTATTCCTGCATCGCCTGATGCCACAGCCGCTGTTAGAAATACTGTGATGGAAATAAGGTGCTGCCACTGAACTTTGAAGACCTGAGACCCCTAGAGAGACCCACAGGAACTGGTGGGAAATGTTCCAGCCGACCAGTTCTCAGGCACAGGGGTTTGGCTGGCTTGGTCTCACCCTCAGAATTGCTTTTCCTCAGAAAAAGGATTTTGTTAAAATGTTTTGACTAATTTTTCAACAAAATATTGCAAATATTTCAAGTGAGTAAATTCAAACTGTTGTGACTGTCCTTCACTTTCAGCTTTGTTACAGACCTTGGAAGGATGTACATGGAGCAAAAGCTTTGGATGGTTTGGGAAGAAGAAAAATAGCGAACAATCTAAGAATATTCTTGATGGAAGTTGGCCCAACAAGTACTCATCAGGGCTTTAGCTGCCCCCAAAAACCACAGGTTAGTGGCAGCGGGTGCAGCACAGCATGTCTTGCGCGCTGCTGTTAATGACAGCAATAGGGGTCCCTTTTCCGGGAAATCTTTCCCCAGTCACTGGTTCTGCCAGGACGTGTTTGTGAAATCCATCATTTCACATCAGCCCCATCTGCAAGCCGCCAAGTCCATGGCTCTCCTGTCTGTTCTTGTTGCTCTCCCCCTTCCAAAGCACAAGCTTGTTGCTTCCAAGCTCTTTGGGGCAGGAATCAAACCTGCTACGGCCACCCTGTGCTCCCCTTGCTGCAGCAGGGCTGGCATGCGCCCACGCAGTGCTTGGGTGTTGTCGCAGCGGAGCACCCACAATTACACCCTGCTTAGGAAAAAACACTTCTGTAAAGGAAACAGCTTTCCATTCCTATCTCCTGCCTGGCCACAGCCCAGCGGGGCATTTTGGGAAAAAAAAAAAAGTCGTTAAAATTAGAAAAGCTGGCCTGAAAAAAAAGTCTTCTTATTCCAGTGGAAGGGGAAAAAATTGCAAAAATTACCATTTTTGTCCCAGGAAAGAGAAGCCCTCTTCACAGCTTTGCTGGAGAGGACAAGGGGCTCACGAGCACCTCTGCAGATGTCCTCCGGTTCGCCTCAGTCCCCCAGAGCAGCCCCTCTGCCTGGCTGGGCCCACCCCTGGGATGCTGTGCACCCATCGGCTCCGAGGGCTGCTGCTGGCTGCTCCTGCTGCTATTCTGGGTTTTATTCTGTAGGTGGAAGTATTGCAAAGCGGACACGAGCGTCCTCCTGCGTGCACACACTCATGCACACGCACACACACACACACACACGTGCACACACAGGCTCTGCTGAAGCTGGGCTTGTGCTGCTGAATGCACCGAAACGGACCAGAAGCGAAGGAGGGGGCGGGTGCCCTGCCCCGGGGGCAGGGGCAGCTGAGGCCTGCGGGTGACACAGGCAGAGCAGCCCCATCGGTCGGGGTCAAACACTCAGATGAGCACCCGACTTCAAGCTGCTGGGAGCAGCGGAGCTGTTGATGGGTGGGCAGCCTTGAGGAAGGGCGTCAACCACCAGACGTGTGAGATACCCCAGTATCAACCAGGTTAAAATCAGTGTAAAAGCATCCATGTGGAGCTCTGCAACAACTCAGGTGGACCGGCTTGAGTTACCCCTAAAAGGCCAATTGCGACCACAGCCATGGAAAGTCGCTAAGTTAAAACGGGGTTTACGCGCCGCAGCCAGGCTCATTCAGGCTGTAGTACACGAGAAAACCTCCACATGAAGCTAATGAAGATCGACTTAATTGCGCTGGTGGACATCTCTCAGATAAATATATTTTTAAAGTGGTTTGAAGCAGGAGGCGATGGATTTAGGTTGCTTTGAGCCACAGTGGTTTAAAAGCTGTCCCAGGTTGCAGGAGACAAGAGACAGAAAAGCCCTACAAGGCGTCTCCGTATCTCACGGCCCTGCTCAGCTGCCATTCCCAGCGTGGTTTTCCTGAGCACTAAAAGGTTTGTTATCTCCAAAGGGGTGGTACGCACATCTTGCTGCCCCACGAGTTCCCCTAATGATTGCTCTGTTCAGCTAATTGAAAATCTAGATCCCACCGTACCTAATGCCTCCCCGTGCCTGGCACTTGCACCCTGCTCCCCGGGACTGTGCGGGTGTCCCCGTGCAGGGGTATGTCTTAGCACAGGAGGAGAGTTTCAGAAACACAGGCAGATGGCTAATCTGTTTTCCAAATAATATTAATATCCACTCTCAAAGGGTGTCTCAAAGCAGCCAGTCACAGCAGGGCCACGGGCTTCCTGAGGGGACCAGAGGAGCTTCACTGGTCACAGCACGGTGGCATCGGGAAGCTATTACTGCCTGCTAAAACCCCAACAGGACTGTGCCCTCCCCAGGATTTAAGGGAAGAATTTCATTTGATGATGAAAATGAGAGTTTACTCAGAGCCAAACCATTTTCCCTGCATGCAGAGTTTCCTCGCAGTTAAATGAGAAGTGCAGAAAGCCAGATAAAGATACCAGATATAAGACAAATACATTTCTTGGTGTAGGCTTAATGCCTTGGGGGGGCAGGGGCAGGTCCTCCCCAAAGAGAAATGGGCAGCAGGGCTGGCAGCTCCTGCCTGACTTTCCCGCTGTGCCCTGAACACTCTGGGTGCTCCCTGGCACTTTTTCTTGGGGTCCTGGGAAAGGGCATTTTCAGCCACCCTCTGAAGAGCAGGGGGTTTCGCGCCAGCTGAGCGGGGGCTCCTGGTCACCACTGACTTGGCACCCAGTGGCTGCTGCCCCATTTCCGGTGGAACCCCCCACCCAAAGCCTAATGCAAGGTAAAGTCATCCTAACAGTCAGGTTTTGGATCTCGTTTTGGATCTCTCGCACAATGGAGCAAACAGCAGGGGAAGGGGTACGGAGGCACAGGGGCGTTTCAAAAGCTGCTTTCCAGGGGACGCCCTGGGACCTTGATGCGGTGACAACAGATTTAGGGCTGGGAGGATGAGCCCGCTGCCTGCACTCTGCCCAGAGAAAGCAGGGATTTCTTGGGAATGCTTTTAATCGCCTCCAACACTTCACTTTACAAACCATGTAGCCAAAAATGCAGCCGGGTGCATGCTGTTCCCCACAGCCACCTCCAAAACACTGCCCGGGAGGCTCTGCAGAGACACTGCAAACCCAAGCTCCGACCCTGCGCTGCTTGGAGGGCGGGAGGATTTCACGGCAGAATTGGAGGGGGAACTAAGTGAAGTTTTGTGCTGGAAATGCCAACAGCCTCAGCCAGCGGGTAAAGAGGGAAGCAAGGGGTGGGCAACACGTGCTCCCCCCTGACGCCGATACCCAGCCAGCGTGGTACGACCTCCCTCCCAGCAAGCACCGCTCATGGTAGAGCAGGCTGGATGTGGCTGCAAGCCACGCTGCCCTCCTACATGAGAAGAGAGTGATTTATGTTTGCCTTTATGCAACAGCAACCTGTATGTGTTCAGAAAGTATCTGGATTTCGTTTGATGCACCTTGCATAGCACAGTTCAACCTTGATGCATGAGCAAGCAGCAGACGAAGTCTGATGGAAATTACAGGTGTGCCATGATCGGAGCAGACACCCCCCAGGGGAAGGGAATTCAGATTGGCTTTACCAAATCGCACCTTTAGTTTTTCTGCTTCTGGCAAGAAGAGGGCCAAGCCTAAGCGTCCGGCTGGCAAGCACTTGGTGTGCTCCGGCTCCTCCAGCCACCACACGGCCACTCAGAGCCTCCTGGAGCCCCTCGCCTGTGGACGGGGCTGCACGAGGAGGGTTGTGCAGGCTGTGTGTGACTGTGCTCGCCACGCTCCTTCTGTTTCAACAATAATCAATTTGTCATCAGGTTTCAATTTGAAATCACACAGCAAACATCACTGCTTCATTCAGGCATCCTCCAAAATCACATCACAAGCGCAGGCACATACACAGCAATCCCTGAGGCTGATGGAGTCGCTGCAGTCAGAATTAATTACTGTACAAACACAGAGAGAGCAATACAATGAGAGGCTGTGTGTGAGATCTGATTGGTACGTATTAGTACCAAATATTGGAGGAAAACATTGACTGTTTAAGCCAAGACATCCCGTCGCTGTGCTCAGCTCGCCTGTGCCGTGCCGTGCCATGAGGTGGCTGCCCACACCGGTGCCCATGGGGCAGCCAGGGGCTCCAGTCTTCCTGCAGCTCGAGGGTTTGTGTACACAACTTCTGCTCACCCCAGCCAAAATTTTGTCCCCCGGATGCCCAGGTGAGACTAGGAGTTGGGGGGGGGGCAAGGGCGTGAACTGATGGCAACGGACCATGGAGAGTGATGGCAGAGCACAAGGAACGAGTCCCTTCGCCTTGATGTTAAAAAAGAAAAACTGTACGTACGCTTTTTGCTGAGTACTTGTGAAAGCAAAATACTTCTGCAGGAGCACGGATAATTGGTGAGCAAGGCAAATGGCCTGAACTTGTCAGCTAATTGGAAGGCAAAATTCATACGCATTTTAACTGCGTGCAACCTGTGAGGGCTCTGCCTGCTCTATAGACTGTGCCACTTCAGCTATGCCTGGCTTTAAGCCTACCTTTTTTTAATTTGGTAGGAAAAAAACATATACAACTACAATTTGAGCCTTTTTCCCCAAGGTAAAAATTATTCACTTAGCTGACTAAGTGTTCTGGTGTGGAGGGAGCCAAATAGCCCAAGTGGACTTGCACAGAGGGAGCTGAGGGTACGGGGACAGCAGCGTGGCGGGGATGCCGACCTGTGCATCCTTCCTCAAACAGAAGCGTGAAATGGCTCCGAAGTGCCATAAGCGAGCATTGATCAAAGAAATGATATTTACGCACCAGCTATTGCACAGCCGCTGTGTAAATATCATAAGGGATTGACCAAGGCAGAATTATTAGACTGATACTGCTGTTCCCTTCTGAGAGCCATTATATCTAAGTGAAAAACAATCATGAAAAGAGTAATTAAGTTCTCCTGTCTCCTGTGCATTTTTGTGGTCTTAGAAATCCCATTGTTAAAGGGTTTCTCTGCTGCAGCAAATGTCCACGTGAGCAGGGCAGAGGCTGCGCCCATTTGCCAAACCGGAGAGTTGATCCAGTTGAGGTAGGGCAGGTCCTGGGCAGCCAAGTGGCACGTGCCCTGGGCTGATAAGGAATCAAGGGAGGAAATCAATAGCAAAATGATCTTAAAGCAAGTGAATCTACTTAAGGGCTTGCACAGATTCAAATACATCCATTATCCATTCAGTGAAGCGGTGCAGCTTTCTAAAATACCTATGATGTGCCTTAGGATCCTCGGGTTTGTATTGATTTAACCAGGAGTTAGGTACCAAATGCCTTTCACAGCCAGTTTTAAGTCCCACTTTAAAGTGGTATAGAGGCTGAGGTTTTGTTCAAAGCCTGTCAGCTTTTATATGCCACAAGTTTGCCGACAACACCAAGCTCTGTGGTGCGGTCGACATGCTGGAGAGAAGAGATGCCATCCAGACGGACCTTGACAGGCTTGAGAGGTGGGCCCATGCGAACCTCATGAAGTTCAACAAGGCCAAGTGCAAGGTCCTGCACATGGGTCAGAGCAATCCCAAGCACAAATACAGGCTGAGCGGAGAATGGATTGAGAGCAGCCTTGAGGAGAAAGACTTGGGGGTTTTGGTTGATGAGAAGCTCAATGTGACCCGGCAGTGTGCGCTTGCAGCCCAGAAAGCCAACCGTGTCCTGGGCTGCATCAAAAGAAGCATGACCAGCAGGTCGAGGGAGGTGATTCTTCCCCTCTGCTCCGCTCTTGTGAGACCCCACCTGGAGTACTGCGTTCAGCTCTGGGGCCCCCAACATAAGAAGGACATGGACCTGTTGGAACAAATCCAAAGAGGGGCCACAAAGATGATCAGCTGGAGCACCTCTCCTGTGAAGACAGGCTGAGAGAGTTGGGGTTGTTCAGCCTGGAGAAGAGAAGAGAAAAGAAGGGAAGGGAAGGGAAGGGAAGGGAAGGGAAGGGAAGGGAAGGGAAGGGAAGGGAAGGGAAGGGAAGGGAAGGGAAGGGAAGGGAAGGGAAGGGAAGGGAAGGGAAGGGAGAGAAGAGAAGAGAAGAGAAGAGAAGAGAAGAGAAGAGAAGAGAAGAGAAGAGAAGAGAAGAGAAGAGAAGAGAAGAGAAGAGAAGAGAAGAGAAGAGAAGAGAAGAGAAAGAGAAGAGAAGAGAAGAGAAGAGAAGAGAAGAGAAGAGAAGAGAAGAGAAGAGAAGAGAAGAGAAGAGAAGAGAAGAGAAGAGAAGAGAAGAGAAGAGAAGAGAAGAGAAGAGAAGAGAAGAGAAGAGAAGAGAAGAGAAGAGAAGAGAAGAGAGAGGCGAGGCTCTGGGGAGACCTTATAGCAGTCTTCCAGTACCTGAAGGGGGCCTCCAAGAAAGCTGGAGAGGGACTTTTTACAAGGGCATGTAGTGTTAGGACAAGGGGTAATGGCTTTAAGCTGAAAGAGGGTAGATTTCGATTAGATATAAGGAAGAAACTCTTCACTATGAGGGTGGTGAGGCACTGGAACAGGTTGCTCAGAGAAGTTGTGGATGCCCCATCCCTGGAAGTGTTCAAGGCCAGGCTGGATGGAGCTTTGAGCAACCTGGTCTAGTGGAAGGTGTCCCTGCCCATGGCAAGGAGGTTGGAACTAGATGATCTTTAAGGTCCCTTCCAACCCAAACCATTCCATGATTCTATGATTCTGAATACCTCTGAAAATAAAACCCTTAAACATCTTACTCCAGTTGGCGATGTTTCGAAATTTACCCCCTGTGCTGAGAAGACACCTTGCCTGACAACACACGTAAGGCTGACATATAACTAAAGAGAACAAACTGGAAGGGAGAGGACTAGAGCTATCACAGGTGTTCCTTTCAAGAGAATAAAATACATGCTCTCCAAGCAAAGAGCATCCTCCTGCCTCCCTCCATTCCCCGCAGCCCTGTGGGTGCCTCTCCAGGGGCTCAGAGCCCTGGGCGAGCCCAGCCCCAAGCAAGCACTCTCGGTATTTTGTATTTTCATCCACAACGATTTTATAAACGAGTTGGACACTAAAGGATTAGAGCACAGTAGTTTGCCATCAAGGAAACCGCAAGCAACAAACAAAGATGTTATCTCTAACATATGGTTCTTATTTGAGGAAATATGTCTGGTTACATTAATTGACACAATATGGCTTGGGGCTGTTTTTTGTTTTATAACTACTCGTGGGTTCCCCTAGCAACAGCAAAGCCAACGACATGGATACCAGAGCTGAAAACACAAAGGCAGGACCGAACACCCTTCCCCTCCGCCCCGTACACGTCCTCGACAGCCAAGTACAAGTGCTGGCCATAGATGCTGGCAGGCATTGACCTTGCAACTGTGCTTTGCCAGCACTCCTCAGGCCAGCGAGCCATGTCGGGAAATGTGATCCCCATCCACCCTTTTCAAACCCCCCCCCCATATGTGAGAGCTTTTAAGAAGCTGTGCTTGGGGATTCCTGGGATAACAGCCCCCCATGCCCGGCGGCCACCTCCGTTTTAACCCCTGCCTGCAGGATGCTGCACATCCCCTAGAAGCAGCACTGGGCACGGGGACACACTCAGAGCAAGTTCTCAGAGGCCATGGTTTGCCCCAGCACACTCATGTGCACGTGGTCAAGATAAGTGAGGTCCCATTTTCAAGAAAGTTTAGGAAGCTGCTGGGTTTTTTGAAAGATTGGCAAAAAAAAGGGTTGGGTACCCAACGGCGGAGAGGTGACTGGAGACTGGAGGGACTTCCAGCTGGGATCTGCTCCCAGCCAGACACGAGCTATTCGAGTCCTCCCTGAACCCAGGCATTGGGCCCTTTCAGCAACCTCAGTATATGCCAGTCTGCAGCTTTAGGTACTTTGTGAGCTTTACAAAATCTGCTGAGCGTTGGTAGCATCGTAGGTGTTTCAGGAAGAGGTGGGCACTGAAATACCTTTCAGGATCTGGGCCAAAAGCGACATATTCCTTTGCATTTAAGTCCTGTTGGTTGGTAAGGGTGGGAGTTCAGTTCCTACATGGATGTCCTCCTCCACTGATGACTTTACAAACATTGCAGCTATCTTTTAGCAGCACAACGTTCCCCAGCACGGCAGCTTTGCGGGGCCACACACCTGCAGACCATGGTGGCGACGCCCAGCACTGGGCAGGCAGGATTACTTGCAGGATGCGTCTTGAGATCAGCTGTAGCCTTAAAATGAGCACAATTAGGTCCCAGAGCAGGGGTTGGAGAACTAACTACAGTTGGTCATATTTGGAGACGTGCCAGTAGCACTTCAGTGTCTGAAGAGAAAGTGGCAGCCATGACGACCTGGGCAGACCTTTGGGCTTGGCCGGCTGCAGTCAGGCCTTCTTAATCCACATTTAGATACCAAAATTGAGTGGCCTGATATTCAGAAAAGCCGAGCAGCTGTAGCTTCCGGGGATTTCACTGAGCTCTGTAGTGAATGTATTTCCGAAAACCAGTTACTTTCATGTAGTTACTAAACAAGGATCTGGGACGCTGGCTTTGGGAGTGAGACCCAAACATTTGTGATTCATGTGTTGCAAATGAAGGGAGGGTTACTGACAACTACACTGATGTTAAGAGAGTAATTTCTCACCTGAACCCTCACCCTGGCTCTGCCGCAAGCAAAGATGGGCGAAAGGGGGTGGGATGCCCTTCTCAACAAGGAGATTGGCCTAAAAGAGGACAGGGTGACATGGTGACAGGGTGAGTAGGGCTGGGGTGGATGTAAATAAAATTCTCAGTGTAGAAAAATATGAACTAGAAACAGCTGTTAATATGATGCAAGCGAATGAAATCATGTGAGCAACTCCATGGCAACAAAATGAACACAGAGGTAAATGGTGAGAAAGCATCTTCTGGGCTTCCTCACCCAAGGATGATCCAGGCTCAGCAAATGCTGAAACGCTCGTCTTGAGGGGGGGATGGGAGCAGGGCAGCAGGGAGGGCTGTTGTATCTCGCCGAGCACGGAGAGAAGGCAGGTTTCCAGGGCTTCCAGATTTTCAGGTGGAAATTTCTATTTCCTTGCTCTCCAACCTGAGTTGTATGAAATGGAACAGTGTGGAGCAAGCAAATTTGGAGAGTCTTCTAAGGAAAGACGATGTCTCCAGGAGCTCTCTCCTTTCCCAAGCCCCCAAGGGAGCTACTTGAAAAATACACTGTTTTCCTCAGATCAAATGCTTTCAGGATACTTCTTGCCTCGTCCCTCATCCTCACCTACATTTCTGGGGAAGTAACATGGAGCCTCAGCCTTTGAACAGAATGGTTTCATCAGGTAAGGCTAAAACCAGGTTCCAGAATACAAGCACCTCTTGAGCTCAAAGATTTATGTGTTCATCGGGATAATGCAGGGGGGGGAAAACCACCAGCACTACGCCAGCCAGCAATCCACGTGATCCGCATGATCACAAGGGCTGTCACAACAGTTTCATTACATCTTCTCCAGCTTCATCACATTTTCTCATATGTTCCTCACCACATTGCACCAGGAGGCTAGTAAATGATGCCAAGATACTCAATTGCCCTTCAGGCTCTGCTTCCACATGTAGAGACTTGTTAGACACAAAGATAAAGGCAGGTGGAAAGAGGAGGACAAACCCCCTCATTTTAACTGGGGGATGCTGTTTTCCTGGCCAGGATTTATCTTATTAAACTCACATTCATCCAGCCCTGGGACTGAAAAACTCGTAGACAATTGATGAATATTACAGCAAATGAGCTCCCTTTGCACAATGTCCTGAAGGCTGCCCAGCCAAAGCGATGGCAGATGAATAAATAGCAGGATGTCCTTTCAACCACAGAGCTCCTCGGCTGGGAAACCCTCTGTCATTCCCAGGCTCAGCCCCTGGAAGTGAGCAGAGATAAACAGCACAACAGCACACACAGAGGGAGACTGAGCGGGTAAGTCAGCCTCAGTTTTACCAAGACAATAAAAAAATATGTGGCATAACATTCAGGCCATTGAACAAGGACACGTGTGTATGTCTGAGGGCATGTTTGAACATACTTTCTATTGCAGGAGAACTGAGTGAAAATGAGAATTATTTAATGCCACACTAAATCCTAGGGAGCCCGATTTGCAAAGCAACCTGATGTCAGACTCCTTTTTTATGTGGGTTAGTAGGTGATCTGCATCCCACTACTTGTCACACAAATTGGCGTAAGACAGAGTTTGGAAAGTTCAAGGTAGGGACTGTGCAATGAGGAAGGTGCGACGCTGGTGTTAGCAATGTGACTGAAGTCTTCTCTACGTCCGAGTTGCCTACGGGGGCAAGGGAGAGGATGTGGAAAAGGAGATGTGAACATTGCTAACTGGATTGGTTTACACCTTGCTTAATTATGCTTTTGCTGATTACCACAAGGCCAGAAATGAGTTTTCACCCCTAAATGCGTTACTTTAAACATAAAGTCCCCAAAACCAGACACTGAGGTTGTGCACAGCTAAAGACAGGGCTTTGGGTGCGAAGTGCCAGCCCACGATCAGTGTGTCCTGTTCATGCTCTCAGGTTTACAGTGATCATGAGGTTTAAGGTCCAGGAATCATTTTCGCTGGGTCAGGCTAAGAGGGATCACTGGAGACTTTTGCCTTTTGGGATCTGTGCTGTAGTCTGGTTTCTCCTGTGTATCTCTTATTACGCAAAACATGAATTGTGCTGTGATCGTGGTGAAAGGATGTTCTGCAGACCTTCTGCATGACCCTACCCGTGTCCCCATTACTGCAGCACAGACAGAGCACCCTGGGAGTCAGGCAATATACATACAGCTCATCTCCTCATATGAAGTACTTCAGGCGAAGGACTGTTTCCTTGTAAGATGGATGCACAGCAGGTTTGTAACATCCTTGCCCAAAGATAGCCAGAGGAAAGTATTTCTATGAATTTCTATGAATACTAATTCATAGAAAAGCCTAGTCTTCAGAAGCAACTTTTTATCCTTTTGTATTATAGCACGGGAATTAAAAATGAAAACGCTTCCTGTGTACAATTTTAGCAGATGAATTACCATCTCATTCCAGCTCCAGTAACTGCTTCCATTACCCTCGAAGGAGGTGCTATTGTTATTTTTAGAAGGAATCTACAAAAACAAAAACCAAAAAAGACATCGGCAAATATAATGAAGTTGGCAACTGCTGATCTATGAAAGCACTGAGGCAATATTGCTACTTGGTTACACCCACAGCACCCATAAATCATTCTCCACATCTGACCTCTTTCTGGACACTTTTCAGCTGTTGCTGATGATCCTTTTCTGGGTACTTTTCCCAAAACGCACATGTGGTTCTTTGTTCAGGCCTTTACGATGATTAAAATGACCACTCACTCCTGGTAACTTAAAACAAATATTGCAGCTCGCACAATGCTTCCCATACACAGGAAACAGCTGGATAAATGGATGCTGAAACGGATTTCCATAAAAGCCAATGATTCATGAAAACTGGTGTTCAGAAAGCAGGGTCAGCTTCGGGTTTCTGAGGAGCTTCCTCTGCCGGAGACAGACTCCACCGCCCTGTCCACCGCTCTGCGTGTCGTTGCCCTAATGCCCACCCTCATCATCATGTGCGATTTTAGCACAATAGGAGGAATTTACAAAATACAGCATTGGGGGTATGTTTCATCTACATTTCCTGCTGCCAATTAAATGCTTCTTAGCTGACCCGGACATGGGAAAAAAGTGATCTCATAAGTCAAGAGAGGGCAATCCACGTGTTGTTAATGCTTTCGGCTGCTTTATTTCTCAGGGACCAGTTTCATTGACAAGGACATTTGGGCAGGACAGAGAGCATGACCCTCAAACTGACCCTTATCAGCAAAGGAAAACCTGCTGCACTTGCAGTGGATCTTCAGGCCTCTTAGTGCCTCTGTGACCACCAGATTTCTTCAAGGACTCTTTAACCAGAGTTCAAAGCAGGTACTTGCCAGCTGGGTATTATTCATTGTAGTAAAGTGGAGGTAGGCCAAAAAAAAATCACTTTCCATGTCACATAAATTGGGAAACGGAAAATACCATTTAGGTCATGTGGTTCATCAGCTCCTGCCAGTGCAGGGCTGCTCCTGCCAGTACATTTTCCATAGCTTTTTTCCTGTCCACTTTGAATGACCCAAGCACAGGGGCTCCACCGCTCCCCCCAGAGATCTTCCATGGCTAACACAACTCCATGTGAGGATATTTTCCTCTGTATTGCACTGAAACTTTCCTTTGCTAAATGTCATCCCATTACTCCCATCGTGGACCACCCTGAATTATTCCACCCTTTCACTGATGTTTAGCACCCTCAGTTTTTATTCTGTGCCTGTCACCGTAGCGCGAGTACTTCTGATAGGCAGATACATCCCCCCATAGATAAAAGAAGGCAGTGTGGTGCCTGGCGCTTGGAGCGGTGGCCACAAAGACACCTTAGGCAAACCATCTTCAGTCTGTGCCTCATGCAGACAAACTCGGACAACCTCTAAATTGACAAACTAAAGCGACCAGTGTAGTATGGCTGTCGTAGAAGAGTTCAAACACTTGATACCCACCTAAACTTAGCAAAAAGAAAATCAGTAGCCTAAACTGCTATAATTGTTGAGGAAACCGAGGGAATGGTCTTCATCACGCTTAGAAGACTGGTGGCACTCATGGGACATATTTTCTGGTTGTATGTAAATTAAGTGAAGATGTCACCACACATAACCTGCTTCCAGCTACCCATCCTAATTAAACTGCAGATATGTGGGCTCCGTATGAAAATAAAGGTGTGAGTTGGGATGCTGTGAAAAACCGTGGACACTCACGTAACAGCTGGATGCATGGCCCTCAATGAACAATTAGTTTTACACAAAAAACATCAGAAACTTGGCCTCAAATTCTTTCTTCTGGCATGACATCGTGCTCTTCTCACAGAAATGGAGTACTCACAAAAATGCCCACAGGAAGCCTGATCCAAAGTGCACTGCAGTTACGGGATTGAGCAGGGTCCCAGCTAGTCTGAGAAAGTGCTGAGAGCAGAACGGATGTTCTGCGCCCTGGAGAAACAATCAACGTTTGTTCATTAGCATTTGCATGATGGGATGAGAGGCATTACAGCTCTATGCTACAATCACTGTGGCAAAGACAGGCGAGAAGACACAGCTACAAAAGCCCCATCACACCCTCTGAACGCCTTTCTGCCACCACCTAAAATTGATGAGAGTAATTCTTCTGCAGCCTGCTTTAAAAAAAAGTTAAAAATTATCTGTGATTTTTGGCAAGAAACACCACTGGTGTTTTTCTGCAATGCTGCGATTCCTTGACCACAGTCAGGGAAAAAGCTGCAGGGCTGCATCGTGGCAAGCAGTGCAGGGCACAGCGAGGACTGCAGAGCCTGAAGAACTCAGAAATACCCACCAGCCTCTCATACCCTTACAAATTCAATTTCCCATTAGCCCTTAGCAAGCAACCCCACAGAACAGAGTGACTCTGGCGTTACAAACCTGCCCTGGAGGTCTTGGCAGAGGGGCAGGGGCAGCACGAAGCAGGGGGGACGCCAGCCCCACGCCTGGCCCAGCAGCACCAGCACCCCACCACGCTGCACGGGGAGGGCTACCAGATGCTCTGGCCATGAGTCACGTCTCCTGATATTATGTTGAAATGGCAACAAACTTTTGTGTATATCTGCATCATTCAGTAACTCCAGCCCCGTCCCAGCACTGCCTGCAGCAGCGCCTGGGCAGGCGAGGGCTCCGGAGGGGCTTTGCGCTGCATCCCCCTCACAGACCCTACAGCTCAGCCTATAGAGGCCTGTGCGTGTGAGCGTGTCCACGTGGGATCTGACAAACCTGTGGGGAAAGATGGATCATGGGAGGCAGAAGGTGGTGACTCACGGCAGACCGACGCGGAGAGAAGGAGGAGGAAAGAACTCCTGTCTGGGTGGCAAAGGGTGGAGAGGTGACCTGTTTGCATTAATCCTCTACAACTGCGCTGTCTGTGCTACGCTGGAAGAAAAAGGAAAAAGAAACAATGCCAGCAAAAGACACAAGCTTCCCAGTTTCAGTACTCAGGCCCAGATAACCTGGAGTCCTTCACCTTGCAGATCCTCTTATCTCACTCCGGGTACACGCAAAGACCAACTGACCTACTATGGCAACTTAACCACTTGGGATTTGTTTTGCTTAGCCAACACCAGAGATGCCCACATACAAAATATTTATCTGTAGCCATAGCTGCAGTAAGCAATGCAACTACAACAGCTTTTCAGTGGCAGCAGCAGAGAGCTGGTGGAGCCTCCACCCCACCTCACACATCGCCTGGTGGCCCCAGGGCTGGGATGAGGGAATTGCGGATCAAACTGGGTGACAGCAGTGCTCAGACCTTCCCAGCGCCACTTCCAGCAAAGCCTGACGTGGGATAGCAAAGGGAGATACCAGTGTCTGCAAACAGTGCTCTCTAGCTTAATTTCTTCCTTGCTGAGGGCACAGATGAATGATGACATGCATCCAAAGCCCGGTCATTCATGGCAGCAACCAAGATGTTGGGCAAAACACATGGAACAAGGCACCTCTCTTTCTGTGAGCTGAGGACACTGCCACCGAGATTGGAATCGATCAGTGATGCTCACATTTTCCAAAGCTTTGTTTCGGCTCTCTTCAGTGTACAGCGGTTGTTGTTGCATTCAGCCCTTCATTCGCAATCTGCAAGTTTACTTTTAAAAAAAAAAAAAAGAAGAACAAGTAGGCAGCTGTATTGCCACAGGCTAACCTAGCGCAAAACCGTGACTGCGGTCCCACCAGCCAGGGTTCAGCCAGCCAGTGACAGATGTTAGCGAGGACTTTCCTCTTGACTCAGTGACGGGCAGGGGAGAACACTGTGAACTCCAAAAATCCGGATCAAGCCTCCATCTCACACCCACGGGAGGAAGGCAGACGCTCGGGTGTCAGGATCAGGGCTGCCCCTGCCTGCTGCCTTGGCCAGGGCTCCTCACTCATGCCTGGACAAAGTCAGCCTGGACCGGCCAGGGGCCACCATGAGTCTGCTCCTGATACGGAGCCTCTGCGCTTTCATACCAACAACTGCTGTTTAAAACCTGAATAAACGCGGAACACCTCCTGCCACAACTCTGCAGAAGGGCACAATACATGCAGCCAGGCTTTACTTACCAGGGACACCTGCCAAACCATACTAAATCTAGCTGTTTGTTTGTTTGTTTATTTCAATTTTTATTTTTTTAATTTGTGTATATCACACAGTGTTAACAGGAGACAAAAAGAAAAGACCCTTCTCTTTAGGAGTGTGTACACCTGCCAGCTTGGCCCTCCCTTCACCAGCAACAACCCAGGATGCCCAGGGATGGGGCACTTGTAACAGTGCCCCAGAAACTTGTAATAGAAACATTAACATGACGCTGCGGCATACCTAGCTACCAGTAATTACCCAGAAGTTGCCCCAACCGAGGAGAAAACCTGAGAAAGCGCTAGCTACAGTGAGCAAAGCTGGATATCGAACTGGGCCAGTCCAGCATGGACTCAGCACCTGGCTGGCATTGCCAAATCAGCAGAGTCTCCCTGTTGGCATCTGAGTTCAGGCAGATCTGGCACCAATGTCTTGTGTGTTACATACATTTCCCATTGAAACAAGATTTGGTTGTATTTTGTAAAGAGCTAGCAGCTTTTGCACAGTCAAAATATTTCTACTATTGCCCCTGAAATAAAGCAGCTTCCACAGGCATTCCTGCTGAGCAAGGTCACCCCGAGCTCTTGGCTGGTTCTCCTCTTCAGACTCTTAAAATCATTGGGCTGTGTTGACAAAATACCATACCATTATAATGGAGACATCATTTCTTGTCAGGCCCCCTCACCCCCTGCAGATGTGGCCTCATGACCTGTAATTCCGCAAATCAAAGCTTCGTTCTGAGGTGTCACTTGAGGAGACCTACCTGTGACTGGGTCAGGATGTCGGGTTTCACTTTAAATGATATTTAAGACCAGCCCTGTCCAAGCTGGTCACTAACCTCAAAGTTCCCTTTGAAACCCACGATTCCTCGGAGCACACCTCACATCACCTGGGCTTTTCACCACGTCTAAATTTAAACTCACCAGGGATGTTAGCATGGCATCCTGTCTAAATTACAGCCTAAGCAATAACAAGTACAAAGGCCAGTACTAATACCCCATTTATTCCCATTTTTGGTTTGTTTTGGTTTTGTAATGGGTATGACAAAGGGCTGGTCCTCAAGTCTACAGGTTTGTGTTTGTGCCTAGAGCAAACTGCTTCCAAAACAGACCATGAAGGGACCTCTTACAAACGTATGCCTGCCGTGCTTTCTGACCTAGCTGCTTAATTATCTTCTTTTGTACTTTGTCCAAAAGTTGTTTGCATCATTAAAGACCTTTTACACACCGCTGACTGCAGCTGGCTTTCTTCATGTGCACAGTAATCAACTTCTTATTTATACCAAATTGTTCTTTAACTCTTACATCAATGAATTCAGAAGCTTTGAAGCATTTCCAGCAGTAGCCAGCGTACACCGCAGCATCGACAGGAGGGCATGTGCCTGAAGCAGGCTCCGTCTGCATCTGCTTTCACCGCTGTACCAACCACGTGCAATGCTCTGCATCTTGCACAATGGCCAACATGGGATTTTAGCACCGAGTCACACAAGATATCATTTTCCTGCCCTGGGAGAGTTTAAGATTTCCACAAATAAGAAAATGAAAAGTGAAACTTTCTGGGTTTGCTGAAGCTAAGTCCTGTATGTTTCGACTTCTGGTCTGAATTCCAACTTCTTTCGTTTTTACCATAATGGGATTTTACCCTAATGAAGTCACTAACTGAATTCCAAACTGAATAAAATACAAATTTAACATTCAGTAGTGTCAAAACAGGATATTCTATCAACTTGAAAAACATTCAATGTCTTTTTGGAAGTCGGAGGCTCCCCAAACAAACCATTTCCTGTAAATTTGTGGGTTTGCGGAACTGGCAAAACTAGATTTTATAGGCTAAAACGGCTCTGTGTCATCACTTGTATGTTTCTGACATTTAGAAATCGATTGATATTTAGGAGATATTAGCTTTCAGAGCAGCCAGCATCACTCCACACCCTATTAAATGAACAAGTGCAGGTAACAGGAGAGTAAGAAACAGATGGCACCCGCAGCGTGATTTGGGACTGCTCTTTTATCCTCTAGTATGTTAGGTTGTGACTCACACAAAAAGATAATAGTTAAATCTGATTTTTGAAGAGGCTGCTGCAGCGCTCAGACCCAAGACAGTGACATTTTCTGGTGCAATTAGACAAGCTTCACGACTGAACCGGCTTCTGCATTAGCACATCCATTTTGTTCCTGATTTTATTTAGAGTATGACAGCAAATAGAGGATAAATAAAAAAACTAAATAGAATAGTTTCTGATAGAAACTATTAGAATCTGCTTGTTCATGACCTGTGGAAATGGGGATGTGCTGACAGAAGCAGAGGAACCATTGCGTAGGGATGACAATGAACCGCTTTCGTTTCTCTCCATGTGCCATATTTCAGAGCTGCCCTGCACACTGACCGGCACTGCATTTCAAAATGTCACTTGCTGTGGCCTGCAGTACAACAAGCAAGGCGAATACACAGCAGTTCCGTGATGTGACGGGCCAGCGGTGTAAAACCTACAATTTATGGACTACACAGGGGGTGGTCATGTACAAACCCACAGTAAAAAGGCAAAGAACGAAGGCAATGTGCACAGTGCAATCCACACCCTAACAACACCCAAGTCTGATAATGTCATAACTTTACTAGCTTGCCAGTCATTTCTGCTCCACTTTCAGTTTTAGTATGTTTGTATGGAGTGGTGTACCCACAGCCACAGCCCCACACATGGCCAGGGTGGGAAGGCATGCAGGGCTCGTCCCACCCCAGCACGATGCTCCCTCCAAGCTCTGCTCCACCTCTCATGGACACCTGAGCCTTTGTTCCAGCTCAGCCTTGAGTCCCTGCCTTAGCTCCCACCTGGCTGCCCAATTCTGCTTTGATTCTTCAAACCCTTGTTGTGCCGAGCCCCAGGACATTTGCTGCTCCAGGGCAAACCCTCGCGTCCCTGCAGAGTGCTGTGAGGTATCAAAGGCAGCTCACGCTCCCCCACCATGAAGCCCAGCTGCTGGGAGTCACTTCTTGGACACAGCAATTTACATCGAGAAGTCTCTTTAAAGCTTTCTGCAGAGAGATGTGAAACTGCCTTTGCATCAAACGAATCGCTGAAGCCTACTTCAGCAGAGGACAAGAGCCGTGGAGCACACAAAAAGGGCTTTCTTTCTCACAAAAGGTATGGGGATAAGGTATAATACACATTGTAGACACTTTTTATCTTAATACTTTTTAAAAGCAGAATTTTTTAAGAGTTCTAAATATTCTTTTATGGACTTTTCCATGGGAAGCGCACTGTGAAGGACTGTCCATTTAAACTGGTGTAAAGCAAATCGTAACAGGCTGGTGTGACCAACATTACCCAGTTAACTTCAAGGTAACACTTGCTTTTGCCAGTGAAGCACTGAGGTAACTGTGCTTGTTTTCGCTGCACGATTATAATGCAATGAGATCCACTCAGGTAGAACAGAAGGCATTACTTTGGTAGGCTGCTCAGTGATCATCCTTTGGCTTACTGGGAAGAAATATAGTCACATCCTGGCACTGACCTTAATTCACCAGTCATTCAAGGCTCCAGATGGAAAATTGCAAGGAGGGAACGTTTGTTGCGCAGTTGTTTCAGAAGATAGAGGGTATCTCTGGAGAGACAAGCAAAAATAATCTGCGGGAACTGGCCATGCTTACTTGGAAGATTTTTTTTCATTAACTAGGAACCGTTCACAGTGCAATGCCAGATGCTCATATTTTCCATCACACAAATTATATTTCCGGTGTTAAAATCTCTTCGACATTAATCTTTTGCAGTATTCTTTTTATTATCCTATCAAAATTAATTTTGTACCATGCTTTGAGGATGAAAAAAACCCACATAAGTGCTAAGCATATTTGGTTATATTGTTTCACGCCATTACAGATGCATATGGAGTTTATTCTTTCTTCAGTAGAATACACTTAACCACCTATAACAATTAAAGATGAAATCGAACATCAAATCTTCATTACCTAAATAAGTCCCCATTTTAAATAACTAAAAATAAAGATGTGTGGGTTTTGTCTGAGAAAAGACATTTCCCCAGTTTCATTCTTCTGCTCTTTCTTTTGTATTAAAAATGTCCAGTGCTTCTGCAGCATACTGCAGGCTTTAAAGGAAACCAGTTATAAAATGCCGGGAGCCAAATCAAGAATTTAAAGCAAAGGATATCTCACAGCACAACTGTTTCTTTAAATGAAAAGACAGTCAGTCTTTTTTTCTGATTAACACATTTTAGTGATATATGGCATTGGGTCTGGCTCCAGTTTCTATTTTCATATACTTTTAATGCTGCTAAGATACTAAGATACTTTTTTCTGAAGTCTAATTTCTTCCTTCACGGAAAAACTCCATACGCAAGCCACAGGCTGGGATCCCAGATCATACATACCAACTCAGTTAAAGATCTATTTATCATTTTTAATACATGAGGCACATCACTGCTTTATTTTGTAATAGCCTATTAGGAATAAAAGTTTGATACATATGGCAAGCACTTATATCTATGATACATATGGCAAGCACTTTGATACATATGGCAAGCAATAACTTCATCTCCTGTCAAAGCAGCGGCAAGACAGCTCCATGTCACCAGACGTGGATTTGACTCTTTCTGCACTATTATCTGTGGAGAACACAGAAATTTTGGGCAACTTTTAGTGGAAAAGTGATGGCCCATAATGAGGTATAGACTGACTGCTTTAAATTTGATTGCTGCTCCAGTGAGTGACCTGGGACAGGGAGCGTGTCTGGGGAAAGCCCAGGCTCTCCTGCCCAAGCTCCCACAGGCTGGATATGAGCCATTTCTTGTCCAACAGCCATCAATTTGCATTTGTGACGTGCTTGAAATAACATGCCTGGCTCTTGCTGTACGTACCATGGGCTCTGATGCTCATCAACACCTGAGTTAGGTTTACCCAAGGCAGCCCATGGAGTCTACATGCTGGGTGCTTCCAACGCCGCCCAAGAACTCAGCTCCCTGATCTGCTGCGGGTCCAGCTCTCCTGACAGTCCAGGCTATAAGTAGGTACTTGGTCAGTCTTTCCTGTTTGTTTCTGCTCCTCTTCTGAAGTGAACCAGCAAGTTCCTTCTGAGATGAAGTCAAGGCACAGCTCTCAGCGCAGCTTGCACCAAGGACTGTCCCCAGAAGAGCTCCTGTCCTCCTGTCCTGCAGGAGTTCCCCTGTTCAAAGCTTCCCCCCTCAATATTGGCTGTGTCTGTGTCCATCTGGTTTTATCTCCTAGGATGCAAGCCTTTAGCAAGAAGAGGACAAACCCTATATTGCAGTTGTCTAAAAATTGCATCACTGCAGATACACACTGCTTGTGTAAGGCCTGCAGGCCAGAAACTCCATCTTCAGCTTATCTCATTTGCACCTTCTGCAGGGATGGGGGCAGAGCAAAGGCCTGGCCTGAGGCTGGGGAGCTCTCCTCGGTGAACACAGAATGGGACAGCAGCTTAAAAGGAGCATTCAGAAAGCACACGCAGAAGTTTGAGGCATCCCAAAAGGACTCTTCCGTTGCTCTGTATGCCAGAAACACTGTGATGGCTTCACTTGCCCTGTCCCACCTTGGCTTTGGATAGTGCCCTGTACATCCCCTCCCATCACACACAGGTATATGAGTGCTATATATGAGTGCTTTCCCCATCAATAATGATGGTTTTGCAGTCAAGAGACAGTTGGCCAAACCACAAATGATGTTTGATGCTCACATGAAGCCTTCTCTAAAGCATTAGACCAGTATTACTGATTCTTATTTTCATGCCCAGAGGAATCGGGAATGGCACGGTGGGCAGGCTGGAGAGGGCAAGCGTGGGGCAGCACTGGCCGGCACAGCCTGCAACGCCCAGCTCAGCCTCACCAGGGCCTCGCAGGACACCGACCTCGCCACGGCCTCCTTTTCCCATCCACAAACCCACGAGTGTGACAGCAGTCCCCTCGTAGCTTGCACCCAGGCACTTCTGCTTCCTCCCAGTACTCACATGCTGTGCTCAGCCATTGAGTGTAGACTCTCTCCGATTAATACTAAGGCACTAAATATTTGAAACTGCTCTGGAAGTGAAGACTACTGGATAAAAATACATGGATAAATTTGGTAACAACACAGTATGTTAGTGCATTGGATATCCCAGTATGCAAACTGGCAGCCTGCTAGTGGGATTAATACTTTATGGAAAGATTTAGGACTCTACAAGCTACTATTCTCGACCGGGCAACAATATCAGCTCTGTCAAGGAAGAAAACAGAAGCTTTTGCATTAGGCAAGAACAAGACAACCCATTGCAATGGGACATTTTCTTGTAACCTTGAGAAGTGAAAGGATGGCTTACTGCCTACAGCCAGCGGGTCAGGATCCCACAGAGGCAGATTTGTTTCAAGCTTGGAGATTTTTTTAGTATTCCCTTGTGTCATGAGTCCTAGAGTGCAAGGTCCAGCATACGAAAAGCCCATTCATAAATGACACCGCTTCTACAAGACGCATCGCCTCCAGGAAGTTTTATTTCCTGAAAATGTGGTGATATAATTAGGTGTCTACATTCTCCATGGTACTTTCTGCTAGTGCGTTTTATCCCATTACAAGAAATACTCTGTAAACTTTCCTTGACTACGTGAAATTAATTTAATTGGTTTTAAAAGCTGGTAAAAAAGGTTTCCGGGCATTTATATACTTTGCTTATTGCTTAGAAGCAGGAGTTCTGGGTTTCTGTGAGGGAGGGGAAATAAGGGAAATATTTGTTCTTGACTTGGTTTGGATCCATGATTTACAGGCGCTCTCATGCTAGAAACATTATTTCTGTGACTGCTCTCATTATTTTGCGTGCTATTCCTTTCTTTACAATTTATGACCACACAGTCATTCGTTACTGCTGCTGCTGCAGGACATAAATGCCGAAGCAGTGGACAAGAGCCCAGATTTTAAATCCGGCCTGTTTGCACAGCCCCAGCAGCACAAGGGGAGGAATAGCTGCTACAACACAGAATTGGGGATATACTCTATTACCGAAGGTAAGAATTACACGGGGACAGGCTGCTTTCCACATCTGTGCTCTGGCTTTGCTTTAAGCACAGAGACGTTACTGCACAGTGGTGATCTCCAGCCAGCAGAACGGTCCACATATCTATGGACCAACATCCCACCTCTTCTTCGATATAAACATTCCAATATTAAACTCCAGACTACGACATCAGCTACCGCAGGGTTCGCCGTGACACCTGTTCCATAGCTATACAAAGGCGTAAAATTATGTAATAGCATTTACTGGATTTACATAATTTAAAAATTCTCATAAGACTGTAAAATACAACTGTTTCATCTAAAATTTTATAAAAAATCTACATAATAGAGCTCTGGAGCTCATCATTTTAAGAACTGCCTCAATGAAAATCTATTACTTCAGCACAGGAAGACTCTGGGTGGACAGTGGAATAACAATTTTCAAGCTCGAAGAAGTCAGGACCTTTCCTAAACACAAAAAAGAAAATCAGCATCACCACCGACCAGAGAAGGGGACCATCTGGCCATCCTTCAAACAGGCTTTCAGGAGTGTCCCCCACCCCTTTCTTTCTGCATTTGTGGAATTACTGAAAAATGAATTTCCTGAGGCTTGCGTTTCAGTGGAATTGCTTTCAGTCTTTGACATTTCAAATTTTCAACATCTTTAAGAAAAATACGAGTAACTGAGCAAAGTCAGCAGGTGCCATAGACAGTTCCCACTGTTTCCCAGCTATCTTGGTTGTGCTTAAGACTCGCTGTTGCCATTGCCCAATTAATTAGTCAATTGGTATTGAGCACAATCCCGTTTTAGTAAAACTAGACAAGCCTTCACTGAGCGTAGGGAGGATACGGCCTATCAGTACATGCTTGGGTTGGAAGCTACAGCCAGGCTCTTCTGCATCAGGGAAGGCAAGCTGGCCTCATTCACAGCAGCCATCAGGCCTCCTGTTGAGCCAAAGCTGAGGAAAGCTGAAAGGTGAATTGTTGTCAGGCTCAGACCTCCACCAAGCTGAGTCTATACTCTTCTGGGGACAGTATTTGTGTTTGATTCTAACACACCCCAATCAGCTGATTTTTGTTAACAGTTTCTTTGAGGTCAGTGCATAAAACTGTCAAGTTCGGGTCCATTCAATCTGCCAGCCGACGGCAGAGTCACCTTCTCTATGCAGCAGTAGCAGCTACCAGAGTAACTTTTATAATACTGATTTTTTTGTTGCTTTTGGAATTTGTGAATAGAGGATTTTTGAGCTTTTGGATAAACTCTGCTACCACTGAAATCAGGTGAGGCTTACTGACAGTTTCAGTGGGAACAGAAGTTAACTAAGACAAAGTGCGTTTTCAAATCTAGCCCCAGATGCTAAATCTACAATGGTCGTTTCTTCTTTTATTGAATAAAATTCATTCCCTGTTATGCCATGGGATTCAATGAATTGCTGTTCATATGCATGCTCTGAGAGTCTCCCAACATGTTCCCCTCTAACTTACCTCCCATGAAGTTCCAGTCCAAGTCAGAGCCGATGGTCTCAGAAGAAGATGAACAGCAGTCTTTCAAGAGAGTGACTCTCGGGGCACTGGGGGCACCCAGCAGGTCTGAACTGCCCCTGTGCCTGGGGCTCCCACCCCTGCACTGCTGCCCTGGCCTGGGAGCTCAACCCCAGCTCCTGCCCTGGCCCCAGCCCTTGCCTGAGCTGGGTCTACGTGGTAGCTCTACCTCTGCCCAGCGGACTTGCCAGGTTGGCCTGGGCCTGCTTCATCGCCTCTCCTTGTCTGATGACTGCTGGGCTGCTGCCAGAACGTGTTACTATCACCAAACTGGCCCTGTTTGGGCTTATCTGAACAAAAAAATTGAGTATCTGGTGACATAGTAAGTAAAATCTCAGACTGTGTCTGTGCTGCCCATCGCTGTTCCACTTCGCCCACCCACTGCTCCACATTGACAAACTGCCCCAACAGCAGACATGCCTTGTTCGAAGAGCAGCTACTTCTGCAGCGCCTGCACACTAACAAAGACAACCAAGACTTGTCTGGGCTTTTTATGCTCCAAAACAAACTATGGTTCCATGTATCAAGCAGTAAAATAAAAATATTGATCCTCCCGTGTAACAATTTTACGGAGAACTCCAGCATGCCTAGTTTGAAGCTAAAAATCATGCTTAACAAAGTTTTCTGATGAAATCCAAGAGGCAACCATCTTTTGGACAAAACGCATTAAGTCTTCAACTCCTTGTTAATTACCACAGCTTGAAGACTCGCACACAGATGAAGCTATGTCCCTGCCAATGGCTAGTCTACTGAGCACACGGATTTGCCACATTTTCATGCTGAGTGATACATACTCCAGAACTAGCAAGTCTCACTGACCTAAGCATAATTATTTGCAAATATAACATTACTGAATTAAATAATGGCAAAAATCTGATTCTAACTGAACAAATCACATCTTTACACCAGAAACGAGCAATTAAGTTACATGGGAGAACACACAAAATATGAAAATTCCAACAAAGCGGTTAGGGAAAACAGTATCTGAAATTGGCAATTATTTTAATTATACCTATTGAAGATGTGCTTCTCTTGGAGAGACAATATTTTTTCTTTTTTACTTTTCTCATCTTGAAACGTAGATAGCATTTAATTACATTGATATGGAATGGACAAAGGAACATTATTGCATCAAAAATATATAAAAGTTTAACTTAAATTTTAAGTTGTAGAAATGCATGAATTGCATCGGCTAAGATTTGACCCCAGGGGTCCACAAGTAAATGGTTATTTGATGCACTGGAATGGTTTCCCATGTGCTGTGTATGTGTATAGAGCTGTCAGAGCTGACTCAGTTGTCTTCTTGTAACTGCAGCAATCCTGCTCCTGGACTCATTCAGTGAAGCCGCTCTTCCTCTTGGAGGGTGTGGTGGGGTTAGAGCCGGCAAGCCCACACTGCCGCTGCTGTTACGCTTACCGGAGGTGGGTGCCTTAGCAGCTCTTGAAATACCAAACTGTCCAGAGAGATTGATTTCCTTCCCAGCGCTGGGACTTGTGCGGCTTTTCTGTCCGTAATCAGCGAGCAGGGCAGCAGAGGAGGTTAGGCTGCCCTGAGTCAGGGAACACGGCGATAACGGGAAGTTTCCACTGAGCTTTTTTAGTTCCAGTACTTGTTCCCTGGCTTGAGTCAAAGCTGCAGTCAGCTCATAGCGTTCCTCACACTCTCTGCGCACCGTCTCCTGGAGAAGAGTGTTCTGCAAACAGAAACAAACACTGGCTTTACAAAATGCCATTAGTCAAAAACTGTGCCTATTCAGCTCCTCAGGCTTAAGGCAGGGGTGGCTGGAGGGTACTGATGCACACAAATCCTTCAATACTTCCCCATATGTTGGTTTCTCTGAAAGTCACCCAAAGGACATACGTCAGCATTTACACACCCTTCATTCCCTCAGGAGACAGTGGAAAACATGAGGTAAGTTATCAGAAGTTACTTCTGATCTCCTGCCCATCCTCCAACTAGGGGGAAACTGGGAATGCTGCTCTTGGAAAGGAAAAAGCAACGTACGGAGGTTGAGTATTACTGCGCCACTTCGTTATGATAAGATGTTCAAGAAGTTATCCTCCTCTGCAGTTTAAATAATTGTGCACTGATTTTTTGTGACGGCATTCTTTATTATTTGCCAAATAATAGGGATAAATGATTTTCAGTCTAGTGTTTTCACAAACTTTGCACTGTGATTACTGATACCTAAATGGAAAGTAACTGGTACTGGGCCTTGATCAGACAACTGAAACTGTTTCTGTATTACAGAAGACCCCAAGTTAGTGTATTATGTAGAAGTTACTTGTGATGCTCATTTTCCTGGTTTCCAGCTGAAACAAAAAGTAAATAAAACACAAGGGACAACATCACTAAATTGATTCATAAAAGTCAGAACTACTGAAAGCACTAATACAAGCAGAAAATAGCCACTTTTTTGTTCTTCTAAGCAAGCAATTGTTGCTGACACCTTGAGGGTCCACGAGAATGGAAGGGAAGCAAGCACCAAGGCAGTCTCCAACACAGAGAGTGATGATCGAGCCCAACAGAGAACACTCTCAGTCATGCACAACCTCATTGCCCGGACACAAACATTTCTATGTAAACCTCTCTAATGCTAGAAGTATGAGCTGTATGCCGGGTCAGATCACGTATCACCTTGAAGTGAGGACAAACATTTGTATTTGAAATTCTCTATGTGATTATGACAGTGGGTGTATACAGGGAAGAAAATATGTAAGAAAGATAATCTCAATAGCACTGTTTTGATGTTTTGAAGAGCGATACTGGTGTCAGTAAAGTCAGAGCACAGAATTGTGTTCCCACTAAAGTGGAAGGTGGTAAGCTCTGTTTAGCCAAGAAGAGGCTACTAAAACTATTAAATTTTTGTCTGTGTTTTCCCGTCAAAACTTGAAAAATGATGGAGAAATGAAAAGTCCTTTGTTGACCAAGTTTTTAGATTTTAACATTTTACTTCGGTCAAAGCATCTGTAGTGGATGTAGAGTGGAAACACAGAAGTTCTGCTCAGGCTGTCTAACCTCTGTGCCGACTGCAAGCGAAGGAACATAACTACATGCAGAGGTAGAAGTGGGAGAGTGGTAAATATCCAGAATAACTTATTCTCTGAATACCTAACTCTGCAGACCACTTAATGAAAGAAAGTTAGATGTTACTTTCCCTGCCACTCAGATGGTCACTGACAGTCCATGAAATTATTTGGGAAGTGTTACCTGCAAATCTGAGAAAACATCCTGGTGCAAAGTTTATCTTAAAACCAGTTTCAATTGAAATTAGTTTCAATTTTCAACCACTCTTATCTCCCCATTTCCTAATATAATTATATTAGAGGAGGAACTCTGCTTCAGAGTGGGGAAAACTAAGAGCATAAGCAGAGCTGGTGGAATCTCACAATTGATGATAACAGTGTGTTCCTTACTCTGCTGAAGCTCCTGACCAATACTTGAAGAGTGTGTGTCTTTCCAAGAGCCTTTTCCATCGGTACAGGACAGAACGACTGCCAACATCATTCTAATTTCACTACACAGTGTTTCTGAATCTTTTCCAAGGAAGAAATAAACATCAACCCAAGCCCTAGTTCATTTTGAAGAGTTTTATTTTCAGTGTTTACCAACTTTTTTCTGCCACTTAATGACTTTGGACATTCCAGTCTAATCTTATCTACAGTCCCTGACTTCACTGTTTTCACATTTCTCACAGAGCAGTATAGCTCTCTCTCCTCCCTTCCCATTATATTCCAAACATTCAGCAAAGGCTTGTCGTAAGAATATCCATCAGTCGAATTTCTCTTCACATTTGATTAATTTTTATGCATTCGTGTTTACAAAAAGTGGATTTACTGGTGGGAGGTGGGATACATCCCCATTAGCACAGCAGGATGCACACACATACTCCCACATTAAAAGATGCAATCTCTGTCCCAGAAGCCATTCAGAACAGGACTGTGCCCACTCCCGTTCCTATTGACAGTATGAAGTTTTTTCTTACAGATGATTTCCAAAATAAGTAAGATTACTGGGAGGATTGCTGCTGTCTGGTTCAAAGAATGAGGAATATCCGTGTCTTCCACTTTAAAAACATGAAGAATGCTTTATTGTTTACTCATGTTTACGTAGCATGATGTGAAGCTAGAGACTAAGAAATAAATGTCTTGCAGGACCCGAAAAATATATATTTTTTTTAAATAAAACACTAGTTTAAGTGCTTGCTGAATTAAAAATTTCTCGTATTTTGTGATATATTTTATTTATGAAATTATGATGGACTTGTTTTATAAATCTTTTAATTTCAATGGTTTTTAAACCAGTACATAACAGGGTCTGAAATATAGATGCTTTGAATGATTTTAGAAATCACGTGTCTCTAAGTAAAAATAGTGAGGCATTTCCTCGGTCATGTTCCTACCTCCTTTTGAACTTGACTCAAATTGTGAATCAGCTGTGTCCTCTCCTGGGTTAATTTTTCCAGTTCATCTGACTTGTGTTTAATTTCTTTCCTCATATTATCCAGAAATGATTCATTATTGTTCTTTTCCATCATCAGCTGAAATTCAAGTTCAGTAACTAGTCTTTTAAGGCTCTGAATTTCTTTTTCCTTATCTTCATCTTTCTCTGCAAGTTTGATCTGGGCATCTTGTAGCTTCTTTTCAAGGATTTCTGTCTCCATCCTTAAGCTATTGGTGGCACTGGATATTAATCCTGGTATCTGCATTAGATTAGACAAAAATTGCATTAGTCTACATTCAGTGGATGTCTTTAGATAGATATGTAGAATTAAGTACCAGACAAATGTTGACTTCAGGAAAAAAAATACAAATGCAAACACACATGTCCTCAGAGACAAAAAAAAATGCTTTGAATTTACATAATACCCTCAAAGGATATCAGAGAGCTGTAAATTGATCAAAACTCACTCAGAAGAGATTAATTAGTATGTCCAAGATCAAACAGAGAAATAGAGGTAAAAATGGGAAAATTTAACTTCTTTACAGCAAGCCAGTATTTCTTCAGGGTTTTAAAATCATAGTCAAATATTTGTAAAGTGAACTAAGTCAAACTGTTATTTTCAGCTCTTTAAAACACTGTGTAATGTAACGAATTTTAAATAACAATATAATTTCATCAAATTTCTTTGATTTTTCCAGATTCTCAACAAATGTGTCAAATCTTTTGAAAACTAAGGTTATAGGTACAATTTTCAATTTCTATATAAAACTTCAAAAACTGTAGGTCTGGGTAGCTGGGAATAGCCAACTGCGTGTGATACAACCACCAATACAGACAAGAAAGAGTTAACTGCCCACTGGACCTTACCCCATCTGTGCTGAATTAATTTGGGAAGGGAACAAACAGTGTGGATGGTTTTGTGACAACTTGTCATAGTCTGAAACAGTCCAAAGCTTTAAAAAAAAATGATGATGTCTGCTTAAAAATAATTAACAACTACAGTCTATGGACATATATGAACTCTGAGTAGAGAAAATGAGAGAAAAGAAAGAACTTCCACACCATTTAACTTTAACTAGAATAGTTACTTTTTACACTGTTCCATTAAATAATAAAAAAAAAAAAAACCCAAAACATATGCCATGTACTAAGACAGGGAAAAAAATATTGTATCATCTAGATACAGGACTACACATAAAGAAGGTTTTATTCCTTCACATACTATTTCTCAGAAGTTTACATTATCTACTGCCATAAAACTTTTCTCTTGAGTGTTACACACCTTCTTCTGGAGCTCTTCATGATCTCTCTGATATTTTGTGATTAGTTCTTGCTGTTTTTGTCTTTCAATGTCTAGTTCCACTCTTGCTTCTTCCTTGACTTTAAGAATTGCTTCTTTGTGTCGTGCTTCACCTTTAGCCAGATCAATTTCCATCTAGGGAGCAAGTGTTTTTTAACAATATGTAGCAACTTATCTTAAAATATTTTTCACATTCCACACTGCCATAAGTGAAGTGATGTGAAATTTGGCAGACTGAGATTTTGCACGCTGAACAAACACAAAATGATTGCAACCATTGGAGCCTGGCGAGGGAAAGCTCCCGCTTCCCGCTGGCTCACAGCGACGTGGACGGCTCCTGCTCCGCAAAGCATCAGGGCTGAGTCACACCCTGCAGCCCCTGGAAGGTGTCTCACAAGCCCCATGGTGTCTCAAGTGGTGCTAGATGCCTAAATTTAGGCAGCTGAACTTCACTCTAAATCACTATGAAAACGCTAAATCACAAAATCCTTAGCCGGTTCTTAAAACAGATGATTGCTTTGCTGGAAGCATTTGCTCTGGAGGTAAAACTCAGCTCGTTATTATTTTCAAATGCAGCAAAATGATATGTTTCATAGCAAATGACATCTACCGTGCTAAAAATAGGCCATAAGCTCAATATTAAAATATAAAGATGTTAACTCTTTCTTATAAAATCATTTTTTATTCATGCTCTGCCACTCAGCCTTGTCAGTGAATAGCAACTTACCATATAAAATGTTTGTCTGTCTGCTTCCAGGGACCACACTCAGATGACTCATACTCCACGCGTGCTATCTTGCAATTCAGAAGTGCAGCGCACGTTAGCACCACATATCTATTTTATCACGTGTCCCCCTTCCCCTAAATCTGTTGTAAACACCAGAAATCTAGGGGAAGGAGCATATAGAGGAACCTCCACAGAACCTCTCAGCAAGGCATCAGCAGGATGCCTGCCTCTCCAAGCATCGCCCGGTGCCAACGGCACGCGGCTGCTGTGCTGGCCCCATTGCCAAGTCGAGGTTAGAGAGAGCAGCAAGGCTCCAAGGCTCAAGGACAGCAAGGAGCAGCTCCAGCTCGCTTTAGGGTCCAGACAACACTGCGCTGGTGGTATGTATGTGGGACAAGCTCTGGACAAAAAAAGTGGAGAAATGAAAAGTGAAAGAGTTGCAAATTCTGGGTAAAATATCCAAGTCCTTAAGGCATCTCACATATTTAATATTATAAATTCAAATTTGAAAATTTAGCCATCATTTCCTGAGAATAAAAGCCTGGATTCTGGAGGAAATACTGAAGGCTGTATTTTGAAAAATATTATTCCTAAACCAGTATGCTAATATTATATTTCTGCAGGCTGAATTCTAAGGGACTTAATTGTAGCACGCTGAAGACTATGAAAGGCGTATTAAACATGCACAACACTAGCCTAATTACTTAAAATTATTAAAAGCAGAACAGCCCAGAATGAGCTTAATTATAATTATCTAATTTCACACACTAATTATGAGCAAAAGTATAACAAATCCTCCTAACTCTTTTTGGGGAAAAGATAAACTGGAAATATTTTCATTATTTTTTAAATCAAAATATATCCAATTCTGGGCATGGAATAGGCACACATCCCCCACTAAGATTTAGCTTAAAACTGGATATTTGTAAGATCCTCAAAGTAGACTATTATTATTATTATAGATATATCTTCTATATTATTAGATATGGCAGTTAGGATTCTAATCATAGAAAAACAAATTTATTAACTCTACATATTTTTATAGAAGACGATCATATGTTGGAGGCTACTTGATTACAAAGACTAAAAAAATGAGGGCAGTATAAAAAGCTGAGCTCGTTTTGAAAATTATACAAGCATTTTTCACATTTAACACTTGAAGCTGATAAAGCTGATAACCAGAACAGGAAATAAAACGGCAGTTGATCTTCAAAGAAAGCATAACGGCTACTAATTGCTTTAAAACCACTTACATGCCCCTCATTAATTGATATTTTTTTAAAAATCCATAAAACAAATGTTTACATCAATCTTAAAATCTTTTGTAAAAGAAATTTTTTTTTGTTCCATTAAAACAATTTAAGGTTTATCTGTATTTTAAATAGAAAACTGGAACACTTTATACTTATGCAATGGCACACTGACCCAAGAAAAAGCTAACTTTGTCACTTGGTCACATTTCCGATTCTTTCGTCTGATGAGAACGTTTTTAGAGCACTTGATGTTCACTGCATTTTAATGGCTGTGATACCAACGCTGTAATTGCTCCCTCTTACTAGCAGCAGTCTTTATCTTCTTTTAATGTCAGGTTGAACAATACATTATGATTATGCAGACAGTGTGACCTCATTCTAAAATTATATCCTGCGACAGAGAGGTTAAGAAGTTTTAAAAGAAATGTAACTGATCTTAATTGCTAGTAGTTCAAAAATTCTCCTGAGACTAAATAAAGCTTTCAGACACTTACCACATACTGAACCAAAAAAGAAAAAGACAGTAATTTTAGTCACCAATTATGTAAGGCTTAAATCAGAAAAGTCAGTTATTGTTCAACATTATTTTCAATTTTTCCTTCACATATTTTTTTTTTTTAATTTCTTATATTCAGTTTGGGGATTTTTTTGGTGCAAATGTGAAAAAGTTGCAGATTAAAACAAAGTTTACATGCTCACAGCTGTTTATGGTAAACAGCTTTCCAAATCCCACTGGAAGAGACTGGCAACTGGACTCTCCAATCCCAGTTAGAGTCTCCAGCTCAGAACTTCATAGCATGACCCAAAACTACAAGAAAAAAAAGTGATCTGTCCCGCAGAGCAGAGCCAAAGGTCCCGATTCCCGAGGTCGCTGTTACACAGTGAGGCTGCTCAAAGCCCAGTATAAATGAGGAGCTGTAGCATTGCCACATTCCAACCAGCTGTGCAATTATCTAAGAAACCTATCCAACTAGCACATACAGTGGACATACACTTTTATTTTTTTAAATCAGCTGAAAATATTTTTCCACAGAAGACCCCAAACCCAAGTACATACTAAAAGATGACTAACAAGTTATAACCTAACTTTGTAGAATGTAGTAATACCCATTAAAGATGCAGCTAGCGGTGGGAAACCCTTCTAACAAGAAAACACACGTTAACAGGAGTTTATGCTTGCGGAACAGACCTGTGCAATGCGTACAGCACTGGCATGGCTGTGGCGAGGTGCTTTGAGGGCGGGTGTGCAGCTGGGTGTGTTGCCCTGCGTCTGAGCTATTTTCATAATGTCGCACCCTACATCCATGGACCAGGACTAGACGTAATCTCTTTCCCACTCTGTTCCCCAACCAAGCCAGTTACCCCCTGAATTCGGGGTGTCCTCCTGGCTGTATTTCAACTATCCTTCTCATCTGTAGCCTTTACTTAACTTCTTTTTTCCTTCACTCCATTAAATAAAGGAAAAATGGGCATGTATAAAGGAGCATGCATGTATGGAAGGTGTATCATTCTCCCTCCCACCTTCCCCTTCCTCCTCACTGTGAAAGGAACCATCATCCAATTACCAAAAGAGCCTGGGTGGGAAGGTGTATGAAAGTGGCTTTGCAGGCTTTTGTAAGAGAATGAATAAAATAACAAAGGATAGGCCATTTCACGGAGAAGCCAAGTCGTAGGACTGTCAAGTCTTTTCAGATGAAATACAGAGGTATTTTCACAGTAAATGTCACTGAAGTCTTTATTTTCATACTACTCTGATTTGAAGGGAAGGCAAGTGGAAAAAAAACAGCAGAGTCATTAGCAGGAGCCTATTTGGCAGAGATGCGACTGCCTGAAAGGAACTGGTGATACTAGAGGTCAGCAGAAAGAGCAGAAGCCTTTCGCACCCCAGCGGTCCGCTCTAGCTCCGGGACTTTCACTGTGCAACTCGTTTACCTCTTCTTTATTGTGAGAACCCCCAGCTCAAGTGAATGGACGAGCCACATACCTTCTTTCTGCTACCACATCTCCCTTCCCAATTCCCAGTCTAACCAGGCTCCTCCACCTACCCACTGTGCCCTCTCCCCTAGCGCCCTGTTGCAGCTGACAGCCAGCACCACCTACTTTCTGCTGAGGTTCCCATGCTGCAATTAGTTGCACGCTCACCAAGCCAACACCCATCTCCCACTGAGCTGTCTGCTCAGCCTGTGGGCACGCAGAGCCTGCCAGGTCAGGCAGAACAAGGTGCCTCTCAACCACTCAGCAGGGAGACTGCTTGGAGGGGCACAGTAACCCAACTCCAGGTTGCACAACCTTCCCTGCGCCCCCAGGGCAAAATCAATGCTTGTTCCAAGTACTTCAGATCTTGAGCTAGATGACACTGCAAATTTGGGGGTGTCATTTTCCTCTCCATGCATGTGGGGACTTGTCCTGACACCAGCGGGAACTGTGGGTTCATATAAAAACAACAACAAATTTCATGTTCACAGAGGACTTGGAAAGGATAAAACTGTCATGTTATCTCTTCACTTGCCTATTGCCATGAGTGACAGAATCATCCCGGCGATGGCATGAACACGTATCCTGCATTCATAGCTGCCGTAAGTACCAGGCAGGGTATCCACACACCTCTCGCCCTCCTCGTCAGCTGTACGGCTAACAACTCCGCTGCCTTTTGCTATTTCACAACTCCCGATAGCTCCAGAATCACTATGCTACAACAGCTTGTTTGTTTAGCTCTGCTTTGGTTTGCAAATACCTGCCTTCTGAGAAAAGGACATTTTTGCTCATCTGCTTATTTTATAGATTTGTTTTACAAATAGCAATCTTCAGTTTCAGTTCATCTAACCTGCAAGCAGGAAGGCTCTGCGTTCTCTCCATCTTGTCAACAACGCACAACCTTGTTTTTGCTGGGAAACTACGTCAATATTAAATATATGCTTTCCTATGCTTCTCTGCCAGATGTGTCAGGAAACAAATCCAGGCACTGATGCACTCCCCCATGCAGAAGCGTGGTTCAGGGTCTATAACTTGGATTGTTGCACACAGAACAGGGTGGGCTCTGTATGTTCACCTCCTTGGAGCTTGTGTAGGACAATGGCCTGTGAGACTGGGCTTTTCCTGCTGTACCCCCTCCTGCAGAGCACATGGGGAAAGCACAGAGCTTGGAAGATCAGAGGTTCAGTGGGCTCAGTCCTGCTCCTCACACCCGGGCTTTCAGGGGACTGCACTCCTAGCACAGGCACATTGCAAATACACTGAAACCTGGGAAGTCCAGATCAAACCTGAACGTCTGCCAAGTCTGTAAATGCTCATACTAAATACCTTCTGCATTCAGTTCCAACCCACATAGACAGATCGCCCATTGTACAAAGAATACTATTGACTTGTTTGCACTTGAGGAGATAGGTATCTGGCTTACTGTACTCATTCGTGACAGCTGACTATAACTGAAAAAAATAAAGAAAAAATCAAAAGGGTGCCAACTGCACATCCAGTATTACCTTCTCCCTCCAGTTATCTTCATTCCGCATCTTCTGTCTTAATGTTTCCTGCAGCTGCTCTGTTCTGTTCTGATGAGAAATCAGCATTAACTCCCTAGAAACCACAAAAACTCATATGTAAATATGTGCTCTGCCCAGATTGGTGGTATGCCATTTTCTTGCAATTAAGTCCTTTGTGGCAAAGGCTCGTCTTTTCCTCTTTGTTTAGTATTCTGTGCAATAAGCCCAGCAATCCTGCCTGGAGCCCAGAGGCACAGTAGTAATCTCTATTTAGCATTTGCATAATGCCATCACACGCTTTATGAATTTTATGTTTTAAAGAAAATGCTATAGTTGATCTTTCTTCCACACACATATTTAAACCTCAAATATTTTTAATATTTCTCAAGTCAAATTTTGAAGAACACTGAAAAACTGTTAAAATATTCAAAACAGAAATTGTTTTATTTAATGAACTCAGAATATTACTATCATTAATTAAAAAATTGTAATAGGTTTTGAATTAAAACCACCGAGTGCTTTCTATTGTTAGAGTTACTGTTTGTTATGTGAAACTTATAGAGCAAAAGCCCTGGAGAGTTTAAATTCTTGTAACTTAGCTTATTAGCAATGTACCACCTGGAACAACTCATGCATCTGGGGTTTAAGTAGAAGGGAAATATTCTTAAATTAAGATGTAATATCTTTTCATGCAAGTACTAAAGTACAGGGAATATTCAAACCCTTTAAATATGAAAACAGCTTAATGCCTCTTGGTGTACATCACTCAAAAAATGCTTATCTTCTCCAAAAGCCAATTCTCTGAATAAATTTTCTATTGTACACAAGTCAAACCAATAACATATTGCCATGTCTTAAGTAGCGGACAGCATTTCTGTTTTGCCAATAAAAGACAAGCTAATTTACCAGTAACTGAAATTTTACTGGCAGGAAGCTGCCCATACACTTCACCAAATACTAGACCATATCCAATAACCTGGCATATTGTAATATTTATAGCATTGTTAGAGTTTGCAAGTTGCTAATAATGTAAGTTACAAGAATTTAAACTCTCCAGGGCTTTTTCTCTACAAGCCTCACATAAGAAATAGCAGCTATAACAACTGCAATAAATGGGTGTTTTGATTAAGATTGAGCTGAAGCCCTGGCCTGCAAAGCAAAGATTTTTTTCTTCTTTTTTTTTTTAATAGTCTTTTTTCTTTTTTTTTTTCTTTTTCAGTCAAGTTTTGTCTATACTGTAATAATTTAAAAAATCCATCCAATGAATTCCAAAATTTCAGGATATGAGCTCAGGGCTGCCAAGGCTTTTAGAGTTTTGCCCTAAAAGCAGGAGATGAGAGGGGGCAGTGGCAGGGCAGGACTGTCCTGAGCGCACAGGCAAGGCAGCGACTTCAGAACACACAGCTGGGACCAGCAGGTCTCTCCCAGTCTGCCCAGTGCCATAGCCACACTCCTTGTTCTGCCACTTCTCCTCCCACATCCCAGCTGGCACAAACCACCTCTAGTGCTTTACAGAATCTATCTGTCCTTTCGGTAACAGTGAGAGAGGTTGAGGATCTGGCAGAGGAGGAATGTTTTATTTTTAATAGATTTCCAAAAAAAGACAATCTAGGCTGAACGTGCAGTCACAGGAGATTACCCACGGTGACTCAGCTCCGATTACCTTTCTTGTTTCAACATCACCACCTCTTCCTCTGTTTGTCTAAGAAGAGCTTTAAGTGTTTCCAGCTCACTTTCTGATCGACCGGTTCGTCTTTTTAGATCTTCTTCTTTCCTTTCTCTCTCGGCCACCTCTTCCTGTAAATGTTTGCATACTTGTTGGCAAATTAGAAAAGATTCCTCCTTTTCCTTGAGCTCTTTTGTAAGTCTATAGATGAAGTAAAAAAGTATCAGCATGGTAGTTACTATATTCTTATTTACAGACAGATACTAAATAGAGAGAAATTATGTGTATCTGGAAAATAAAATATTAGACAAAAAGCTATATATTCTTTATGAAGTTAAATCTAGTGACGTGAACACAAAAATAGAAACTAAAACCAGAAAAAAACTATTGTATAAAAGCTGCATTAAAATAATAAAATAAATTTTTGCTCTCACTGCTTAGAAATCTATATGTTATGTTATGACATTTCAGCATTTACCTTGACTCAGAAATTCCATTTTCATATTTCATTTTTTTCAGTTCATTTTGACAGACATCAAGTTCTGCTGATTTCACCCTAAGAAAAACATTAAAAAAATGTGTATTTGTCCAAAGAAATGATAGCCTTTACTCATGCAGTAACCTGAACATCAGGTTTATTGACATATTATCTAACTTGCATTTTCTGCATAGTTAAAAGGCAGACAACAAAAAGTTCTGTTAGTTCTAGCTAACATTTTTAAGTAATTGAAAGTTACACTTCCAATGTAATCTCAGCCTAACCTAGGATCACGAGTTTAATGTTGTGAACAAGAAAGTGAGATCTTGCAACGCTGATAAAAGTTTCAAGTAAGATATGAATAAAAATGAACAAATAACAGTTTAGTAGGTAAGAGGGCTGGAAACTTTACAGGTTTCTTGTCATTATGTCATCATTTCACCAATTAATAACCTTGGTTAAGCTTCATATTTACAATTAAACAGATATAGAATATGTTATTTTATTAAATTGTACCTATATTACATTGAAATTTTAATATTACATTTGGAAACCTTTGACTGTTTATTTAACTGTGTTCATGAAATCTTTTTTTCATACTCAATGCTTGTATTATCATTAAAATACTTTGTTGCTAAGCATTCCAAATATTTGCAACTTCGTTATGATCAGACGCTCTGAATATAGGAACCAAAACCAGAAAGTACACATCATGAAAGAATGAATCCTTGTTTAAATTTCAGGAAAACACACAAAAACCCCAATGATAGCTGGTCTCAGGACTGGCAGTACTAGTTCATTAGTCTTGAGCTTAATATTTGAAACAGTAATTTTTATTTTCAGTAGTGAATTATAAAGTGTTGTAAAGTGAATTATAAAGTGCTGCTGTTTCCGAATGATTTTCTACACTATAGGCAAGCAATGAAGATTTTAAATACAGGAAAGTATTCAGATCCCAGATCCCGCAACTTTTAGAGGTGACGACACAGGTCCCACTGAGCACCGCAGCATCTGGACAGGACCCTGGAGGTCGCGTGACACAATTTTGGGTGCCCGATACAGCTCCCACGGAAGTCAATGGAGGGCAGCCTCGGGGCACGGGGAATATGGCAACTCCACTGCACGGCCCTTGCTTGGCCATTGAAACATTAACCCAGGAGAACAGTGTGCAATAGCACAACAACATTTAAGAAGAGGTGCATCTTTTTTCTTAATTCCTCAAGTTTTGATAGAGGACTCATTTCTGTTCTCCCCTTAATCCGTGGGCTGCAGCAGCAGCATCTGAAAGCAGGACTGAGCAGGGCAGCGCCCAGGGCCGGGCAGGCACTCCTGCGGGCGCCACTCTTTTGGGTGGGCTGGAGACAGAGCAAGCCGAGTTTTTCACTCTGTGTGAGTGCTCTCTTTTCAGGCATCGTGCTTCAGTTAGCTCCAACAAGTATTTGATAACATTCTATTTTTGCTCTATTAATTTAGGTTTTGCATACTCTTACTTGAAACCATAGGCACAACACAGTAAAATTACAAACTGCAATAGCATACTGGTGCATGGGGAAAAGTCATGGGAAATTTACACTGGGGGGGGGGGGGGAGGGAGGCAAATAAAAAAAGAAATCCTAGTCACTGATTAAATACTAAAGTTTCTGATTAGTTTTATTGCACCCTTCCCTCCATCCCAAACCTACAATGTGAAATACTACTTTCCACATACATTTTTAGTCCAGAAGTTATGTGGATTTCACAAAATTTATCCTACAGTTGTGTGTTAAATGAAACGTCAGATTAAGCTGACTTAACCCTCCTCTTTGCTGTATCATTAAACACAGCTGGAGGAAGAAAGCCCTGCTTCCACCGACAGACATGCTCAGTTAGGTGATTAGAAATACGGACTGTTTAATATGAAGATAAAATATTTTCTCTGTTGGTCATAACCTTCTCAAATCATCATGACAAGCAGCACTCTGAAAAAAAGTGGTCTTTATGCCACAGCTTTATGCGCAGTGGCAAAACAATCAAGCAAACAGAAATCTTACATTAACAGCTTTTTGTAGTGCTCCATCTCAGCTGTTACTTTCTGCAGCTTCAGTCCAATTGTCTCTACTTGATTTGTTAAATCTGAAAACAAAAACATGGGTTTCATGTCTGTATTTATACTAAAAATAATTCACTTTTATACCTATTGTGCTTTATTTGCATCTCGGACATGTAGCTCCTCACTCCCACCTCAAACAGGCAAAGCAGTACATCACAGCACTGCCTCTGAACAACGCAAAATGGCCATCTGTGAAAAGTACAGGTTTATGATTTGTAATATTTGAATTGATTTCTCACTGCTTACAAACCATATAAGCCAGTTGTTTATATTTTCTTAAGAATAACATATTACTTTTATTGAAAAGGTTGGAATGCTGTTGCACCACTGTACACTTCAGAACAGCCTTCCAATTTCTATTGGAGCAGAGACTGGCTTTATAGCAAGAAGCTGTTTTTCGTTTGGGGTTTTTTATCCTACCAGGAAACATCAAATTCAACTAAATGTAAATATGAAATGCTTTAAATCATACAGTTTGTACATAACACTGAGAGCAAAAGCATGCAGGAAGGCGGACCTAAAAATAACCTGCTAATACTACTTCATGTAAGACATTGACACTGACTTAATGGGACTATACGTTTTGTCTTAGACTCTCTTAGCTAAATGTTATCTTTCAGAACTCATCACCTATCAGTTTCAATCAGCCATTGCCTTCTTTTCGTTATATATCCCACTTCTTTTCATCTGTACAACTAGTTTATTATCCTTTCCCCCCCCCCCCACTTGGGAAAAAACCTTCCAAGGAAAATACTCAACAAAGATAAAAGAACTGTTAAATATCACTCCTCTGCACAGTCTCATGTAAATGAAAAAGTGACAAATTTACTCCCAGCAGACCATGTAACGCTTTTGGTTTACTAGCTTTCAACCCTCTGCATAAGCTGGGTCTCTTCAAACATGGCTTTGCAGGACAGACGGCCGTCAGTTTGCAGTTGCAGCACAGCACCCAAGCATTTTGTTGCACGCAGGTAACAAGCACATGCTGTGCAAAAATACAGGCTGGTGAGAACAGAACAAACATTCTCACCATTTGCAACTAAAACTGCTTGCTTGCTTACGGGTGCAAACTAATTTTAAAAGCTTACTTAAAATCCCTTAGTGACACGTATTAGACCATTTTATCTCAAAGAACATACTAACAAATAATTTAAATTTCTCAACCTTCTCAAACAGTTATATATCAAAGAAACCTCATCTAGTTTTGCATGCGGCCTAATGTTATTCATTTTTTTAAAGAGAAATCCTAAGCATAGTCATAACTCCAAGATTTGAAGCCCTATAAAGTGACATAACAGCACATACCTTAATCTGATTCTCATCTTAATGAACATATCTAAATAAGCTCATGAACAAGGAGAGCTGGCTTTCAAGAAAACCTAAGAATGACCAGAAATCAAAGTTGTCTCTACAAAAAAGGCAGCATCATAAACTACATGGAAAAAAATGTACGATAGAATAGTGCAACAAATCTAGAAGTGGAAGAAAAAACAAGATTGTCCCTCAAAATGCAACAGCAAACTAGATGAGCTGACTTCCCCTCCAAAGGTTAACAGCTACAAAGAAAGTCCAACCTCTCCGTCTTCAAAGCTCTCTGATATATCCTCCAAGAAGTCAAATCTAACTGTGATTCCTGTTCTTACATTTGTCATTTGTGACATCAGAATTCACTGAATTTTTGTAACTTTTCCTACATGCCTATTTCAGTCATTTCCAGCAACTATCATGATGCTGGATAATCCCGGAGTGTGATTTCCTGCCAGCAATCCCCCACGTCACACCTTATCTTGCTAAATCCTACTACATGAAAGAGTCCCATATTTTCAATAAAGGAAAAGGGAAAGCTGTTCATTATCTCAGACTGCAATTAAAAAAATCAGGGAGAGAATTATATACGGTAAAGTACACACTACCTGTCAGATACATTCCCAAACTATCAGCATTTATGAAGAGCTTTTTTAAGAGAAAGTTAAAATTTCTTTGGGCTTGACTAAGCCCTTGCAAAAGTCAGTGGAAGTTAATTATAGAAGCACTTTCTATACCACCTGCCACAGACATCAAAACAGATAAAATATATTTTTGTGTAAGATACCATTGCCATTGTGTTTATACATTTCAGACACAAAAAAATTAATGCAGTCCTGCTGCATTCATTTTTGCAATTGTTTAGAGACATTGCCAGGTCACTAATCCTTTAACATTGAAACAGCTTCTACTCCGATTCACATCAGTCAGGGTCCACATAATTAAATGAGCAAACAGAAGAGTGTAAGTAGATATTCAAGAAAAAAAGCCTTTTAATAAATGAGAATGGATTCACACAAAAGCGTTGCTCATTACAAGCCCTGATTGACAGAAGCGAACGGACCTGGACATTATAGATCCTCCTGGAGCTAATCTGTTCATTTTTTTAGCCCACAGGGGATGCTGATAGCACTCTTTGCTGTGCATGCAGTGAGCTGCCTCAGATTGATGTCACCCAAGTTTATTTTTTGCCTCCTTGAAACAGTTCAACCTATTCCACAAAACATGAGACATCACAGAAAACACAATTTTTGAACAGGTTGAAAAGAACAGTATTGCTGGGAAAAAGTAAAAAGTATGTTTAATCACCAGGTATGGTTTATATCAGTATCACACTGAAAAATAGTGTGTGTGTATATACACATACACATATAAAACTATACATATAGTAAGAAATCAACAGTGTTCCATGAGAACCGACAACTAGAGGGAAGGTCTAAAATTATTTACTTCCAGACATTATTTTTCTTATTTTTCCAATGTTTTTGCAGGGTATTAACGCATAAAATGTTAAATTGCCAAAATATATTGAAAAATGGCAAATGGCAATTCACATGGAAATTTGCCTGTCCCGGATTTGGAAATCCAAGAGTCCATAATGATATGCCGCTCTTAAAAAAAAAAAAAAACAACCCAGTATTCTTGAGATTATGCAAGTAATTTATCTCATCTGGAAATATAGGTGAAAGCTCTGAGAGAAAAACTCAGACTAAAATGCTTTCCAATGGGAAAAGCAGCCCCTTTCAGCATGGCCAGGGCTGCAGTGGGAAGCACAGCAAACCCTCTCCAGCCTGGAGAGCAGATTTTTTCTTTTTTCCCCTCAAAGGCTCTGCTTCATCATTTGCATTCTGCACTCTATTTTCCATTCCAGGGACGATTATATCTGAAGTAGTCTATTTTCTCATGTCGTTTTCCAGGTCTCCAACAATACCAACTTTTTATAGACCAAATTTTCTGTCTCTTTTACCCCAAAGTATAGCACGTGATGCTTTATAAATAAGTCACCACTATGGCAAAGGAACACAGCAGTGAATGGAGCAGCCAAATGTATGCAAAAATTCACTTCATTTTGAAAATATACTGTAAATTTGCTCCAATTGCTTTTCCCCTAAAGAGTATGGGATTTTTAGTCCATATTTAAGAGTTTTGCCTATCACTGGGTGACTGATTGTCATCAAAAAATAATTAAGAATCAGAAAAGCCTGCTGTTTAAATAAAAATATGTCCTTAATCACTGGCCAGACAAAAACACAAGCTTACTTTTATTTTTGCCAACTTTATGGATGTGCCAGTACGTCTGCATTAACCAGCAGAAGAACACAAACCCCCAAACCCTTCTCGCTGACGCTGCTGAAGAAGTGATACACAGATGACACTAAGATCGTTTCTCGGAAGACTCTTAAAAAGAAAAAGACACTTTGAAAACAAAACTTCCTATAGTAGCAGCACAGTGGTATCATCTCTAAAATGACTTTACAATTTATAACTGTACTTTTTCATAAAGTGCTGCTAATGTGGGTGGAGGAAAAGGGAGCCATAGTAATGACTGGGCGCTGTCGGGCTGTCTGCATGTTTGCTCAGACCGGGAAAGCTGGAGGTTGCTCAGGAACCCCTTTGTATCTAGCTCACCCATGGCTCTTCTCCCAGGCACTTGTGCCTCTTTCTGAGGATGCAGCATGGGAAGAAAGAAGAGAGTAGTCCTCATACTTCTGTGCTGAAACTATTTAAAAAATACAAAGAATATCTTTTTTCTTTGTATAAAATACATTTTCATGAAAAATATTTTAGTTCAAAGCTGTAGAAAGAATTATGTGAAGCTGGGGAATCTGCAACCAGCACTCTCATTTTTTCATAGAGTGTGATCACAAGAGATTCACAAGCATTTCTACACTTGACATTATTTGCATAATATAAAAAAAGTGAATATTCATGCATGTTTTCCATTCCCCAGAGTTTTTCAGCAATAAATGGTCTAGAAAGAGAAGAAAATTATGAAATATAAACATTTTTAAACTTACTGATAGATTTGTTTAAAGGAACTGATACAAAGTATTGCAACTAAAAAAAAAAACCTTATAATTACAAAAAAAACTAGAATTCACAGCTTAAGGTTACTTCTATATATATTCTGTTGCAATGTCTAGTTGACTAATGTGAAATAAGTTCCCGAAGTTTGAATGGAGTGAATATTTGCTGTCTTTTAATATATACATTATTCATCACAGATATTCACAAAACACTTTGCACAGTATCATACAGGAGGTAAAAACTTATCTAGAAATTAGGACTTTTTAGAAACATCTAAATTATTTACGTTATTTCTGGCATAATTTCCAATAATTTCTGGCATCTGTTGTTCAAGTGAGTTATTTGAGAAGGTTTGGAGGGATAAATGGTGATGACTGTTCCCAGGTGAATCATTGCCTGCCCATCTCCTTGGCATTCCTTATAAAAGTGTCAAAAGGACCTTTTGGTATCCAACAGCTGCAGGAGGTCTCCTGCACTCAGCAAGGCACGCCCAAGTACACAGCATTTCTATGAGTTATTAGCAACTTTCAGATTTCTGTCAAACTAGATACAACTCAGAAGTTCTTTTTCCCATTTCATAAAATACATAAACCGAGAGGTTATTTTCACTACACTTTCATTAGGCAAATTTTTCCTCTTTGAAGATAGGAATGAATTAATGCAAAAACTATATAAATGTAGCTAGATTGGTGTAAACTAATCCTCCAGTATATTCCAGAAATTGTCTTTCACAGAATACCGTCATGCTATATTTTTCAAGAGGTAAGTAGTCCACAAAACTTCAAAACAAGATGAACTACAAATACACACACACAGAGTTGATATTCTGGGCATTCTGGAAATTGCACATATTAAAAGGAGAAGGACATCATAAGTACAGATAATAATTCATCCATATTTACTGTTACCTACTACTAATAATTAACTGTTATCTATATTCAGTTAGTAGAGAATACTTCTTATTTAAATCAGACTTTCAGAAACTTCAAGAATCAAAAGGAGCAACTGGATACATTTCTACCTGAGAGCACCATACATTGGCATTTAGACAAAAGAAGTCTCAGAAATCCATAGAGACTGACCCCCTTCATCAAATAGGAAGAAGATACTTCTAGCTTTGTGGTGAAGGTTGCTTTCCCATGACAATATTGAAAAGAAATGGAAAGTGAAAAGGTCTGGCAACAGTTAAGTTAAGCCTTGCACATAAATCAAGCTACAGTCTGGCAAAAGTTAAGTTAAACTTCCTTCGCACCCCGTTCCAAGTGGCATTTATTACCTCCACAGACCAGTCCCTGCCTCATTTCCCCAGATGTGAAGAGTAGGTTCTGTACAGAGACAGTCAGGAGAACAGCAAGGATCTGTGCGGTTCCACTTGTATAGGCATGCAGTCAGCTGGGGGAGAGCCAAGACCTCTCAGGAAGACTGTACCGATGCTGTCAAAAACACTGGTCTTAGCAGCAGCAGACACAGAATATGTTCCCACCATAAAACACAGAGCAGTGCAGCAACAGCTGAGCTAGGAGAGGCTTGAGGTGAAGAAGAAACAGTCAACTCTAAAGAGGCATTGCTCCAAACATCACCTCCCTGACCACTGTGCTCAGCGGCAGTAATCCTATTTAATAGCACACACAACTTTGCTGCAAACTATTCAGCTAAAACTTGGTTCAACATTTTTTCATCTGCTCTCCCCATCCCTCCTTAACCCATTATGACTGTATGTTTTCCTGTGCGATGAGTTAAGCAATTAACAGCTTTGCAGGCATTAGAAAGGAATTTTCCTGAAAAAAATCAAATCAAATCAAAAAACCAAGTTGTTTCAGATTCTACAGTTTCTCAGTATTCCTCATAGTGCCCCTTCTAAGCTGGGTACAACCAAGGAGTAGCATTCAGCAGTAAAAAAGGATTGAAGACTGCTGACCTCAACTCCTAGAGGAAAAAAAAAAAAGAGATGGAGACTGGTACCTTCTCTTTTCCTACTTGGATTAGGGGACATTCCCAGCTCTTCATGGCTGCACCCCTGTTCTGGTGCACTGGATGCTGACTACACTTGGAATAATATTTACTAAATAAATGGTAACCTGCATTTATCCTTATTTGTCCCTGCCATTCTTCCTGTGATACCAAGTCCTCAGATGCTTTGGTTTGACTGTGCTCCTCAAATTGACGGAAGGTAGTCTGAAGCTCTTCCACAGAGCTATTTTCAACGGTACCCAAACTTTGATGGTAGTGCATGACCACAATAAGTGGTGAGGGTAGCTTAACTGCTTGTCAAAAACACTGGGAACCAGTGATTTATAATCTTTCAGTACCCTCTCACTGTTTCAGTTTTGTGCCTGGAAAGCCAACCACATTTTCCCCTCAGTTCCCTGGGAAAGAGCCACTGAGCATCCATGCTTGCTGTTGAACAGAACCCATAGAGATAAATCACTGATGACTTACGACTATTTAAAAACCGTGTTTGTGTGACAGTGTTCTTGCCAAAACTTCCTCTCAGCTGTTTTAAAGACTTCGCTGACAAACTCCCATTGTAATCAAAGCCATGCAGTCACTATGTTATCTAAGTCCTGTTATCCGCATCAAAAAACTGCACAATAGACACTGGACCAAGCTGCGATGTTTGCTGCTCAGAGCTGGCATCTTTGCCTTCTCTACGAATGGGAAGTTGTGGCCAAGTACACAGAGGACAGATTAGACCACCTGCAGTTACTTTCGTTTACTTTAGTTTCTTCAACTGGGCATTCTTCAGTAATGTATTGTTCTGTATACTTTTCCAAAGCTAAATAATTCAACTTTAATTTCCTGTCATTCATCCTGCCATTGGCTTATGAAGTAAATGGCTCTGAATGCCTACAAAAAAGGGGAAACTTTGGCTTCACACACCAAGCAGATGTTAGACAGAACACGTGGGAACAATCTAACATTGACAACAACAAGTTCGACTGCAATGTGACTGCTTTGTTAAAACAGATTAAGACCAAATTACTGTAGATCAGCAACACAAAAAGGAGAGCCCTTTGCCTTTCTTTGCATGGGGATGGCTGCTACAAAGAAGTTTTTCACAAACATCTCTTTTTAACAATTCTTTTAAATTGTTATTATAGAAGATCTCTGGCAGTTATTAACAACTGTGGTCTTTTTTACTCTTCCTAGATGTGGGAGTATGGACACAAGTTCTGGAATAAAGGAAAAGGAGAGGGGTAGTGCTTGTTTTGGTTCTAGTACTTTGGGTGGTCTCTTTCGGCTCTGTTTCTTCTTTTACTCAATTTGTTTTGAGAAGTTTTCATAATGACTGAGCATTGGACAGGAGTTTTTCATGAGGGAGTAGATGGATTCAATTATACGGCTGGTTTCTGCAAGTCTTCTCTGGAGAGAGTTCCCACCAAAGTCAATGGGAGCTGGTTAGCAGAAAGTCTGAGGGATCAGACCCACGCCCACAGAGACTAAATAACAGAGATTTCAATCAAGTTTGAAAAAACATAGTAAAAATGAGGACACTAATAAGGAGAATGG